>NW_027529624.1:4043146-4056488 GCF_008692635.1 Crocuta crocuta
TCTCTCTCTCTCTCCTATAAATATTTACAAACAAAAAAAAAAAAAAAAAAAAAAAAATAGACTCTCCTCAAGGGCAGGAGAAAATCCATTATGAGCTTTTGGTACTCAAACAGCCCCAAAATGCTAGAGTTCAAAAGATGTGCTCAATAAATATTCCCCGTGGACACACAACTGTAAGAAATGATGTGGTCAGAGAAAGGAAAAGCTAAATTAAGCCCCGACTGCAGTTAATTTTCCCAGGGAAGATACTAAGAAAACACATATTTAATCTTTTTTAATTTTTTTTTAAATTTATTTTTGAGAGAGAGACAGAGCACTAGCAGGAGAGGGGCAGAGAGAGGGGGAGACACAGAATGTGAAGCAGGCTCCAGGCTCTGAGCTGTCAGCACAGAGCCCGACACGGGGCTCAAACTCACAAACTGAGATCATGACCTAAGCTGAAGTCAGATGCTTAACTGACTGAGCCACCCAAGCGCCCCAGAAAACACATATTTAAATCTTTCTTCTAGTTGTTGATACCTAAATGGTAGTAATTAAGTGCCTAGAAGAGAAATCACACCAGTTAGGAACTCCAGAGTCAGAGTGTCTTGTCCAGGTGTGGCCTGAGGAAAGTCACCCAACTTCTCTGGTCCTCTGTAAGGTGGGCAGCGGGACCACCCAGAGCTCAGAGGGGGAATGCTCTAGGAATAAATGCATAGAAAGTACTGAGGACAGCACCCAGCACATACTGAGGGCTCATAAACTGAGCAACACTGGAATGTCAAAGTGAAAGTGGGGACAAACCCGACAGACACAGCCACTGCCAGGCCACTCCCCTGACCCCCCCCCCAACCACTCTGAGCCAGCTCACCCCTCTAGCTGGCACAGCTGGGCTGGTGCATCCATTTCCTTCACCCCAGAATCTCGGGGCGGGGGGAGGGGAGGACAAGGCACGAAAGTTTGCTCAGCCTGAGGGTGTGGGGAGGCGGCATCACCCACACAGCCTCTACCTCAGCCTCCTGTGCTGCCTCCTCGGCTCTTCCCTCCTATTCCCATCTGGGCGGCAAGGAAAAGGTCAGTAAGCTCGGCCCATCCTGCTGTTGCTCCACATTAAAGGGAAAGTGGCATCTGCATCAAGAGAACAGCGAGCTCATTTCCCCTCCATGAACCCGGTGGGTGAAGGACGCCAGCCTTCGCCACCACCCACTCTGCAAGAGGTGCCAAGCCCTGTGGTTTTGTTAGATGTCTCACCCCCTACACACACACACACACACGCACGCACGCACTCACACCCACCTGCACATACGCACACGCATGCGCGCACACGCGCGCGCACACGCACGCGCGCGCGCGCGCGCACACACACACACACACACACACACACACTCTTCACCCACAACACCACAACAGAAAACCAGGACCAGGCACCACCAGCATACCATCATCAAACAAACCAGACCTGGACTTGAATCCCAGCTGTGGGACCCTGGACAGGTGACTAACCTGGCCAAGCCTCAGGCTCCTCGTCTGTGGAATGGACACATTACCATCTCGGCTGCTCAGGGTTCACAGACACCCCCCGCCCCCGACCCCTCCGTATTTGGTGCCACTCCCCAGCCCCACGGGCTCCTGATCAATGCCAGAGCTAGTAAGGCATGTCACTTCTGCTTGCCGCTCTTCGGCCACACCACAAGGAGCCACGTGGCCCTGCCTAACTAAAAGGGTGGAGTTAGGGAGCCATCCCCCGCCCTGGAAAAAGAGGGTGGGATTTGGGCAAGAGGCAGAAGTTTCTAGCACAGACACATCTCCTGTCCTCAAGAGCTCCCAGCTGATGAGCGGCTGAGATGCACAAACCTCTCAGAACACACGATGGGAAAGGCTACAACAGAAGTTCACACAATGCCCCGAAGAAGCAAAGGAAGCCTCTGCTCACGCCACCTGGGAGCATGAGGCAGACTGTCCATGTTACCAGGGAAGGCTTCTCTGGGGTGGTGACATCTGAACCGTGCCACGATCAGCACAGGGCTTGCCCAGGAAAGGGGCTGTCAGCCATCACTGAGCAGTGCTCAAGCCCAGACCTGAGTAACACCGCACTCCCGTACTGCCTTTCCACTTTTCCAGTGGGGTTTTGGGTCCCCCACAATAGATCATAAGCTCCCTCGGGGAGGACCTTCTGATGCAGTGGCTGCGAGAAACAGAGTCACCAGGACCATGGGAGGTGACACGGGGGTCCCAGGAGAGACAGCTCTGCTACATGTCCTTGGAGGCCACCGTGATGTTGCACGTGAACATGATATTATAAAATAGAAGTTGTTAGTCTAAGAGCTGTGTCTTCATTAACAAAATAACCACTCTATTAACAAAGGCACAGTCCAGTAACACAATGGTCACAATTGTTACTAGAAGTAACAACTGTCAAAATTGTAATGATCACTAATGTTACTCTTAGAGCTACTCGGGCTTTGCCCGAACGATCTCATTTAACCCTTTTCAATCCTACAAGATATTACTATTATCATTAACCTATTTTGCAGATTGGAAAACTGAGGCACAGGAGTCAACTAAATAACCCCAGATTGTGTGAATGTGGAAAGTGGATTCCCTCCATCCCAGGCCCTCAGCAGGGAATTCAGTATCCCCACATCTCCACACAGCATTGTGGCAGATGGAAACACAGAGGAGCCAAGAGATTAGGGTTCAAGTCCCAGATTCTGCCACTCAGTAGCTGCTTGACTTTGGGCATGTCATTTCTGTAAGACATTTGGGGCAGTGATGCCTAACATAAATTTAGCATCTTACGGTTCTGAAGGCTATAAGCCCAAAATGGGGTTTCCCTGGGCTTACAGACTTTTAAGTTTATTTATTTATTTTGAGAGACAGAGAGAGACAGAGACAGAGACAGAGAGAGGGAGGGGTGGAGGGGTGGAGGGAGAGAGAGAGAGAATCCCAAGCAGGCTTCACACTGTCAGCACAAAGCCTGATGCAGAACTCTATCTCATGAACCATGAGATCACGACCTGAGTGGAAATCAAGAGTCAGATGCTTAACTGACAGAGCCACCCAGGGGCCCCGTTCCCTTGTTTTTAAGAGGAGATTAAAACAGGCTCTCTAGAAGCCTGAGATAGTTACAATAAAACAACATGAATTAAGTCCTTGACGCAAAATAAACTCCCATGAAGTTGGCAACCTTCTTTCTTCCAGTTCTGGAGGGACCCTGCCCTCTCTACTTGCTCGATGGCCTCCTGCCTCCTGATGGGAGGCCAGATCCCTTCCTAGTGCCGGACAATGCCGTCCCCATTTCCAGGCCTTGGACTCCTTCCAGGCTCAGGTGAACTTCATTAAAAATAAAAGCCGGTGGNGTGCTTTCTCTCCAGAAGTTTGTAGATTGCAGTTCCTTCACTAAAGACACAAAAAGCAACCTGGAGGCTTATATAACCAAACAAGTTGAACCGCATGCTTACATTTCAGTGTTACCTGCATGCAAAGTAAATATGTAACATCCCACAGTTGTTACTCCAGAAAACTGATCCCTCACCTGTTTCCAGGGGACAGTGAAGTGCGTGGAGGTACAGTGAGCTTCAGTGAACCTGTCTTCAGTGAGAGGTGACACTTCCCCTTCTTCTTCCGCTGACTGGCTCATGACAGAACACACCCTACTGGGCCTTACCCAGGAGAGGCAAAGACAGAGGAGACAGCTGGGCCGGCCCCTCAAGTCACTGAGGACTGTTAAGATCCCTTCCAGGTTTACGGGGCTCCGATTTACTTCCATACTCCTGGAGTCTCTAGCAGTGCCTGTAATTGGGCTGCGTCCCAGGGAGGCTCCTATCCTTGGGATGCAGTAAAGCGTACCCTAAGTATAAATTAAATACCCCGAAACATAATAGACAGTGACTACATGTATGATAAAGACAAGAGGAGAAGTAGAGAAACCCATACTGGCTTCATGTTACTGGCAAAAGCTATGCCAGCAAGTGCTGTTGACCTTGGGGAGCAGAGCTTCTAACGCTTCCTTTACCTGCTTCATAAACACACGCCCATGGACATGTCTCCAAACAGGACTATGACCTCCTCAAGGATACGGACAGTGACTTGTCCACCACACTATCCCCAGGACCAGAGAGAAACTCAAATGCTGGCTGCGTGGACAGGCAGATGGATGGACAGACACACGGAGAGATGGGGCTGGTCTGGGAGGCTGTGTGACTGCCCTGAGACAGCAGCAGGAAGAATGTGTGTCTGAATGGTCAGTCAAAGCCCTCAGAGAGCAAGGCTTTCCCCAGAGGCCCGTGGCCACATTTCTTCTGTCCCTGCTTCTCAGAACCCACTGCTGCCTGTATCTGGACCACGGACCTGATGTGGCTTCAGCCTTTGGGCCTGAGCCTCTCACCCTCTTTCCGTGTGTCTCTCCCCGTCCTCTATCCCCCAGCTCTGCCTGTAACCTGAATCCCTGTTCTGTTTCTAAATGAGCCATGGGCACGGGTGACAGACAGCCTCCGCCCATCATGCAAAACACAGTCAGATGAATTTTTCTCACAAAGTAAGCTGCCCTCTACCGTGAAACACAACTCGGTGACCTCTGCCGCCCCAGCCCTGACACAGAGGCCTCTCCCACCCACCCTCAAGAAGGGAGGGGGCAGCCAGGAGCAGCAGAGCCTTGTCACTCTGCCCACAGGCTGTGGTCCCTCGTTCCACCCAGCAGGACTGCGGACAATTCAGCTCCATTTTTTTTCTCTCCTTCCCAGCCTGCCCTCGAAATATTATCACCCTTATACCAAGAAGCAGATTTTGTTTGGTCTGTTTGTTTTCATTAAAGAACATCCTGGCAAGGAATATTGGCATCTTGTTTTATTTCACAGTGACACTGACACTACTCTACTTCAGGTAAATAAATGTTTTCGACCCAAATGAGTCATTTGGTGGGAACAGTGAGTTCCAAGTCTGCATATGGGCTGACCCCTTTCCAAAGCAGGCAAGAAGGAGGCATTGTGTGTGGGGTTAAAAACCACTCAGAACACTGAGACCTCATTTTTCATGGTGATATCCATTGCTGTATATATGGAACACAGCCACTTTTTGGTTGTAAAATCTTGGGGGTGGGAGGAAGTGCTTGACCCCTGACCTTCATTAGTTCCTTTGGGACTCTGAGGATTAACTGAAATCACTTAGTGCTGTGAAGCATTTGAAAAACTGCAGCACGTGCTACACGTATTAAGGTAAACTGTTAGAATATGTACAGGTCGCATAGGAAGGACCTGTGCTGTCCGCCACAGTAGTCACTAGCTACCTGCGGTTACTTACCTTTAAATCAATTAAAATTAAATCAAACTAAAAATTCAGTCTCTCAGTCACACTAACCATATTTCAAGCGCTTGAAAACTAACTGTGGCTAGTGGCTACTATACTGGACTGTGCAGACACGGAGTATTTCATCACCACAAAGCTCTCCTGGACGGCCCTCATACGGAAGGAAGGAAAAATGGCTTGAAGCAAAAGAATCTGTGTGACCGTAGGCAAGTTACTTAATGTCTCTGTGCCTCATTTCCTCAACTGTAAAATAGGGATTATAGCAGCTACATTACTGAGTGATGATGATTATCTGCTGTGCAAGTGCTTATGATAATGCTTATAGTAAAGGTTAGCACTCACCAGCTAGTACCCCATAATGGGGAACAAACATAGGTATGATGGTAAGAGACGGGTTACTGGGAGAATTTAAAAGTTTAATTTTTTTTTTAAGTTTACATTCAAGTTAGTTAGCACATAGTGCAACAATGATTTCAGGAGCAGATTCCTTTATGCCCCTTACCCATTTAGCCCATCCCCCCTCCCACACCCCTCCAGTGACCCTCTGTTTCTTATCCACATTTAAGAGTCTCTTGTGTTCATCCCCCTCCCTGTTTTGATATTATTTTTGCTTCCCTTCCCTTATGTTCATCTGTTTTGTATCTTAAAATTCTCATATGAGAGAAGTCATATGATACTTGTCTTTCTCTGACTAATTTCACTTAGCATAATACCCTCTAGTTCCATCCACATAGTTGCAAATGGCAAGGTTTCATTCTTTTTGATTACTGAGTAATACTCCATTGTATATATATATACCACATCTTCTTTATCCAGTCATCCATCGATGGACATTTGGGCTCTTTCCATCTTCGGCTATTGTTGATAGTGCTGCTATAAACACATACGTAAAACACTTCCCACAGGGCCAAACACATGGCAGACACTCACTCAGTTCATTCACTCTTTTTTTCAACAAATGTTCATGGAGCACCTGCTATGTTATGTGCTGGGCATACTTCGAGGCACCAGAGACATAGAAATGAGCAAAGGCCCTGTCCTCCTGGAGCTTAGGGTCTCAACAAACAGGGCCTCTGTTGTGCTGATACAAACAGGCAGAGCCAGATTTCCAGTACCACATCATAAACACTCCCAACAATGAAGAGAATGCTGCCAAATATAAAACTAGCCCCAAATAGATGCCTAATAAAAGCACTCTTTGGATGGATGGATGGATGGATGGATGGATGGACGGATGGATGGATGGATTACGGAGTTGGGAGGAGACTAGATAATGTACAAATAGGAGCTTGGGCCCTGGGTGACTCAGTCAATTACTCTCTGGTGGGTGTGGCTAACTCAGAGAGCTGTTGCCAGGAGACACTAACAAATGATCCTAGTTCGCAGCGTGCAAACTGTTATGCATAAAAGCTTAATCATCTTTAACGGGAATCTTAAAACCCGAATGACTAGGATAGAGATGGCCTTCACATCCATGCCCTCTGGCTCTGGCTCCTATTCTGGGCTCCGCTCTGACTCATCCTGCCAGCTGGGGTTGCTCACTCCCCTCCATAGTGCCCAGAGGAGAAATGAACCAACCAGGGAGCCCACACCCACTTCATCCATCCATCTCTCCCACCAGGCAAACAGCCACCCAAGAGGGAGGCAGCCCATTGTCCAGCAAACTCCTGCCCAGCCCTCAGACTCACTTGCGGGCCAAGCAACTTGTGCACTGGCCCCAGTTCTATTACTCACTGGGCACATCTTTCCCAAGAGGCGGCAAATGGCACCATACCTCTGCCTGTGTTTCTATTTGCAAAATCTAAAAGCTCATTTTGATAGGTTTGCAGCTCCCTGACACAGCTAAATGTTGAATCATGGGAGAGGGCTATGTTGAATCACTGGATCTAGGTCTTACCCACAGGGCAGGCCAGGCCTCAACAAGTTATTTCAAGTCCTTATGTCTCAGCCTCCCCTTGGTTGAAAAGTAAGGAGAAATACTGCTCACTACACAATGTTATTAGCAGGACTGAATGAGGGAACTTAAATAAAGTGCCTAAATATTCAGTAGGAACTAGTTTACATTCTGTCTAGCCCATCAAGATGGGTGGATAACAGGAGGAGATGTTGGCTAAGCCCCATGTGCTGACACCATCAAGGCCAGCTGGTCAACCCATGCATTTACAACTTCCTTGGCACTCAAAAGAGGAAGGTGAACTGGATCCGTGCAGTCTCCTGCATATGACCTTCCCTATTTTACCACAGCCATGTTGCTTCTTATCTTGATGAAAAGAATGCAAGGCATTTAGAAATGCAATACAAGAATTCACATCAGCAACTTCTTCCATCTGCATAAGCCTGACTTCCAAATGGGTACAGAAGGACATTTGCTTATTGGAGGTCTCGCACATCCAGGGGCATGGAGGAACACTACCATGTAATCCATGGGATCTCCGAGAGAAAGCTACTGTGACCTGTCTTACCCTAAGCAGTAACACCTGAGAACTGGCAGGTGTAGGATGCTAGTTCATAGTAATATAAAGATGCTTGTCTTGAATATCACACCTCAAAACACACAGGACTGGATGATGTCTAAGGGTCTTGTTGTTTGATGTTCTATGATGATTTCTGCTAGAAGAGGGGGCTAGGAGAGCAGGGCTGACACAGGGAAGCGATGTTCCCTACATGGCCTCAAATGATCTCTGTCCATTTCTGCCCTGACTCACCCCACCGCACTCAATACCCAGCATACCATGCGGGACCTCTTACCTGTGATGCTCCCCAACATGTCCTTAACTCAGTGACAGGAGATTTCCATTCCCATCCATGTGGAATCTTCCCACCAAAGGGATCTTTGTATACTCTATTATTCTCCTTCACTCAATGTCCTTTTCAAGGCTGCCCAGGCCCTGGTTTGGGCTACAGGAGACCAGCAGTCACTTCTGACTCTACTCGTTTTGTGTTATCTGCATGTCCGTTCCCTGGCAGGCTCAGCCTACAGACACGACAATGACCATGACTGACCTCGAGGGGCTAAAAAACAAACAGGAGCTTGCAAGGTACACAGACTAACCTCAAAATGAAATGGGCTGCTCTAAGTGCTCCCGCAGAATTATAAAAATGGTAGCAAGTCGGGGCAGCAGTAGTTGATTCCAAAGATGGGGGAAGTGGAAAAAAGGGTCTTAGGACTGATTCTGCTGAAAATGAGCAGAATCTGGACAGGGAGAGGGGGAGGGGAAGGAGATCCCCTGGGTCCAAATAGTAATTTCTGACACATGCTCATCTCTCGAAGCCCCTCTTTCCAGACGTCTTTTCTCCTTGGGGCAAGTCCCTTGGTGACCACTGAGTTCTACAGCACCTTTCAATTTTTTGCCCGTCAGTTGGCTACTCCGTGCTCATTCTGACCCTTTTGGGCCTGCTCACCTTCCCCATTCTCTGGGCCCTGACCCAAGACAGCACTCTCTGAGCTGGCATTAAGTGTGGCAAGGCTAAAATTAGGACTGTTTCCATAGATATCTAGACTTCTCTGTAGCAAATCTGTTCGGCTCCCAAGTGGAAAAAAAAAAAAAATTCTTTTCCATTCTGACTGCAAAAGCAACTGGGTATCTGGAAAATCTGAATTGGCTGATGTCTGTACATGCCTTTGAGCCTTTCTGACCCACAGGAAGGGAAAGAGGACCCTTCTCTGGGCTGTGCCGTGGCCCCCACAGGAGTCTGTCCTCAGTGGGCTCTAAGTCGCCCACCACGAAGGATGGCAAACATTGGAAATACCGTATGTCTAGGCCACCAACACGCTGGCCTCACTTCATCCTGGGGGGGGGTGTCCCCCACAGGAACTGGTCCTACTTCCTCCTGTCGCAGAGACACATGGCAGATCAGCAAGGTGAAAAAACGGGCTCACCCTGTAAGACGGGCCACACCATTCACAGTTAATACATGGGAAAGCTCGTATTTTAACCAACAGGGTTAAAACATGAAGTTCACAGATGTTCAGAGAACCTCCCACGGCCACCCAGCAAAGGGCTGTCATTGTGTTAAGGATGACGGGGTAATAGTAATGACAGGCACAGCTAACGCTCACTGGCACTGCTCTCTTCTGGGTTCTATGTCCAATGCTTCTCGTGGCTTCTCCCATGACATCCTTGTTAGGGGTTGAACTGTGTCCTCCCAAAAATGACATGTTGAAGTCTTACCCCCAGGGACTCAGAATGGAACCTTATTTGGAAACAGAGTCATTGCAGATATAATTAAGTTAAGATGAGGTCATACTAGAACAGGGTGGGCCCTTCAAGCCGGTGTGACTGGTATCCTTATAAAGATGCCGTGTGGAGACAAACAGAAAGAACACCCTGTTGACAGAGGATAAAAGTGATGCATCTACAAGCCAAGAATGACCCAAGATTGCTGCCAACCTCTAGAAGCCAGGAAGAGGAAAGAAGGCTTGTCCTACAAGTTTCACAGGGAGCATGGCCCTGCTAACACTTGACTTCAGAATTCCAGCTTCCAGAACTGTGAGACGACGAGCATCTGCTCTTCTGAGCCGCACAGTTAATGGTATCTTGTTATGACAGCCACAGGAATCCCATACAATCCTCATCCCAATTCTATGAAAACAAAGGTACTGAGACAGTCAGGCTTTACGCATGAGGGCACTGAAGCTTAATTAACAGCCAGTAATACTGGTGACAAATACCAGCCTGGCACTAAGTGCTTTATATATTATTAACTTGTTTAATATCCACAACAACCCCATGAAGCTATCCCATTTTAAAGAGGAAAGAAAGTGAGGCGCAGAAAGGCTAAGTAATTTGCCTGAGGTCACACAGCTCATAAGTGGTGGAGTCTGGATTCGAACTCAGACCTGGAATCAGTGCTCTCACCCACTATCACCGCCTGAAGCCAGAAACAGTGTCTAACCAGGACTTGAGCTCGGGTGGTCTGGCTTTAAACCCCCTCCCTGGCCTCTGGGTCACCTCCTGCATTCCACCCATCAAACAGAATGCTCTGCACGTGGGGGCCCTCGGAACACTTATTTGATGACACAGACAAATTAATTAAATGAGCAGTGACTTGCATGCATCCCATTAATTCAAATTAAATTCAAATTAGTTCATTTTAGCAGTTAAAACTGACCCAGGTCCATATGGGCAAGAGAAAATACGAAAGATGCAATTAGGGTATCGCGCGTACTAAACAGGCAGAGTGAAATAAAGCTCGTCACTTACAAAGCTTTGATGTACCAAGTTGTTTCCATAAACATTTACTGAGCGAGCACCCACGACGTGCCCACACGGTGTCAGGCCACGGGAGTAGGAAGTCACGGCTCCAGCCCGGGAAGGACACGGGCACGGTCAACGGCCGTATTTCCTGGCTGGCTCCACCACTTAAGTCAGCACTGAGGTGCTGTTGGAGCCCAGGGCAGAGGCACCTGCATCTGCCCAGGTCCACAGCACAGGCTCCAGAACTGGAGGCATCTGGGCACCATCTTCAATTTCAGCTTAGGTCATGAGGCCCCCCCAACGGCTCCCTCCCCGCACAAACACACCTCTTTCTTTCCTGGCTCCCTCCTCCTTTTTTTCTCTCTGCAACTTTTCCCTGAAACAGTATTGTCACTGCATGAACCACACTGGTGCACATTTGGCAACGTTCAGTTTTCATGCTCACTAATCCATAGCGGAGGAAACAGAGTTAATTGTTCCCCTTCGGAGGAAAAAAAAAACTGGGGAGGCAGAGCTTTTGCAAAACTAAAGTCAACAGACAACTAGTGAGGGATATTACTGTTAATGTGGCTAAACTATCCCTCATTTGTTGACAGAGCAACAGACTACTGTATTCTTTATCAACAAATGAGGAGAGAACAGTACTAGGAAAGGTGGGTGGGGAGCAACACATAGGGGGGACAGTTCTGGGAGCCAAGGAAGAAGGATCTAGAACAAAGATGTGCCCTGTCACCAACCATTCAGCCAGCCACTCACCCACTCGCAGGGCCTCTGCACACACAGCAAGGCATGCTCATCAGGCAGTGCATGGCTTATCAGAAAAAATGAGGGTTCTGACTTGAACCTTTAAAAAACTTTTTTAAGTATATTTATTTATGGTGAGAGAGAAAGAGCAGGTAGGGTATGGGCAGAGAGAGAGAGAGAATCCCAAGCAGACTCTGCGGATTTGGGGCTCAAACTCCTGAACTGTGAGATCATGACCTGAGCCAAAATCAAGAGTCAGATGCTTAACCAACTGAGTCACCTAGGGGCCCCCTGACTTGAGCCTTTAAACGGGGCATATGGGAGCACCTAGGTGGTTCAGTCAGTTAAGCATCCAATTGTTGATTTCAGGCTCAGGTCATGATCTCATGGTTGGGGGATCAAACCTTGCATCCTGCTTCACACTGACAGCTGCTTGGGATTCTCTCTCCCTGCCCCTCCCCCATCTCCCTCCTTCTCCCCCCCAAAATAAATAAATGAANTGGGATCAAACCTCGCATCGTGCTTCGCACTGACAGCTGCTTGGGATTCTCTCTCCCTGCCCCTCCCCCATCTCCCTCCTTCTCCCCCCCAAAATAAATAAATGAACTTTAAAAATACATACATACATACAGGGGGTATACAGAGAGGTTTCAAAATCAAATGCATCTCCGTTAGCTTAATTAATAGCAAATGATACTGGTAACAAATACCAACTTGGCACTAAGTGCTTTACATATATTAACTGTACAATCCCCACGAAGACCCTAACCCTACAACAACCCCGTGAAGCTATCTCAGAGATAGAGGGAGACAGGGCAGAGGGGGAGAAAGGGACAGGGAGAGAGAGGGAGAAAATATCTTAAGCAGGCTCCACACTCAGCAGAGTCGGACATGGGGCTGGATCCCATGACCCTGGGATCATGACCTGAGTCAAAATCAATAGTCCAATGCTCAACCGACTGAATCACCCAGTTGCCCCAAAGCTATCCCATTTTAAAGAAAGTGAGGCACGGAGCAGACACATAGTCAGTGTTGGCCATTACTGTTATTAACACAGTCTTCATCACCAAAGAATTTACCACAGAGCCCAGGCACCCAACCAGCAGCTATGCCCCTCCATCACCATCGCCGTCACCATTGCCAGCACCAGCACCAGCACCAGCACGGCCACCACAGCTGTGTACAAGCCTTGGGCAAGCCACTTACATCTCTCGACCTGAACTTCCACGTCTGTGAACCCAGTTCTCATGGAGCGTAAGGAGTGGGCGTTAAGTGAGGGCGGGGGGGCGGCTCACACTGGGAGCTGGTCTTCCTGGAGCACCCCAGGCAGGAAGTGTGGAACCACGGCCAAGGGCCATGGAACTGATCTCGCTGGGAAAACAAACACTAAAATCGGACCCTCTCACCACCAGGAAACATTCCCACTCACCTCTGCCCCTTAAAGAGATCGCCCTGCCCCTACGGAGGGGGCGGAACTGGCCGCCTCTGACAGCTTGGGTCTCTGGGGCCAGCAAAGGCTGGCGGAATCTGACCCCAATAAGGCACCAACCTCGCTCCTGAAACGGCTTGCCTCTGTGTTTGGGTTTATTATTTCTGCACTGCTACAAAAAGCCCTTGGATCGGCGTGAGTATTTCTTTTTTTAACCCCCTGGGAGGAGCTGCACACGGCAGAGGCACGCCTCGATTAGCTCAAGCTGTTCCTGGACTAAAGAGACAGACACACCGTGGACTTTATTTGTGGAGCCTCTTCTGAATGGCGCCAGGCACGGAGGCTGGGGTCCCCGGGTGGGCCTTCTCGGAAACTCTGCTGTCGGCGGAGACCCGCAGGCTCCAGCCCCTCCAGCCCCCAACCCCTCCTCCGCCCTGAGAGGCCACCTGGCAGCCAGGGAGCACTGGGGTGGGAGTCCGGGAGCTTGGCCACTCACCAGCTGCCCGGCCAAAGGTGAGCCGGGGTCTGCTGCTCAGCAGCACCCCATCGCGGGGCCCGGAGTCTATTCTAGTACTAAAAACTGTGTGCTCCCTTCTCTTCACAAGCCATCCTCCACCCTCCCACTGTCAGCCGCCCACTCTTCACATCCTTCCTCCTCACTGGCTCCCCCAAAGCCCCAATCTTCCCA
>NW_027529624.1:4056693-4091655 GCF_008692635.1 Crocuta crocuta
CCCCAATCTTCCCCCCACCCCAGGGTCGCCCTGCCCTTTCCAAGGCACAAAACTCCAAATACAAGTCACTATTTCACAACCCTCCTCCTGAGCCTCCGCCCCCTCTCACCCTCCACTCCTATGGTGCTTTTCTCTCCCTCCCCCTCCCTCCTTTCTCTGGCCTCCTCTCTGGTGCTGGTTTCTTGGCTCTACTCAGGGAACTTCAACACAAAAACGGTACCTTCTTTCCACAGACTGTGCAGTGCCCTCCTATCTCTGTCAAACCTGAAATCTCCTCTTTCCTGGCGGATCTGGTCCTTTCCCTGAGCTGGTACAGATCCCGAGGGCGGGCCCTAAAGAAGGGCTGAAGGTCAGAAGGGTCCAGACAGCCTGGGCGACCAACATCAGGCACGGACAGAGATGAGAGGGCGAGCCTCCACTTCTCCAAACTCTCCCCTGCCTCCACACTCACACATCGAAGCATCTCCCCTTCTCGTGAGCACATCAGCCACGGCGAGAGAAGTAGAGCCTGCGGTCTGACAGGACCACAGAACTTTCTCACCCAGGTCTCACGACACAAGCCAAACACAAAGGTGATGGAAATGTAGCAGCTGAAATGGGGCAACTCACTTAACAAACATTAGTTATGTGTATTATTTTAAATGGATCATAAAATAAATAGCATCTGTCCTGTTTTTTTTCCTGCAAAGATGGGAGGAGTGTGTGAAATGTATTTAATCCTTGGGGGATAAATCCTGGGCAAGCCTACAGCAGCTCTACCCACACCACTCACTGGAAAGCGTGCAAAAGGCTGTGCTGGGTTCACATTCCATCTCAGCAGCTTCCGGGCCAGGAACTGACCCTACCTACATCTCACTTTCTCTGCCTATAAACTGTGAAGACTAAATCATTTGGTACCCCAGACTGCTCAGAAACTATAACTGATCTGTACTCATCTTCATCATCATCACCATCATCTTTATCATCAACATCACCACCATCATCATCATCATTACATGAAAGTCTTAACATGTCAGACAGTAATCAAAGTGCTCTACGCGGATCCATCCGTTAACACAACAGCTCTGAGAGGTAGGGACGGTTGGGATCTCTGTGTCAAAGCTGGACAGTGAGGTCGAGTCACCTGCCCAAGGTCACACAGCTAACTAGAGGACAGCAGGATTCAGCACTAGACAGTCAGACTCCTATGCCATTCAATCCCTGATGTTAGACCCGGTGGCCAGCAAAGAGTAAATCGTTCAGCAGCTCACTTGCTAGGATTATTATAATAATATTGGCTTTATTTTTATAAGAACCACTGCCTCAGAGGGATGATTTTATTTTGCCTTTTTGAATTAAATTTCAGTCCTCGGGGCACCGAGCCTAGTGTAATAGCTTCTATTTCTGCCTGCTATCTACTCCCGTCCCAGCACAGAGAAAGCCAGGCAGAGGGGACTGCCTCCTTGCAGTTTTATGGGTCAAGTGGCATTCTCCGGGCCAAGGAGGCTGGGGGGTATCTCTATCCCAGAACTGTTGGCACATCTCTCCCAGGCCAGGGCCAACTGCAGAATGACAGCTACCACCTGTCCCTCTGGATTGGAGAACGGCAGAGGGCAATGCCACGCAGAGAGCAAAGCTCCCCAGCATGGAGTACGTATGCCCAATCCCAACCATCCGGGGCCTCCGGGCCAGCCAGGGGCTGCCCTCCCAGCCTGCCCCTCGGGCCCCCTCCCAGAAGCGCTGCTGGGTGCTGAAACCCAAGGTCCTCACAGGCAGCAGAGCAGACCAGTGTACAGGGCAGCACACAGCCCTTTTCGCTCAGGTGGGAGTGAGCTGTTTGACTCCGTTTAATGGAACGCTTCCCCCAACAGAGCCCTGAGCACGCCTGTAAGCAACAAGCGGGGGTGGGAAGCTTGGGGCCAGGAGGACCCCGCCTGCCCCACATGGCCCCGTCACCCCACCCAGAATGGGCTCCACCGGCCAAGTCACTCTGGAAGGTGAGGGAGGTGTGGCCTCTGAGATAAATCCAGCACCCTGGGCTCTGAGCCGGGACGCCGGGCCCTCCTCTTAGTCTCACGGCAGCACCCCACATATTGCTCAGACCAGCAATCTCATCCTCAATGTCCCAACCTTGGGATTTGAGACAAAATGTCATAGAAGGAAAAGTACAGGTCTGGGGCTGAATTGCTGATCTAGGCTCAAGCCATGAGACCTGGACAAGCTGTACTACCTCCGTGAGCTTCAGTTTCTCATCTGTGCAATGGACCCAAGAATCACGTCTGAACCTTAACCCTGGAGAACATGAGTAACAAGACAAACAAACTGCCCACGACATCTCCAATCATCAGGATTTCCCAAAAGCATGGGCACACGAAGGTCAGATGTCAGGAGAGCAGATACCCTTGGGAGGGCAGAGGGCAGGGTGGCTCTGGGGTACTAGAAATGTCCTATTTCTTGATGTGAGAACTGGTTACATGGAGGGACTCCCCTTGTTAAAAATGTATCAAGCTGCACACTTTGTTTTCTGTGCTTTGCTGCTTGTATAAATGCACTGTATTTCGATTTCTTAAATTTGCTAGAAAAACAAACAAAATAGAGCTGTGGCATGGGATGTATAAAGTGGCCTTTGTCCTCAGCTCAGAGCAAGAACTCTGGATGTGAACATGCCGGTCATCCTTCCACGCGAGCCCCTTCACCCAGGGCTGTATGTATGAGACCATCCCATAAAGACACAGCTTCATCTGCAAGCCCTCGATGGGCTCAGGGGTCATCATATCCACGGATGCTAATGCAGCCCCACTGACTCGCACAAATATTTACCAAACAGCTACGATGCACCAGGCTTAGGTCTAGATGGGAGCAAACTGGAGAAAGCCCTTTCTCTAAACAGACTTTCAGGCTCACCCAGATAATGCCTGGGGCGTTCCTGGCCCCCCAACCTCTGATGTAAACTACCCAGTCCAGGCCCAATGGTAAGACACAGTTCCTTCGAGAATTTTTAAGGTAACTAGCACCGCAAGCCTCCAGAGACAGCTTATCTGAGTTCAAACCTCCGCTTCATGACTCTGGGTAAGTTTCTTAACTTCTCTGGGTCGATTTTCCCATTCTCAAAAGGGGAGAAATGAGCTCTTAGGGTTCTGTGCAGATTGAATGAGAGGATCCAGTGAGATGCTTAGAATCATGCCCGACATACAGCTGCTACTGCTTTGCAAATTCCAAGTGCACTGCTCCTTTCTCTGTGCCCTTCCACGAACCTTATCCCGGTCTTCATTTTCCACAAAAACCCAACCACACAAAGCATCCACTGTGGTCTCCACTGCTCATTTATCTTCTCAACCCTCTCAGGGAGGGGAGGCATGGAGAGAAAGGCAGAGAGGAAGAGAGATGCAGATGGAGAGAGGGAGAGAAAGCCACAGCACTGTGGCTTTGGGACCCACATCACCCAATACAGGAGCCACTCTTGGCTAGTCTGGGCTGGTCTGAATCAAGCTCCGCAATAAATGTAAACCAGGCACCAGCTTTCAAAAACTTAGTGTGAAATAAAGAATACCAAATAGTGTAATAATTTTTACACGTATTTTGGTTATACCGACTTATGTACAACCTATTCGTTTCACCTATTTCTTTTCACGTATTTTTTTTACCCTGGCTACCAGAAATCTTTAAATTATGTACGTGGATTCTATTTCTATTGGACGACACTGTTGCTGCTCATCAAGGTCTTTTCCTACACAAAGCAGTTCCCTCCTTCAAAGGTGGTTTCACCCTAGTCCTTCACTCGATACATAAATACATGTTAGACAAAATGCAATGGATGCAGAAACTCCACCCTAGAGTGAGGTCACGTGGTCTACAAAGGGCGGGGCCAGAACAAGGTCTCAGGTCTGAGCAGAGGCTGCGCTGTGCTTCTCCCAACACTCACGCCAGCTAGCCTTATGTCTACAAGTCCGCCCTCCGCCATCCCTCCAGGCGGGAATGAAGAACCAATGTGTAATCCCTTGCCACCAGGATCATGAACACATGGCTGTTTCTTAAAGGGCAAGATCATTTGCTACCTCAACGGGTGACAAGGCTTAAACAACATGTGAGTAAATGTCTGCAGAGGTAAAATCAGGATGTGTGATATTCCAACCCGTTTAACAGCTGGCCCTCTGTGACATTTCCAGTCTCAGGTCCTTCTTATGCAGGACACACTCAAGGAACCTGGCATACCTCAGGGCTCACTGCTCCCAGAGGGTCACCACGGGCCAGGCGCAATGCGATCTTACATGCAGTAGGAAAGAATCCTCCCAATACCCCATGAGACAAGGAGTCTTGACGCCCACTTTACAGATGAGGAAATCGATTCACAGGAAGGCTCAGTGATTTGCCCAGTCACCCAGCTAGTAAGTGGCAGAGCTGAAATTCAAACCAGTCCCTGCTCATCAACTGCAAATCTACCCTTCATTTTATGCATCCAAACCTTTGCTCCTGCTGCCCCTGTGTGAAAATACCCTTCTCATCCCACTTTTCTGTAAAGTTAACACTGCTCTCCCTTTTTTCATAAAGCCAACCACTCCTTCCCTTGGTCCCCATGAATTCTGAACACCATCTATCCTTTACCTACTACAAAGCATCAGAATTCATTGCTTATGTGTCCATTACCTCCATCATCAACAGTCTGTGGCTCTTCACAGGAGAAGCTACACCTTTTCCATACATGTATCTTCGGTTCCTGGCACAGAATCAGGCCCACAGGAGTTACTCAATAAATATCTGTTGACTGAAAGAAAATAATCAACCGAGCAACCCATCTTGACACCGCTTTTTGCTCCGAACCCTTTTTCCAAGCAGCTTCCTTATTCTGCACTCCGATGTTCCTCCCCACGGGTGGCTTCTCCACCAATCTGTTTGTGTGGAGAGAAGCCAAATGCATTGCTTTCAACTGCGGCTTGGTAACACCAATTGTCACCTCTCCACTTTTATTAATTGCTAGGTTAATCAAGCACTCCAAATTGTGCCCACCCACGCTAACACAAGAGCATCTCTGGATGACCAAGAAAGCAGGTGTAAGCTGAAGTGAAAGACGGAATCTCACAGCCTTTTGGACCCTGCGTGGCTGCCATATTTTTCAGAACACGTGGGTCCCAAGCGCATCAGATGGAGGAACAGTCTCGACCAAAACCTCAGCCATCCAAGGCTTCTCCCCACAGGTTGGTATCACAGTCAACTCTGATGTAAACTCTCATCTGCGTGCCCTCCCAGTGTGAGAGACTGCTGGTGCCATGGCAGCTTTCAGAGAGGGACACCAAGGCCTGGCCAAGAAATACACCACAGACTGGCCCACAGACACCGTGCCGATAACTGCACGAGGCCCACCTAGTCCCTGCCATCCAGGACCTGAGGACCACACTCCTGCCTCCTTCCTGTGGCCTGGCCCCCTCCCCCAGACTCACCCGCCTCGCTCTGATCACTTCATCAAAGCGGGGCTACCCCTCATGATTCAAGTTTTCTTCCCTCCAGCTGCATTTTCCCAAACCTCCCAGAAATAGCAGGTGAAGATGTTTTCATCTGAACCTTCAGCTAAGTCTTGTTTTCAAATTCTAGAACAAGTTTCCATGCAGACGCTTTTGCCCCCTCTGCTTCTCCCATGTGTGACAGAGGCATTGACAGAGGTATATTCCTCTCCCTCACATGTGAGCAGACAGAAGGGAGCAAAGGGAAGTACAAGCAGGGGAAGATTTACTGTATGTGTTCATGTACTTTTTAGGCTTCTGGTTACAAAGAATAATGGCATCCTTCCAAACTGCCCCCTTCTAGTTCACAAAAAAACAGCTTTTTTTAACCTCAATAAAGATGCCAGTAGGCCGCTAGGCCAACCCGCCATGACATTCCCTGAGAGGCTTCCATATGGAAAGTCTAACATTCCAGATGCCATCCCATGTACTGGGTTTCCAGAAGCGTAGTTACGAGCACCCCCGGGGGCTGAGAAAGGAGTTGTGTGCACAAGACAGGCTGTACAGCTTACCATCCAGCTTCGTGAGCAAACTGCTCGAAGCCTGCATCAGGGCTGGGAGCCCCAGGGGTCGCTGTGCTAAGTCACCAGTCACCAGGCAGAGTCGCCTCCTGCTCCCCAAATGAACAGGTGGAGAGCCCAAAGGGAAGGTGTGCCTCTGCATAGGAAGCCTGATCTAAGCCTCTCAACCTGGATAGGAATCTAGGAAATGGAAGGTAAAACAGTCAGAATTACAATCAAGTTTCTACAATACAGATAACAAACTGACCCCTCTCAAAGGGGGAGGGGAGGCTGTTCAAAAGCACAGGTCCTATCTTATCAAAGTATGTGACAATTGCAGAAGATCACAGCAATGCTTCATGGAGACTTTTTTTGTTTGGTTTTTCTTACTTTATCATCGACATACACACTCCCAATTTAAAAAGTTTTCTTGAATTCGCAGCTCCCTCTCCTAGAACATACGGAAGAAAGCCCCACCTGCAGAGTCTGAGTTGCCAAGGTTAAGCCTTACGGGTCAGGGAAGCAGCTACAAGGAACAGTGTGGTGATGCTGTGGATGACCATGTACACACTGCCATCTGGGGCTTGTTCTCCAGGACCCGAGGCTGACTGTGCGCCAGGGCCATGATGACCAGCACGGACACGTGACATGGAAAAAGAGCTTCCACAAACGTGCACAGAGTAGGTGCAAACACCCTTTCCACACCAGCAAAACCGCCTCTGTCCTTCCCCTTGATGCAAACGGCCAGGGACCCAAGATAAATGAAATCCTATGTTTAAAGCCATCTAACATCTATCCAGATCTTGCCAGATGGCCACCACTTCTGTCCCCAGCAGCCATAAGGGGGCCAGCAGCAAATACCATCCAACCTTAGGGAAAACACCCGATGACATTCAGATGGGACAGCAAGGGCTGGCACATTAGGAAAAATGGCACAGCAAAGCTGACCTTTGTCACAGAAAGGAAACTAACAATGGTAAATAATGCACTTTGCAAATAAAACTTCTGTATATCCCACAGAGCAATAAAATGCCCTTCATCACCTCACAAGGGCACTTCTAGTCAACGCCTGAGATTGGATCTTGGAACAACAGGGGTGCATTCCTTCGGAAAACTGAGCCTAAATTTTGATTTTCTTCTGTTGTTCTTCTACTTTCTCTGCTAGGAGTTACCTTGAACTCTGAGAGCCCAAAATTATGAGGGATTTCAACAGACTGATGGAGCACTCTCTGGATTTACTGCCCCATAATCCAATTTTCCTCACACTGGACCACAGATCACCTCACCTCGTCACAAATCCACGGAGGCCATGAGACGTGACACACAGCTGGACGAATTATGGGGAACAGGGGAAGACTCGTCACTTTGCGCCCCAGCTTCCGAATCACGAATGCAAGGAGGTTGGGTGAGAACATCTCTGCGGAACTGCTGGGCCACCGACCCCAGCGGAGACTGTGCAGGGAAGTTGCCAGAAGCCTGTTTCTGCCTCAGCATCTCAAGCCCCTTCCCGTGTGACTCGAGAGAAGTCACAGCACACAGTCTCCAATGCCAGTTGTGGGGCAGGCAGGCAGTGCCCCAGAGGGGTCAGACCCACACCCGGCGACTGCACGGCGACCGCTCTATGAAGTAGGTTTCACGATCTTCATTGCAGGGCTGAGAAACTTAAAATCCAAAGAGAGTAAGTAACTCACACAGGACCACAGACAGCTGGGATTTACTATTAACCAACACTTCCCCTCACTGTAACCCTAGCTGGAGTCAAGGTCACCTCCTGCCTGAACTAAAGCCCCTCCTGTACAGTCTCCCTGCTTCCATCTGTGCCTGCTAAGGGCGATCCTCAACTGAGGAGTGTCTTGAGTGACCACCTGACCTCCAATGGCCCCAGTCTACCACCTGAGCCACTGAGCCTCCACTCCTCTCCCATCTCATCCCTCAGCACTTTCCTCCATGCTCCCTGCCTTCCAGACACTGACCTCCTTGTGGTCTCTCAATTAGCAATTCAAAAATGGCCTCAGAGCCTTTGCACGGATCCCAGCTCTTTCTCCAGATAGCTCCGTGATTCATTTCTTTACCTTTTCAGATGTTTGCTCAAATCGCCTTGGAGAATCCCCACCTGAGTAACTTCAAACCTGCAAACCCCACCTTCAACACACACACCCCAACCCTCCCATCGCAATTTCTTTTTCTCCGTGGGGACTTTTGGCACCACAGAAGGCTCGACATATTTCACTTCTTTTATTTGTTAGTCTGTCTCCCTCAACTGGAATGTAAGCTCCCTGAGGACAGGGACTTTTCTCAGTTTACGGAGCACCTGGGTAGCTCAGTTGGTTAAGTGTCCAACTTCAGCTTGGGTCATGGTCTCAGGGTCCATGAGTTAGAGCTGTGTTGACAGCTCAGAGCCTGGAGTCTCCTTCAGATTCTCTCTCTCTCTCTCTCTCTCTCTCTCTGCCCTCCCTCACTCTCATTCTGTCTCTGTCTCTCAAAAATGAATGTGTTAAAAAAAATACTTTATCACTCAGTTTACTAATTATAATTATTTTACTAATAAACCCTCTACACACATAACCATACCACACACAGCAGTACTCAATAAATATTTGTATGATTAAAAAAACACAGATTTGAACACAGGTCTGCCACAGGGTAGTATTTGCCCACCACAGCACCTCTCTGACTCTGGGCCAGCGTGTAGAGCATCAGCCCCTGGATGGCAGGAAGTAAGCTCACAGGACAGGCCTCAGTCAACACTAGATTCCTCCACTTACTACCACTTACTAGTCATTCCCGAGCTGTCCCTCTAGGCTGCTCGGAACACATCACTTTAAAGCACTTGGATATTTGCCTAGAACGTGGTCCTGGGTCACCGTATGTGGGACCTCTTTCCTCTGATGGCATTAAAGAGTGTGCTTTTCACACACAGCAACGGTGCGGGGTGAGTGAGCCCAGGAGAAGTGGCCCACTTATCAAACCCCACATCTCTTCCGAGGCCCTAGCACGGCACCAGGCCACGCAGAGCACCTGACATGAGAAGGCACGTGCCACATCCAAGCAACTGTGAGTTTGGCTGGAAAGTCACAACGAAGCGGGGAATCAGTCAGTGGGAGAGCAAGCAAGACCAGATGGGGGAGGCCCTGCAAGGCCAGATGCCACCGTCCCACAGAGCTGCCAGATCCTTGAGGTCACTGCTTGCATTGCTGAGGGCTGGCAACCCAGCCTTTAATCTGCCTGCTTGGGGAAGGGAGGCCTCCCCCCTCCTGCAAATCACATACACGCACGGACTCCAACAGCCAAGCCTCACCTCCAAGGGACAACGACACGAGCGTCTCTAGGTTCCCCCCACTGCTCAAGTCAGCCTCCTTCCTGCTCTCTGAACCCCAAGCTCTGCAGCCTCCAAGATGCTTGCCAAGCATAAGGACAGAGTCACCCTAAGCCCACGATGCTATCAAGAGCACATGCATTTGTGAGGCTTGCTATTGAAAAATAATTTTTTTTTCTAATGTTTCTTTATTTTTGGGAGAGAAAGAGAGCATGAGCAGGGGAGAGGCAGAGAGAGGGGGGGACAAAGGATCTGAAGCAGGCTCTGCGGTGACAGCAGAGAGCCCAATGCAGGGATGGAACCTACGAACCGCGAGATCACGACCTGAGCCAACGTCTGATGCTCAACTGACTGAGCCACTCAGAAGCCCTGAAAAAAAAATGTTTTTAATGAAAAGACAGGTTAAGAACCTTGGAGAACAGGAATAAAAGCAAGGCCTGTGCGTGCAGAGCTAGGCAGCTGTCAAATGATGGCTTCTTGCATCCTAACGCCCTGACTCAACCTATCAGTATCCCCATCTTACCCAGGCCGAAATTGAGGCTCAGAGGATAACCCACTCCAGCCAGAAACTGACCCGCTTCCAAACCCAGTCTGTAGGGCACGAGGGTGTGAGTCTCACACGCCACACTGCCTTTCATGGAACCGAGAGGACCTACCCCGTTTTCAAGTTGCTACTGAGCCACTTTATCACAAGCTGGTGTCCTAGGTGACCCTCTGTGTGCAGGGAAGGGGGGGGGGGNGCTTTTGCCCCCTCTGCTTCTCCCATGTGTGACAGAGGCATTGACAGAGGTATATTCCTCTCCCTCACATGTGAGCAGACAGAAGGGAGCAAAGGGAAGTACAAGCAGGGGAAGATTTACTGTATGTGTTCATGTACTTTTTAGGCTTCTGGTTACAAAGAATAATGGCATCCTTCCAAACTGCCCCCTTCTAGTTCACAAAAAAACAGCTTTTTTTAACCTCAATAAAGATGCCAGTAGGCCGCTAGGCCAACCCGCCATGACATTCCCTGAGAGGCTTCCATATGGAAAGTCTAACATTCCAGATGCCATCCCATGTACTGGGTTTCCAGAAGCGTAGTTACGAGCACCCCCGGGGGCTGAGAAAGGAGTTGTGTGCACAAGACAGGCTGTACAGCTTACCATCCAGCTTCGTGAGCAAACTGCTCGAAGCCTGCATCAGGGCTGGGAGCCCCAGGGGTCGCTGTGCTAAGTCACCAGTCACCAGGCAGAGTCGCCTCCTGCTCCCCAAATGAACAGGTGGAGAGCCCAAAGGGAAGGTGTGCCTCTGCATAGGAAGCCTGATCTAAGCCTCTCAACCTGGATAGGAATCTAGGAAATGGAAGGTAAAACAGTCAGAATTACAATCAAGTTTCTACAATACAGATAACAAACTGACCCCTCTCAAAGGGGGAGGGGAGGCTGTTCAAAAGCACAGGTCCTATCTTATCAAAGTATGTGACAATTGCAGAAGATCACAGCAATGCTTCATGGAGACTTTTTTTGTTTGGTTTTTCTTACTTTATCATCGACATACACACTCCCAATTTAAAAAGTTTTCTTGAATTCGCAGCTCCCTCTCCTAGAACATACGGAAGAAAGCCCCACCTGCAGAGTCTGAGTTGCCAAGGTTAAGCCTTACGGGTCAGGGAAGCAGCTACAAGGAACAGTGTGGTGATGCTGTGGATGACCATGTACACACTGCCATCTGGGGCTTGTTCTCCAGGACCCGAGGCTGACTGTGCGCCAGGGCCATGATGACCAGCACGGACACGTGACATGGAAAAAGAGCTTCCACAAACGTGCACAGAGTAGGTGCAAACACCCTTTCCACACCAGCAAAACCGCCTCTGTCCTTCCCCTTGATGCAAACGGCCAGGGACCCAAGATAAATGAAATCCTATGTTTAAAGCCATCTAACATCTATCCAGATCTTGCCAGATGGCCACCACTTCTGTCCCCAGCAGCCATAAGGGGGCCAGCAGCAAATACCATCCAACCTTAGGGAAAACACCCGATGACATTCAGATGGGACAGCAAGGGCTGGCACATTAGGAAAAATGGCACAGCAAAGCTGACCTTTGTCACAGAAAGGAAACTAACAATGGTAAATAATGCACTTTGCAAATAAAACTTCTGTATATCCCACAGAGCAATAAAATGCCCTTCATCACCTCACAAGGGCACTTCTAGTCAACGCCTGAGATTGGATCTTGGAACAACAGGGGTGCATTCCTTCGGAAAACTGAGCCTAAATTTTGATTTTCTTCTGTTGTTCTTCTACTTTCTCTGCTAGGAGTTACCTTGAACTCTGAGAGCCCAAAATTATGAGGGATTTCAACAGACTGATGGAGCACTCTCTGGATTTACTGCCCCATAATCCAATTTTCCTCACACTGGACCACAGATCACCTCACCTCGTCACAAATCCACGGAGGCCATGAGACGTGACACACAGCTGGACGAATTATGGGGAACAGGGGAAGACTCGTCACTTTGCGCCCCAGCTTCCGAATCACGAATGCAAGGAGGTTGGGTGAGAACATCTCTGCGGAACTGCTGGGCCACCGACCCCAGCGGAGACTGTGCAGGGAAGTTGCCAGAAGCCTGTTTCTGCCTCAGCATCTCAAGCCCCTTCCCGTGTGACTCGAGAGAAGTCACAGCACACAGTCTCCAATGCCAGTTGTGGGGCAGGCAGGCAGTGCCCCAGAGGGGTCAGACCCACACCCGGCGACTGCACGGCGACCGCTCTATGAAGTAGGTTTCACGATCTTCATTGCAGGGCTGAGAAACTTAAAATCCAAAGAGAGTAAGTAACTCACACAGGACCACAGACAGCTGGGATTTACTATTAACCAACACTTCCCCTCACTGTAACCCTAGCTGGAGTCAAGGTCACCTCCTGCCTGAACTAAAGCCCCTCCTGTACAGTCTCCCTGCTTCCATCTGTGCCTGCTAAGGGCGATCCTCAACTGAGGAGTGTCTTGAGTGACCACCTGACCTCCAATGGCCCCAGTCTACCACCTGAGCCACTGAGCCTCCACTCCTCTCCCATCTCATCCCTCAGCACTTTCCTCCATGCTCCCTGCCTTCCAGACACTGACCTCCTTGTGGTCTCTCAATTAGCAATTCAAAAATGGCCTCAGAGCCTTTGCACGGATCCCAGCTCTTTCTCCAGATAGCTCCGTGATTCATTTCTTTACCTTTTCAGATGTTTGCTCAAATCGCCTTGGAGAATCCCCACCTGAGTAACTTCAAACCTGCAAACCCCACCTTCAACACACACACCCCAACCCTCCCATCGCAATTTCTTTTTCTCCGTGGGGACTTTTGGCACCACAGAAGGCTCGACATATTTCACTTCTTTTATTTGTTAGTCTGTCTCCCTCAACTGGAATGTAAGCTCCCTGAGGACAGGGACTTTTCTCAGTTTACGGAGCACCTGGGTAGCTCAGTTGGTTAAGTGTCCAACTTCAGCTTGGGTCATGGTCTCAGGGTCCATGAGTTAGAGCTGTGTTGACAGCTCAGAGCCTGGAGTCTCCTTCAGATTCTCTCTCTCTCTCTCTCTCTCTCTCTCTGCCCTCCCTCACTCTCATTCTGTCTCTGTCTCTCAAAAATGAATGTGTTAAAAAAAATACTTTATCACTCAGTTTACTAATTATAATTAGTTTACTAATAAACCCTCTACACACATAACCATACCACACACAGCAGTACTCAATAAATATTTGTATGATTAAAAAAACACAGATTTGAACACAGGTCTGCCACAGGGTAGTATTTGCCCACCACAGCACCTCTCTGACTCTGGGCCAGCGTGTAGAGCATCAGCCCCTGGATGGCAGGAAGTAAGCTCACAGGACAGGCCTCAGTCAACACTAGATTCCTCCACTTACTACCACTTACTAGTCATTCCCGAGCTGTCCCTCTAGGCTGCTCGGAACACATCACTTTAAAGCACTTGGATATTTGCCTAGAACGTGGTCCTGGGTCACCGTATGTGGGACCTCTTTCCTCTGATGGCATTAAAGAGTGTGCTTTTCACACACAGCAACGGTGCGGGGTGAGTGAGCCCAGGAGAAGTGGCCCACTTATCAAACCCCACATCTCTTCCGAGGCCCTAGCACGGCACCAGGCCACGCAGAGCACCTGACATGAGAAGGCACGTGCCACATCCAAGCAACTGTGAGTTTGGCTGGAAAGTCACAACGAAGCGGGGAATCAGTCAGTGGGAGAGCAAGCAAGACCAGATGGGGGAGGCCCTGCAAGGCCAGATGCCACCGTCCCACAGAGCTGCCAGATCCTTGAGGTCACTGCTTGCATTGCTGAGGGCTGGCAACCCAGCCTTTAATCTGCCTGCTCGGGGAAGGGAGGCCTCCCCCCTCCTGCAAATCACATACACGCACGGACTCCAACAGCCAAGCCTCACCTCCAAGGGACAACGACACGAGCGTCTCTAGGTTCCCCCCACTGCTCAAGTCAGCCTCCTTCCTGCTCTCTGAACCCCAAGCTCTGCAGCCTCCAAGATGCTTGCCAAGCATAAGGACAGAGTCACCCTAAGCCCACGATGCTATCAAGAGCACATGCATTTGTGAGGCTTGCTATTGAAAAATAATTTTTTTTTCTAATGTTTCTTTATTTTTGGGAGAGAAAGAGAGCATGAGCAGGGGAGAGGCAGAGAGAGGGGGGGACAAAGGATCTGAAGCAGGCTCTGCGGTGACAGCAGAGAGCCCAATGCCGGGATGGAACCTACGAACCGCGAGATCACGACCTGAGCCAACGTCTGATGCTCAACTGACTGAGCCACTCAGAAGCCCTGAAAAAAAAATGTTTTTAATGAAAAGACAGGTTAAGAACCTTGGAGAACAGGAATAAAAGCAAGGCCTGTGCGTGCAGAGCTAGGCAGCTGTCAAATGATGGCTTCTTGCATCCTAACGCCCTGACTCAACCTATCAGTATCCCCATCTTACCCAGGCCGAAATTGAGGCTCAGAGGATAACCCACTCCAGCCAGAAACTGACCCGCTTCCAAACCCAGTCTGTAGGGCACGAGGGTGTGAGTCTCACACGCCACACTGCCTTTCATGGAACCGAGAGGACCTACCCCGTTTTCAAGTTGCTACTGAGCCACTTTATCACAAGCTGGTGTCCTAGGTGACCCTCTGTGTGCAGGGAAGGGGGGGGGGGTGCGGGGAAGAGCTGAAACTCCAAACTTGAATCAAGGAGCACACTTTCCACGGCCAAATGGCACATGGAGGTTAACAGGACCCTGCAGTTGTAAGACCCAAGTTCAAATTAATCCCCCTAAGCCTCAGTCTGTTCATCTGGGAAATAGGAATGTTTATCCCCTGTGGCCTTCCCATGGTTGCAGGAAGGACCTTATGAGGAACACAAGGCTTGCTGGTGTAGTCTCTGTCCTGTAAAAGGCTGTTCGAACACAGTTATGATTACAGTGAAGTCCAGTGAGTTACCCCCATCAAGAAGTTGAACATGAGGCATAAACAGCTACCCTCCAGAGGGGAGCATGGGCTCACCCGAGCTGCAATTTCCTACTCACCTCCCACGTAAGCCTGAGTCTCTCCAAGCTTCAGAAAGGACAAGAATAGAGCCCTTACACTGGCCTTCCAGGAGACAGCCAATCTAGAAAGGGTTGCCTTAAATTATAAGCTCCCCTGGTCAGCATCTCAATAAGTAGACAAGGTGAGCTGCGGGACGCCGCCTCCTCCCTGGGCCCACCAGACACCCACCCAGGGCATCCTGCCCCCCTAGTGCTCAGCAGGACCCCGTGGACCCAACACAATCCTACTTCCCTACTTCCTGTACCTCGGGGCAATCCCTCTCACAACTGAGTGACCAGGGGCAACCTGTATGGAAAAGAAATAGGCAGCGAATCCTCATTATGTCTTAGTTTTTATTCTAGCATTTTTTAAGCATTAAAATGTAAAACATTAAAATCTCGAAAACGATTTAAATATTGACTGAGTGCTAGGCGCCAGGCACTGTGCTGAGCGTTGCAGAAAGGGTAAGGAGGAGGTGCCCTTCAGGCCTCATGAAGTTCCTAATCCAGCAAATCACCTAAGAAACAAGTGAACCAAAACATCCCACCAAAGAAACTGTAAAAATCCACTGGGAAAACTGTCTCAAAGCTCTTTTAAAAACACAGAAGGCAGGTGTTGACCCAGACCAGGCAGTGAGACAGGACTGAGTGCTGGTAAGTAAATTGAAGGTGGGGAGCTCAGGGACCCGGGTGATGAATGTGGACAGAATGCCAGGTGACGAGCAGAGGGCGTGACCATCCAATGGGGCCACATGCCCACGACCTGCAGCTCTTATTCAGCCTTGAAGGCAAATCAAACTTAACAATGTACCTGTTTATTTTATTTACTTTTTTTTTTTAATGTTTGTTTATTTTTGAGAGGGAGAGAGCAGGGAAGGGGCAGAGAGAGAGGGAGACACAGAATCTGAAGCAGGCTCCAGGCTCTGAACTGTCCATACAGAGCCCGACATGGGGCTTGAACTCATGAATCATGAGATTGAGACCTGAGCCAAAGTCAGACGCTCAACCAATTGAGCCACCCAGGTGCCCATGATTT
This sequence comes from Crocuta crocuta, assembly GCF_008692635.1. Lineage (NCBI taxonomy): Eukaryota > Metazoa > Chordata > Mammalia > Carnivora > Hyaenidae > Crocuta > Crocuta crocuta. Next base: position 4,072,575 of record NW_027529624.1, read on the forward strand.
TTATAAGTTCAACATCAATATAAGTGTAAACCAACTCAACGTGATAGTCAATGCTGAACCTAAATCAGCACTTTCCCAAGGGAGCTGGTTCACTTTGCTCAGGTTGACCAGGTTCTTTTGAGGTTGGTGCCCCCAGCTTTATGCCTTCTTGATGCTGGAAACACTGTGGAATGGCCCAGATGCCTCCTTCATGATGAGCACCCTGTCCTTCCTTCACGAGCTTCCCTCAATTGAACAAGCAACTATTTGGTGCCAAAGCAGTATCAATCCAGGGCCAGTATCTGGTTACAGGTGGTCACCCAGATGACCCAGAAAATACTTATGTTAGTTTGAGATGACATAAAAATCATTTTTAAAAAATTTAAGTGGGGGCGCCTGGGTGGCTCAGTCGGGTAAGACTCTGACTTCAGCTCAAGTCATGATCTCGCAGTTCGTGAGTTTGAGCCTCGCATCAGGCTCTGTGCTGACAGCTCAGAACCTGGAGCCTGTTTCGTCTGTGTCTCCCTCTCCCTCTGCCCCTCCCCTGCTCTGTGTCTCTGTCTCTCAAAAACAAATTTAAAAAAATGTTTAGGTGAAAAAAAGTCTCAGATAATACCTGCAAGCCCATGAAGGAAAACTGTTAGAGAAACAAAGAACCTGCTTCCTTTCCATTTGGCAAAATCTCCATACCCTCAAAAAAGTCTCTCCCCGTTGCATTTTCAGCTGCCTTTCCACTTTTCTCCCCATCTCAGAAATGGTGTGTGTATTGTGGATAAATGCCATGCTAGTGCATGTGATGGATAGTCCTTCCATCACACACGGGGGTGAGAAAGGGCCTAACACCCGCCGAGACCCTCCTGCCTGAGAAGCACCTTCACGTATGTCCTCATAATACACGCAGTCAGTTTCATAAAATATCTCAGTTTAGAGATGAGAAAGCCAGGGGTGTTTTTGTGCCTCACTTAAAGTCAGTCCCACACTGAGTCAAGCGCCCAGTTTAATCGAGGTCTATCTGATCCTAGAGCCTGGGCTCCGCACAGGACCTCACCTCACCCCCCCTCCAAAGAAAACCCTCTCCTTTGAATTGTAAACAACAGGTACCTCCAAAATCCTTACCCAGCTCCCTCCAGAAGCTCCATGGATTCCCTTTTAATTACATGAGCTTGTTCTCAAGCCCCTTCATTCAATATAAATGAAAAACATTCTGAATCAGTTGTATCACCTTCCTGTTTTAATTGTCAGATTCGCAAGCGTGGCCGCCATCTGACAATTTTGTGGCAAATGTCCCAGAGTTAACTCCCTCCTGGGCCAGGCTGACTTTCGTGTGCCCTGCAGCATTCCTTAGCAAATTTATGACATCTTTTTCAGCGAGAGGGTAAAAAAAAAAAAAAAAAATCCTTTGGGGNTTGAGCTGGACTAATACATATTTGGAAACTATGCAAAATAGTTTCCTTAAATAAACTTTTTTTCTCTTGGTCCCCTCTGAAGTTCTAAGAGAGGTGAAAGTCAAAGAGGGCCTCTGTTCAATCAACTCATGACAACACCACTTACTGAGAACACCTGACATAGGAAAGTGGCCTCTGGGCCTGGTATTTGCTGTATGGTGGGGCGGGGGAGTTCCCACAGGGGCTCACCAGCAGGCAAGGAGACCCCCACCAGCACTCACCGAAGCACCCACATAAAATACTAGCATAATATACAGGCTCAAGCTGTTAGTTTCACCATAGGAGGATGGGATCATTTGAAGGGAGAGTGGTCTTGAGTAACTGGAACACAGGGAAGAAGAGAAGTGAAAAGAAATCGATTTTTTCATTTGGTATTTACTGAGAGCTCAAAGCAGAACAGTACTAAGTGCCAGAAATACAGGAAAACAGATATGGTCTCTGCCCCTGGTGATGTATGCAATCACACGGAATAAACATGTGGCCAAATACAAATGACCACACATGTCAGCGCTGAAGGAGACCCCCAAGGTGCCTGCCACACATGAACCGGGACCCTGGCTGGCGCCCACCAAGCCGTCCCAGCCTGGCAGGCACACTGGCTCCCCTTAGACTGGGACAGAACGATGGTGGTCAGGTGGGCAAAGAGAAGGGGATACCTACACGAGTTTTAGGGACAGAGTTAATACAGCTGAGGGGTTAAGAGAATGGCTCTGGGGGGTTCAAATCCTAGATCTCCCCTAAATAGCCCTGGAGCTGTTAGGAGAGTTATCACACTTCATTTGTAAGGTGGGGTTCATCCCATCGTATGGTTTTCTGTGAGGATTCAAAGTATTAAATGAACCCATTCATACAGAAGTTTTTACTTGGCACGTAGTTGATGCTAAAAAGAAAAAAACCCTAGCTTTTTTTTGTAATTAAACTGTATAACTCTAGGATGTGGATTTTATCTCTGTTTCACAGATGAAGAAACAGAGGTTTGGAAAGCTATTAAGGAACTTCACTAAATCTCACAGGTAAATGCTGGGGCCAGGATTCAAATCTGGGTCAAGCTGCAAGTCATCAGTAAATAGTTTCAAAACTGAGAGTCACTGGGTGTAATTCTATTATGGTTCGAGCCACCATGAACTATTCCAAATTTATTTTTTATCTGCAGAATTCCCAGCTCTATTCAAGAGAATCATTAGCTTGGTGATAAGCCAGCCTTATTAGGCAATAATTCCTCAAGTTGTTTACCAAGAAATGGGTCCCAGTTCCTTTTGTTATGCTGCCTCAGTTTCCTTAAAGGAAGTGATAAGCATTAGGGGAACTAGAAAGAAAAAGGTTATAAAATCGCAGAGCTCAAGTGTGTACAGCTGTGGTCACAAGACCTCAGAAAGTTCACTGCCAGCACCTCCCTCACCCAACAGGCCAGAACAATGAACACTTATAACTGAGCACCTGCTGTGTCCCAGAAGCTATGTGGGGCACTAGAGGGCTTGTATATATGGTTTCTGTACACTCACATCTCCTCTCCAGGTAAGCCCCTTGCTTCTCCCTTGTCTAATTCAGACTAATTTGAGACTCACTTAGAGATCACCACTTCCAGAAAGTGCTACCTTTCCTTTCTGGGCTCTCCCAAATACCTATAAATATTTCCAGGATCCCCAACCACTGACACGGCTTCATTGTTTTATAAGGATCAGTCCAGGAATCTGCCTTCTTAGCAGATATGATTTCCATATAGACACTATACCTCCTTAATAGATTTATTCATGTTTTTCCTTTAACAGATGTCATCTGAGCACCTACTGTGTACAAAACATCATCCTATGTGTAGTGACACAAAAATGGATGGAGAGGCTCAGTCTAATGAGAGACAGGTACAGACAGTAGAATGAGACTCCGATGTTACTGCGTGACTTAGCAAATTACCTACTCTCTCTGGCTTGGTTAATTTACCTGGAAAATGAAATTAACATTAGCATCTATCATTCTATCTTTCTTTAGATTTTTTTTAATGTTTATGTATTTTTGAGAGACAGACAGTGAGTGGGGGAGGGGCAGAGAGAGAGGGAAACACAGAATCCGAAGCAGGTTCCAGGCTCTGAGCTGTCAGCACAGAGTCCGACACAGGGCTCAAACTCACAAATGGCAAGATCATGACCCGAGCTGAAGTCAGATGTTTAACCGACCGAGCCACCCAGGCGCCCCTCTATCACTCTGTCTTAAGGTGATGAGGATTACATGAGATCACGCCTATAAAATGCCAAGCAATCACATCCCTGGAACTCAGTAGGTATGCCAAGTATGTGTTGGGCAGTTGTGATAAGCACTGGAAACATTAGCTGTCATCACAGGGGTATGCGCTTCTCTGACACCATGTAGCTGTAAGTCTTAACAGCCTTCTTTTGGTCCAGTGAAAGCAAAGTCATTAGATACTTAATGGAAAATTGACATCAATGCAATCCAGCTTTGATGAGAAATCAGTTTTGAAACACCACATATTCTAAACTCAGAAACCTAGTCAACAGTCCTCTATTCTGAACTTTGATAACACAGTCAAAGAATACCCTTTCCAAAGGGCACCACCTCCTTGAGGCCTTCCTGGATCACTCACCCAGCAGACTCTCCCTCCTCGAACTCCCTTTATTGAGTCTTTTCTTAGGGCACTCAAGCTTCTTTTCTGCCCTGTAGGAGCTAATGATCTGGCCCCCCCATCACATTCCCAAACTCCAAGACTAGAGGATCCATGTCTGAGTCACACTAATTAATATCCCTCCATCAGCTACCTGTCACATCCTAACACTGCATAACAAACCATCCCAAAAAGCACTCTTGAAGCAACCATCATTCATCTCTGCTCAAGCATCTGCAGGTCAGCTGGCACTCAGCAGATCTCAGGGAGGCGGGGGAGGGCTTGGCTTCTCACTGCAGGCTTGGGGGTCGGCTGGGCAACTCTGTTCCAAGCATCTTTCATCCCGCTCCTCTCAGAACAGCAAGCTAACTGGGCACGCTGTTCTCGTGGCAAAGGCACAGAGATGCAAAGAAAAGCAGAAGCACTCAAGGTCTTCTAAGGCCTGGGGTCAGAACTGGCACGCCATCACCTCTATCTCATCCTCAGCTTAAAGTCACACAGTTGAAATATACCATAATCTTTAGATAGGAATCCTGAGAATTCAGAAAGGTATGAAAACCTGAGACCATTAATGCAAATAGCACATCACATCCACCACCCAGGCGCCTTCATGCATGAAAACATAATCCTTAGGCACAGACTAACGGAATGAATGAGTGAGTGAATGAATGAATGAATGAAAGAAAGAAAGAAAACTGAGTGGCTGTCAGAACCTTGTCAAGACACACGACAATTTACCAGCAGCCACTGTGAGTCCTAAATCTGGAACTACGGCAACACTCTCTTTAAATATTAGTTGGCTACAGGCCCGTAGACTCCACTGTACTTCAGCTGGAGAGGCAAAATTTCAAAACCTTGTATGAACACATTGTTATTTTCTTCATGGATCTCAGCTTATGGAATAAACCAATATATCCATTCATATACGGGAGCCCGCATGCACACACACATCACGCCCTCTCACTAAAAGTAAGGAAACGTGACAGCGTTTTGCATACATGAGGGAAGGGAAGGGGATACGAAGGGAAAAGGTGAAGAGGTGACTTTGAATCAAACCTACGGTGGTTAATTTTCATTTAACTACCTATCTGAGACTAGAGGCTCAGCAGAAGCACATTAAAGTCCGTGAACTTATGAAATGATGCATTATTGAAGCCACAGCAGGGGAAAGGGCTCGGTTTGAAAGACATAAAAGACTAAAGCCTGCAGAACTGTCATTTTCCATTACAAGGTAACTGCTAAAAAAAAAAAAAATACATTTTAATTAAGAAAGAAGACACCAGCTCTAAGAGGGTAGGTAAAATAAAATTAACCCATAGCTCTCCATTCCTCCCGCCCTGAGAAAGCCTGCAGTTTCTCTCAGAGCTCAACCAAGGGGAAAAGTCTTACATGAGTCTACTTCCCCCTTTGGGTCCCAATGATACCGGCTACAAGCCACCATTTGTTCATGCATTCGGCAAATATTTACCAAGAACCTTCTATGTGCCAGATGTAACGGGACAGAAATGCCTGCCACCACCAGCTTACATTCACGTAAGCTGCACAGTGTATTAACTAACAGTGATGCTACATATAGGAAAAAAATAGAGCAAGCTAAAGGAGGCAGTGGGTGCACTTAACACAAGTTGCAAGCTAAACAGGACAAAAATCACCAAGCGTGTCACCTACCCCCAAGTAACCTCAGGTTCTCTGTGCTTCAACTTCCCAAAGCTTTTTCAACCAATCGCCAGCTGAAGTTGCACACAGCACCCATGATGGTAAATCCATCATGCCATTCACTCCAGCAGATCGCTCACACGATCCTATTCACAAGACGACTGCGATCTAGTACTGCTCATCAGGAGGCACTCCAGCTACATGGAAAAACAGCACAGCCCAGATGTAACCACTAAGTCTAGGCAAGAACCAAAAGCAGTCCAGGCAGACACAAGCAGGCTTATTAAGGCTTCAGGGTCTGTGTCCCAACCCCTCTATCCCTTTCACTGTGTGCTGAGTAGGGATGAATTGGTGGCACTAGAAATGCAGGGGTCCATCAAATCCACAGCAAACTATGAGTTTGCCACACTGGGTCCCCAAATTAGGTTCCTGGAAGCCAGTCCTGTGGGCCTGGACTCTACAAGGCGAAGCCTATAAACAGAGGCTGTCTCTAAATGGGGGAGACAGGGGAAGTGGAGCACCTGGCTGGCTTAGTTGGTTAAACCGCTGACTCTTGATTTTGGCTCAGGTCACGATCACATGGTTGGGAGATCGAGCCCCACATGGAGCTCACTCAGGGCTAGACATGGAGCCTGCTTAAGATTCTCTCCCCACCACTTCCTCTGCCCTCCCCTGCTCGTGCTCATGCGCATGCACGCTCTCTCAATTAATCGATCAAAGGGGAAGGGGGAGCATGATGGTATTTGGGAACATGCCCCTACCCTCAGCCTCTGTCCAATCGACCTCCTACCCAGCCTCCTGCCACGTGGAGGCCCTTCTTCCAGTGTTCTGAATCTTGACCGCATGTGCTAATCCCCTGGGGAGCTTGGGATTCCCAGCGCCCAAACTGTACCCCAAATCAGTTGAATCAAAACTTCCAGAGGCGGGGCCCAGGCACCAGTAGATGTGAAAGCTCCACAGATGATTCTAATAGACAGCCAGGGCGAGAACCACTTTGGACCCCCTCATTCTGCCCACTCCAAATGGACCCTCCGTTCCTGAGCACCTGGTGGTCTCCCTCCCTATTCCAGCTTGAAGGCTCAGCTGTGCCCTCTACCCCACACTGTCCCACTGTGGTCCACCAGGAAGAAATTATCAGAAACCTCCAGGTGGCCTGTGTGCAGCAACTCTATTTTCCAAGCAAAACTGGGACGCAGGACCTGGCAGGAACACCCCTGTGCTCTTCCGAGGCAGTGAGCCCAGACAAGTTAGAGAACAGTTTTGGAGTTCTAATCCTGGTTTGGACACACACGCTCTCCGTGTGACCTTGGACAGGAAAATAAACCCCACTGCATCTCAGCGTGCTCCTGTGTAAATCACGCATCATGATAGCCGCCTCACCGGGGCTGACGGGAAGACACGAGGGGAGTCATTAATCAAGGGTCTGACATACAGCAGGTGCTCAAAAAATGGCAGCAGCTCTTATTAATTTACTCCAAGGGAACCAGTCCAAAAAGAGTGTAGAGCCCACAACAGAGTATCTGGGACAGTTTCACGGTTTATGGGGACAACAAATAGGGCAGAAGATCTGAAACCAGAGCCGCCCTAGAGAATCTGATTACCCGCATTCTGTAGAGTGAGCACTGGACCTGGGAGAAGCCACTGCCAGTGAGCAAGCAGGTGAGGGATGGAGAGACGAGCTCACCTGAACAGGTGGGTGGAGGTGGTACCCTGAGTCTCTCTCTGGCAATGTCCGCTGTTGCACTAGAAACTACTATTCTTCCTTCCAACAGGGGATGGGACACTCCCCTCAAACCACAAACCAAAGGAGAGCAGGCAGGAACCATAAGGACAAAGCGGCTCTAACACTGAATGCAACGGAACGTTAAGAGCAAACAGAAAATCTGCACAGTGGAACGAAAGGGAAGATGGAGGTCTGAAGTGACCAGGGTGGATAGAAAACGAGAATGGAATAAATCCAGACACGTCTCCTGTGAGGCTCTGTATTAGTTATCTACCGCCGGGTAACAAATCACCACCAAGCTGGTGGCTTGAAACAGCACACATTTATTATCTCATGGTTTCTGCAGCTCAGGAGTCTGGCCATGGTTTTTAGCTGGGTCCTCGGCTCAGAGACACACAGGGCTGCAACCAAGGGGCCCCGGGTGGTATCCCCATTAGAGGGGGGCTCTGGGGAAGGACCACTCACAAGCTCACTTGAGTCCTTGCGCTGTAGCACTGAGGGCCTAGCCTGCTTGCTGGCTGCAGGCTGGTGGTCACCCACACTTCTGGCCACGTACGTGGGTGTTCCCAGCATGCCGACTTCACCAAGCCAACAAGGAGAGCCTCTGCTGCGAGTCAGCCACAATCACAGAAGCAGCATCCCATCCCCCCTGCTACGTTCCATTGGTCCGAGCAAGACATTAGGTCTGCTCACACCCCGTGTGCGAGGGATTACACGAGAGCATGAATATCTGCCGGTGGGGTCACAGAGAAATACTTTTGTTCCCCATTGTGGTGAAACAGACATAACAAGGATCACCTGAGTGGTTCAGCTGGTTAAGCATCTGACTCTTGGTTTTGGCTCAGGTCATGATCTCACGGCTTTGTGAGCTCAAGCCCCGCACTGGGCTCTGTGCTGGCAGCCTGGAGCCTGCTCGAGATTCTCTCTCTCTCTCTCTCTCTCTCTCTCTCTCTCTCTCTCCTTCCTCATTTGCACTGTCTCTGTCTCTCTCAAAATAAATAAACTTTAAAAAATAATAACAAAACTTACAACTGCAGCCATTTTCAAGTGTACCATTCAGTGAAATTAGATCCATTCACACGGTTGGGCAACCATGACCGCCATCCATCTCTAGAACTTTCTCATCTTCCTAAACTGAAACTCTGCAACCGCAGTCAATCAATCAATCAGCCGATCAATGGGGAGAGGGAAGTGGGACTGTGTTTGGGACCTTTGCCTCTGTCTACTGGACCCCTTGCCCAACCTCCTGCCACAGGGAAGCCCTCCATGTAGTGGAAAGCTAACTACGTGTTCTCCTCTCTCCCCAGGCCCCAGGCCCCAGAGACCCATTGGTCTCTATGAACGTGACTCCTCTCAGCACCTCATGTGGGTGGAATCAAAGATACCCGGGAGCAAGAGAACTCTGTCAGCACCTCTTCTCTCTCAATGATGACATCACCCTGCTAGAATGAGCAAACGAGGGGCGCCTGGGTGGCTCAGTCGGTTAAGCGTCCGACTTCAGCTCGGGTCATGATCTCACAGTTTGTGGGTTCAAGCCCCACATCAGGTTCTATGCTAACAGCTCAGAGTCTGGAGCCCGCTTCAGATGTGTCTCCCTCTCCCTCTCCCCCTCCCTGCTCTGTCCCTCTCTCTCTCTCTTTCAAGAATAAATAAACATTTAAAAATTAAAAAAAAAAAAGAATGTAAAAACAGAAAGTGTATGGGGCACCGCACCTACAGGGGTCAGGGATGCTGACACCCCCAAAACCCATCCTTTGTGTGCTCTTGACTTTTGCTGATCATTCTGCATTTTGAAGGAGCCTTTTTCTGTTTTGAGTTTCCTGTAAGTAGACACTTGCTCTCTCTTGATTGTTCAAAAAAGCTCACAGTGAAAGGCAGCCTCTCCCAGCACTGCCCAGAGGCCAAGTGCGGATGCCACACAGCAGAGCACCTTCCCCACGGCCCAGACCTGATGACTCAATACCAGGAAAGGTCCTCCAAGAGAGGAAACTCCAGATTAGAAAAGACTTGGAGACTTTTCTCCCCCTAGGCATTTCCCCTTTTGCTTCGGGAATTCTCTGTGCAAACCTTAGCAGGTTAGGGGCAGTGCTGCAAGAAGGAGGAGGCAGGTCCTTTGCGGAGCTCCCTTCCCCAACACCCCGGGACGAAGCTGAAAGGAAACCTCAGGGTGACTCTCTCACAACGAATGAGACACATCTGTCTCTGCACAGCAGCTGGTCACCTGGGGCAGAGCACCTGGAGCCTTTAAGTCAAGCCTGCTCTTTTGGAAATCCTCCTGCCTTCCACGGCTCTGCTTTCATTACTGCGTACCCCAAAAGCTGCAAGCAGTCAACTCTCATTGGTGGTCCAGGCAAACAAAGTCCCAGGGATGTATTATTACAGGCAGCATGAGCGGTTCCTTCCTGCTGTCCCCAAAGTAGCCCAAGACGAGAGAGGGAGGCGGGCCTGGTCTGCTGGGCCACCGAGGAGCGTGGCTCCGTGGCAGGAGCTGGGCCCAGTCGCCTGACGGGAATACACAAGGGTGGCACAGGAGTCCTTACCTCACTCCATCCCATCTCGGCCAGTGAAGGTGAAATCAGATGGGGAATGCCAATGAGGCCGCCCATCTCCAGACAGCCAAAAATGTGGCTCTTTATTACAGTCTAAGTGACTGCAAACAGGCCATTATCAAATCTCTTCAGTGACAAAGCTCCGTGTTGAAGGGGACAAATAAAAACAAGTACATTAAGCACAATAAATCACAGGGGCCTGTCTGGAGACCCATTATCCCTGGGGGATTAAGGGGCTGTTCTCCTCCCTGCCTTCCAGCTATCGGATCCTGGCTTTCTCATCATTGTTTTAATATTGCAGCCATTACTCTCCCAGCCACGAAGAGCCTGCTGTTTCTCTGTAGTTCTGGGTGGCAAGGGCATAATTTGTTTTTGATTTGCTTGGGAGGGTAGCTGTTTTATATTCATCTTTAAAAGATACGTTCAATAATCGTAGCAATGAGACCCCGCTTAAAAAACAAGACCCAGCCCTGCCATCCCTCCCAGCATCAATGTGGCCATGGCTGTAGCAAGCCGCAAGGTACCAACCATCACCTCCATCACCAGGAGGGCCAGGCCACTTCTCGGGCGGGGTGACCCTGCCCAATAACAGGCTCAGTCACTTCAGCCTGAGGTGAAGGGAGTCAGCCAGAGGCCGGAAGTCAGGGGACCTGGGTTCCACCACTAAGTTGATATGACCTCGGACAGGTCCTTTGACCTCCCGGGCTGAAGTGTCCCCATTGCCAAATCATCCAGTTTGTCCTCACGTCTGTCTCTTTGGAGCCCTTGGAGGCCGAAAGAGTCTGCATCTCTACAAGATGCAGACGGAGGGTGAAAAACTTCTATTTATTCCCTCCTCTCTCTCAATAAGATCATCACAAACATCAATCCTAAGATAAAACCAGCCCGCTGTGCAACTGTCCGAGACACTTTGCACCGGTTCCTTCTCCCAGCCACGTGGAAACCTCCCCTCCGGCCCCCTATTCCCCATGAAGCTGTTTTCCAGGACAGCTCATAGTAGCTCCTGTAAAGGAGCCCTCTCCCAATTTTACCCAGCAGGAAGTGGATGACGGGAGGTCTGTAAGGACAAAGTCTGTTGGCCCAGCTCCCCCACAGCAGGACCCATTTCTGCTCTTCCCCGTCAGAAGAGAACAAGGCAACAAATGCTGTCCGCTCTTCTGCAAGATGGCTGGCGACTCCCACACCCAGCGTGGGGACATTCACGGCCCTGTCAGGCATTCCCGTTTCAATTACTGCATCTAAATCTCACCACGAAAGGAATATTTCTTGCCATGTAAAGCTTCCAAGGGCGGCACTACGCGAGGCAGTCATGTAACAGAATTGATCCCAGGGCTTCATCGGCCATCCGAGAGGCACTCACATAAAACCCACCCGACAGTGCCCAACTCTCAAAATACTCTATAAAGGACTCAAATTCAGAAAAGGCAAAAAAAAAAAAAAGTTACAAGCTCTCTCGTGTTAGAAACGGAGCTGGTTTTACAGATCATCAAAGCCCGCTGAGCAGCCTCTCGGGACTGCAATAGAGGATTCCCTCTAACCAAGCGATGCCTCTGGCTTTGCAAAATTTGGTGTAACAACCCAATAAATACCAAGTGGACTTAGATATATGGTAGCTTTCAGCCTCCAATGCAGGTGGCAAGGGTCAAAGGAAGTAGCTTTGTGCGCAAACGGGAGAGCAGGAAGATGACGTGTCCTGGGCACAATGAGCCGCAATGAACCACCGGCCATTTGGGAGGAGAGCTGCACGCAAGCAGAGCCTCATGTCTTGTCCTCAGCCCAGCACCCGGCACAGTGCCTGGGACGCAGCAGACCATGCGTGCTCACTGAATGAGGGAAGGAAGGAAGGACACGCAGCAAAGCCACGTCGATGACCTGAAGCCCCTGGAAATACCAATCCAGTTGATGGGAACCATGTTAAGACCTACTTAACAGAGAAGTGAGATCTCTGCCGAATGTGAGCATCTCCAAGCAAACATCAAGATGTACGAGTACTCAGACAGCAGCATATACTAAGCTGTGTGCAAAAGCAAGTTAAAGACTCCAAATCCTTCCCAAGTCAGGGTGAGGCTTTTGAAGGTTGTTTTTGCTTTGTTTGTTTTATAGGGTTTTTTTCATTACCACTGCAAGTTACTAAGAGAAAGCGAAAGAGAAACATACTCCGAAAACATCCTTAGCCTTTGCCCCAGTGAACCTCTTTTGAATATCAAAATATGTCTCATGAAAACAAACCAATAAAGCTAGCACACAGTCCCATGCACTCCATGAAAGATTCAAGAGTTGGGACCGATATGTCAGGATTTACATCCAAATCATACCGCAGGGCAGCAGTGAGCGGGCAGCAAGTTGGGGCGAGGCAGGCGACACAGCAGTCTCAAACCGTATGGGGGCACAGCTCCATCCTTGGGGGTGACAGTCCCGTTGCAAGTCTGCACACAACTTGCTCCGAGTTTCCGGCAAACACACAGCCCAGGCCGAACATTCACAGTCCCCAAAGGACCTTTACTTGAAAAACCACACAGAACGTGTCATGAGCCCATCCGAATGCTCACCAGGTTCCAGAAGCCAAGAAGAAGACACATCTAACATCCCACAGGGCATTCAGCCATCACTCAGGGGATGTGTTTTTCTAGAGTGCTCTCGGACATGACTGTGTTTGATCCTTATGTTGAAGATGGGAACAGATAAGGGACCCCATGAAGGGTAAAAATAAAGCTCGGGGAGCAATGGGCTGAGTTGTGAACCCCAACAAAGGTATGTTGAAGTGCTAACTCCCAGGACCTCAGAACGTGACTATATTTGGAAACAGGGTCGTAACAGAAGATTCCAATTAAAATGAGGTCATTAAGGTGAGCCCTAATCGAAAATGACTCGTGTCCTTACAAAACAGAGGAAATTCGGACACTAAGCTGTGCACAGAGGACAATGCACTGACACACAGGGAACCGGCAGCCATGACCAGAGTGCTAACAGCCAAGGATCCAGGCAAACCCTAGAAGGATGAAGAAGGACTCTCCTCTAGAGCTGTGAGAGGGCAGGGCCCTGCAGACACCCCGAGACGGCCTCCAGAACCATGAAACCTGGTTTAGGCCACCCAGCTTCTGTCAGTTTGTTAAACAGCCACAGGAATCCCATATAGGGAAGGCAAGCGCCTTACCCAAGGCTGAGCTAATGAGTAACAATAAACCATGCTCGGCCCAAGCATCGACCTCCTGGGTCCTAGTCTATCAGGGTCGGTGACCCGCTTTCAATAAAGACTCTATCTCTAAATTGGCCACCACAACCCACATTGGCTTATGAAGGGGTGCTACTATGTGGACAGATTTTTCAAAACTTCATCCTCTCCCTAGGCAACATGCATACCCTTCAACCGCATCCTGCAGCAGATGGCTTTCCAGAGCAGTAAGTACTGAACTTTCTGGATTGTAGGTAAGCATGATTTGAGTGGGGCATTTGGGGGTTCTGATGTGAAAAGACTACAATTTGACAAGGGGCTGCCCACCCACCCCCACATCTTTCCAGCTGTGATGCTCCATTACCAACATGGACGGACCAGATGACGAACACCCGAGCCAGGTTCAAACAGTAATTACTGCAGGACTGAGAACAGTAGCAACCGCTCAGCAAGGGAGAACAGGGGACAGGCTTGTCATCTGCCAAGTTCAGAGATGAGCCCTGGGTGTGAAGGAAAGTAATTTCGACCCTTTTAGAGACTTGGGTCTAGTTGACTCATAAAACCCCTCACTTGCAAACTTTGTTCCCTAAGACACAAAATATAGGATGACGAGCTTTCTCTTTCACACACACCAGCCCAGGCACAAGCGGGGGCGGAGGGGCCAACAGAGATCAAGGTCAAATAATCCACCTGCTGCAAGGAAAGAGTAAAGGAAACCGGTTCTTACCACCAACTGTTGGGCTAACCAAGAATCCTGCCTCAGGGCAGCCTCTTACCCCACTCGGCAAAAAGTCCTAAAACTCGTTCCACAACCCAAGTCCACCCTCAGGGAATTTCAGGGAAACTGTTACTGGAAGGAACAATGCTGGTCGCTGAGCTTAAGTTGGTGAAAGGTCCAGACTCCACCACGGGATCCCAAGCATTTTTGGCAAAGCCACAATCAGTTCTCACTTGCCTTCTCTCTACTCCTATTAAGGGGACAAATTACCCAAATCACAGTCAAGCTTACCACACTGTAATGGGTCATCTGCATTTGCATTAGTGAATCTGTTACTAATTTGTGTTTTAAACAAAGTGTGCACATTAGCATTATTTTTCAAAATATAACCCATTCACAGAATTGAAATACAGGATGGTGTAATGGGCTGAACTGTGTCTCTGCCTCCCCCCGATCCCACCAAATCCATAGACCGAAGTCTTAACTTCAATACCCCAGAATGTGACTGCTTTTGGAGACAGGGCCTTTAAAAGAGATGATTTAAGTTAACTGAGGCCATTAGGGTGGGCTGGGCCCTATTCCAGTTGACTGGTACCCTTATAAGAGGAGATGGAGACAACACTATATTTAGAGGGACCATGTGAAGATACAGGAGGAAAAAATGGCCATGGACAACCCAACAGAAAAACCTCCAAAGCAAGAAGCCTTCTGAGACCTTGATCTTGGGCTCTGGCCTCCAGAACAGTGGGGAAATAAATGTTATATAACCCCCCAGTCTGTAGGCCTTTGGGCCGGCAGCCCAAGCAAAGTAACACAAACGAAATTCCACATTTTTTTTTTATTTTTCTTTAACCACAAAACTAATGGTCTTTTTTAAAAAATCACAAAATATACTACATCGGGGATTTTCTGGCATTTCTTTTAAAAGTCTTGAAACTACCAAAGCAGGGAACGGAAGGTATCACTAATGTCACTGTGTCATTGGGCCGATGGGTCTCCTGACATTGAAAGTGCTGGCTGGTGGGGGAGTGTAAGGGGAGCTGATCCAGGAGAATAAAAGGGTTTTGGAGAAGAGACTTGTGGTTGGTTTGATAGGACTTCAAGATCTCCAGGATAATCTTCCCACTGGGCATTTGGGGGTTTCTGCTTGGCCAGCTTCTCTTGGGAACCCCTCCCAACTCTCTGAGCAATGCAGACTGAACTGATCACTCTCCCCCCCAACCAGCTCCAGGGCTGTCGTCTGAGAGATCAAGACCAAAATTCCCACCACGTCTCCTGGGGGAGGGATGCTCTTCCTCAGCTGTGATGATGAGGAGAATAGGACGTAAGCCTGAGGTCCACCTATCCTGCCTTCCCGTGGGGACACTACCTGAGAAGGGAGCCAAGAGACAGAGCGATGACTTCCTGAGGAGTGGATCCAGCACTGCCTGATGCCACCCTCCATTTTTCAGTTACCTTAGCAGAGAAAGTCCTTCTCTTTTTGCTTAACACCAGTGTGAACAGGGTCTCGGCCATTTATGTGTGAAACAGTCCTCACCAAGCCACTGTGGCATTCTGGTATTCATGATCATATGTCTTGCTTCCTACATAAAAGTTTCATCAAAGTTTAAAGTGTGTTTACATTTGACTAAAACCCCACATAAGTTCAAGGGTGCTTAACTATGAGTAAGTATGAGCTTTAAGAAATACTGATGTCCCTGAAATTCTAAGAAAAAAAAATTTAGGTGCATCAGGGTCCATGGCAGAAACTAACTTAGGGAGAGCCATCCACTCAAAGTTCAGTATCTTAGGTGGGGGAAGGACATACAGTGTAATGTTTTTTGAATCTGAAAGTTGAAAAACTTGCACCACCCTGCCTATTTTTAGGCTGACATCTGAAGTTTTTCATCATAAACTAATTTCTGAGGACAGAATTCCCGGCATATTATACAAACAGTAACACTTTAAAATAAAACTTTCACATCCCATCTTTAAACAGAATCTAACCATCTGAGCCCCATCATTCATTTTTAAAAATTCAAAAGCAAGTTGTTTTTTTTGAGATTGGAAACATTTACATCATTTCGCAGCATGACAAAGGGGCCCAGATGTCCTGCTTGAACACCAAGTTTCAATAGGTGAGAGACTGAATCTGCAAAGGGGCACCATACGGCAGTGGTTGTATTCGCAGAAGGTTCCTGCCCACCAATTTCAAACAGTTCCTCTGTTTGGTGCCTCTTGAAGGTTCTCTACTCAAGAGCAGTGCACCAGAAGGAGATTTGTGTTGAGTAAGAGATGTTCCTTTAAAAACAGAGGAAGACTTGGGGCACCTGGGTGGCTCAGCCTGTAAAGCCTCTGACTTCGGCTCAGGTCATGATCTTGTGATTTGTGGGTTCAAGCTCCGTGTTGGGCTCTCTGCTAGCAGCTCAGAGCCTGGAGCCTGCTTCCAATTTTGTGTCTCCCTCCGTCTCTGCTCTTCCCCACTAGCGCTTTGTCTCTCTCTCTCTCTTTCAAAAATAAACATTTTAAAAAAACACACACACACAGAGGAAGACTGGGAAAATGAAAAGATGGTCCAGGGACCTGGAAGTGGTGGTCTCAGTCCAATCAATTTCAGGGGACAATCCACATGTGAGGCTGAAAATCTGAAAACTGATTCCCTGAAAGCCATCCACATCTGCACACTCCATGGAAAGGCTTCACATACCCCAGGGGTAGGTATATCGCAGGGTCAAGACACCTGGGCTAATAAATTACGAGACAGAGATTAAGAGGAAATGCTCTACAGACAGAACTGGGGTCCAGCCTCTGGCTTCACACTTAGGCAAATGACCACATCTCTGCACCTCAGAGTTTCCCCGCCTGTAAAATAAAATGGCACAGCTCAGAGGGTTGCAGTGAGCATCACAAGGCATCATGCATGAAAAGCGTATCTCATAAACACATAAAGGGGCATGCATGCATTCAACGGATGGTCAGATGATGGCTACAACGGTTACCATTATTTCGGTTACTGTTATTTTAAATTCTGTGAAACACAACTTGCTAAGGAACTGTCATCTCCTATAGCATTCTGGCTCTTACCTCCTTTGCCAGTCAGAGTGCAAATTCCCAATAAGAGAAAGGAGCATGGTGGGGTAGAAAGCTTCAGAAAGATGGCCTCAGGTGATGAGCGGGCTAGTGTTTGCCATTACTTTAGGGGCCTCTGCAAGCTTTCTGAGATCTCTGGACAGAGCTGAAAAGACAGAGCCTGTGGCCACCTCCTTTGCTCCGAGAGCCATGGGTTTCCTTATTTTACCAAGCATGACCCCCATAAAGTAGTGAGGGAGAGGGCAGAAATAGCGAGGAAGCACTAAATAATAACACAATTACAGCAGCTAATACTTATGGAGTGCTTTCTGTGTATGGCTCTGTCCTAAGCATTACACACATTAACAGATTTAATGAGCTCAAAAATGCTGTTTCAACAGGAGCTAGGGATAAATCCAAGCAGAAGAAAAAGGGAAACATCAATAAGTAAGAGCCAGAGAAAGCATCCCTTGGTGTGTATGAAGTCAGGCTACAATTGGAAAAGTAGCAAGGCTTTGTGAACCATGAAACCAATGCCCGTGCCAAGTGCAAGTTTATAAAGTGTTGCCGGTGCCCGGATCACATATACGCTCTGATAAAGCCCAGGGTTCATCTATCACTCCTCCCTGATTCACTAAGCAAACCTACTCAAGCAGCGTCAATGCCTGGCTTACAAAGGCAGTGTGATAAAAACCCAACGGACCTCACAAATACTAGAGGCAATCCTAAATATTCTGACATTAATGTGCTGTTACCTGAAGCAGAGTCTTTGGGCCCTGGGGCTGGGCTTCTGTGCAAGTTTATCCGTCCTCCTCACCCACTGCCCATAACTGCCTGATAATCTCTCAATCTCCTCCAAGTACCACTCTGCAGCTGGTTCTCTAAAGAACGTGCGATGGCGTTAAGCCTAGTAAACAACAGAGGCCATGGCCAAAGACTCTATCGGCACCTAGGGACCAGTAGCATTGCCAGAAAGAATCAAACACTTGAGGGCAAGGTCCACTATGGCTTGAAGGAAAGAGCTGATCTTCTCCATCAGGGTTAAAAAAGTCTAAGAGGAGAAGAAAGAGGAGGCTGAAGACCAGAAAAACTGGGGGGAAACAAGAGAAATGCAACGTTAAGGCAGCAGACAGAGAGGATGTGGTGAGGGTGATGGCAACATGGTTACACGGATCAAGACGAGAGGAAGCCGCAGGGATACAGAGGTCCGGCAAGCTCTGTCCAGCCAAAGTTCAGTCTTCTGCCTGGAGGGTTTGCCTAAGGGCACTTCCTCGTCTGGAGAGGTGGCAAGGGCTCCCTCCCCACCTCCACCACCACGTTAGCCATGCTGGTCCCTGGCAAGGGTGCATGCCCTCTTTAGACTGGGGGTAACTTGAGAAGGTCACACACACACACACACACACACACACACACACCATGTGCCCCTATAACACACTGAATACTCAAGGTTCCAAAGGAAAGGGCTGTATTATGCCTGGATGTGCAAATATTATGAAATCCAAAACAGCAATAACAATCACTGCCCCCACGTATGGAGCAAACAGCATGGTCCAGGCATCCGGGGAAAAACTGAAGAACCCCCCCCACCCCACCTCCTGGCCCTAAGATGCTGTCTTTACTGAAAGCCTCACACACTCACGGCAAGGCAGCCAGCTTGAAGAACTGGGAATANCATGTGCCCCTACAACACACTGAATACTCAAGGTTCCAAAGGAAAGGGCTGTATTATGCCTGGATGTGCAAATATTATGAAATCCAAAACAGCAATAACAATCACTGCCCCCACGTATGGAGCAAACAGCATGGTCCAGGCATCCGGGGAAAAACTGAAGAACCCCCCCCACCCCACCTCCTGGCCCTAAGATGCTGTCTTTACTGAAAGCCTCACACACTCACGGCAAGGCAGCCAGCTTGAAGAACTGGGAATACACTGTGGAAAGTGCAGCCACAGAGGCCAGCACCAGACACAGATGCAGTTTACACCCAGAACTGGGAAAAACTTGCAGGAAAAGCTGCCTGCACTGGGTTGGGAGAGAAAAACAGAGGTGCCAGGGCAGACAGAGGGGAAAAGCTTATCAGGAAAAGGGGAAAGACATGCGCAGCTTGGCAGGTTTAAGGGAAAAGAAAGATGAGTGAGGATGCATGAAGGTTGGGGGGGGGGGGGGGGGGGGGGGGAA
>NW_027529624.1:4091783-4097650 GCF_008692635.1 Crocuta crocuta
GAAAAGAAAGATGGGGGGGGGGGCAGGGAGGTGGGGGGGGGGGGGGTGCAGCTGCAGAGAAAGGCAGGGGCCAGTTCATAACAAGCTTTGTGTGCCCTGATAAGAAAGCTAGATGCTTTCCTGTGGGCAATGAGGCAGTGAGGGTAAAAACACCCAACATTCTAGAAAAGCCCTCGTTCTTTAAAGATTAAAAATAAAGGCTTTCTTATCTAGAAGGGATCAGGCTATTGGGTTTGAAAAACTCTGTTATCCAGAATGGTTACTCTGTAATTCTGAAAAGTGGGGACTGTCATCTCCCAGCAAGGCCCCACTCAGGCAGAGAAACACCACCACTCATTGGAAGCATGGCACAGCTTTGCTTTCAAGGTAGATAGGGAGCCAGGACACCAGAGCCCTAGTCATTTTGCTCTTGGCTTTCTGCTGCCACTGCTTTAGGGACCACTCATGAGGAAGACAAGAATTTTCTCTATTACAGCCCTTACTGGGTGTCATCCAGGGCTAGGAGAAAGGTTGTTCTATAACGCGGGGCTCATTTGAACAAAACCCCCAATAAAAGAGGCTCTGGAGAGTGCATTTTCACCCAAGGCCCATCCCCGTGCCCAGCAGAGCCAGGGTAGAAAGTGCTATTTTAAAAGAACCACTGCTAATGTCACAAGTAAACTTTCCAGGAGGCAAAGTCAAGTCTCTCGGACTTCTGTACCAATGACTGGGATCAGAGAAAAACTGAAAAACTCCTCTGGGCTTCCATCCCTACCGTTCCAGTTCTGGCCCAGTGGACTTCAGAACTTCACGCACGAACCAGGGCAAAAGCCTGTTCAATGGCATCCCGGTTTCCATGTCTCCCCACTCCAATCTGACCCCAACACTGTTGAACTCATCTTCCTAAAACAGAGATTTTATTTTTTTAATTTTTTTTAACATTTGTTTATTTTTGACAGAGAGACAGAGTGTGAGCAGGAGAGGGGCAAAGAAAGAGGGAGACACAGAATCTGAAGCAGGCTCCAGGCTCTGAGCTATCAGCACAGAGCCTGATGCAGGGCGTGGACTCATAAACGGCGACATCATAACCTGAGCTGAAATCAGAGCCTTAACCGACTGAGCCACCTAGGTGCCCCTAAAACACAGCTTTTAATATTCCATCCTTCTGATCAAAAGTCACTCTGCCTTCCAAAAGCCCACAGCCCCAACCTAGCTTGCCAAGTTCATCTCCAGCTCCCTCCTAAAAGAAACCCAAGATGGCTTATCCTGTAACCCAGAAATATGTATTTGTCCACCTAACCTGAGCCTCTTGGCCTCCCTATAATACTTTTGTTCAGATTTTAACTATCCTGAGTTCAAAGACCCAAATCAGATCCTACCTCCCCTGAGTTTAAGCAGCTAAAGTAATCTCCCACCTCTGATTTCCCATCTGGCTTCAATAATCCACAACCATTAACTACACTGCCACATGGTTTCTATTCTTGCTCTGAACTGTTCATTTGAATATTCTCTTGTTGTTTAACTTATCACACATTCTTTATTTTTTTTTAACATTTATTTATTTATTTTTAAATGTTTTATTTATTTCTAGGAGAGAGAGAGAGACAGCGTGAGCAGGGGAGGGTCAGAGAGAGAGGGAGTCACAGACTGAAACAGGCTCCAGGCTCTGAGCTGGCAGTCAGCACAGAGCCCGACGCGGGGCTCGAACCCACGAACCGCGAGATCATGACCCAAGCGAAAGTCGGACGCTTAACCGACTAAGCCACCCAGGCGCCCCTTAACATTTATTTTTGAGACACATAGAGGCAGAGCACAAGCGTGATGGGGGTGGGGGTGCGGTGGGCGGAGGCAGTGGCAAGTGGAGAGAGGGGGACACAGAATCGGAAGCAGGCTCCAGACTCTGAGCTGTCAGCACAGAGCCCAACGCAGGGCTCAAACTCACGGACGGCAAGATCATTACCTGAGCCAAAGTCAGTCGCTCAACCAACTGAGCCACCCAGGCGCCCCACCACATATTCTTTAAATCTCTCCAAGTATCTTTCTTAGGGCAAGGACAGAAGGCTTTCAATTTAATTGCATAAATGATTACCTTAGGATTCCTAAATGCCAGGAGTATAGCAAGACATACCCATAGGAACACGGATGGGCTATCCCAGCCACAGTGAGGGCCTAAGAAAAGAGTACAGACACTGACAAGATGCCAAGCAGAAGATGACATGACAATATGCCACAGTCTCCCGGGCTGGGGGCAACGCCTCTCCCACTCTATTCTTCCATCTCCTATTCACTAAGACCCAGATCGAATATTCTCTTCTTCGACTCCCCCAAGCACAACGCTACCCAACACACTGTACCCACTGCCCTTCGTGCATGCCCTGATTAGCATTCACCTCCCTCGCCAAGGCCTCCACATGACAGCAGGTGATCTCCTCACCTCCGTGTTGTGGATGTTAAGCCAAGACCTGGGCATCATGGGAGTTTATAGTGAACGCTGGCTGAAGAGTATTGGCTTAGTGGATGTTGAATGTGTGAAGGAAATGCCATCAAGGACACACAGTGTGCACAGGGCCTCTAGGCAGCAGAGATTTTGATCAAATAAGGGAGGATGGAGGAGTCTGATCCAGCAAAGGGAGCAGCAGTAACAGGCCCAAGTGGGAAAACAAGAGGTGTTTTTAGGCAACAACCAATAGGTTAGGACTGGAGAAGACCTGCAGGGTCCTAGGGCATACAGCGAGTGTAGACAGGTGGGGAAGCCTGGGCAAGGTCAGTACTGACGCAGCGGACCGAGGAGTGTCCACAGCTCAGAGTCGAGTCCCGGCCCCATGCTCCACAGCTGTGTGACCTGGGCAAGCCTCAGCTTCCACACCCAGCAAGTGCAAAGAGTAAGGGTTCCGCGTCCACCACTAAGGGTGCCGGAAGGCCGAAATGACACGAAGTGACCCACCAGAAGGGTACCTGGCACAAAGGAGGCACTTGGGGGGATGTGCTTTTGGATGTGGAACAAGCTGATGCAGAGCGATGACAGGAAGGGAAAGGGGGCTGGGGACAGGATACCCAGAAGTCACAGGTGTGAAAAGGCAGAGCCACAGGCCACACGGGGTGGTCAGGAAGCTGGGTGCTGGTCTTACCTCCCCTCTGGATAATCCTCTTTACCTCCAACCACAGCTGTGAAAGGAAGATGTTGGGTGGGAGGGGGCAGGGATCAAGGTCTCCTCCATCCCTGGTGTGTCCACACCACAGCTCTGCCAGCGATGCAGAGAACCTCCCCGGCGTGCAAAAGCCCACCTGGGAACAATCCACGTAACCAGAGAAAGGACACCAGACATCAAGATGGCAGTGGAGAGGGCTCCCTACGGGGCAAGAGAGGGCTCCAGCTGTCCTAAGCTTTCCCAAGTCCCCCCTCCTCCTTCCTAAGAGGGACCACCTCCCCCAACACCAGCTCCACCCAGGGCACTTCATAATCACCCTCACCAGCGCTGGGAGCAGCAGCAGCAACTAGCAGCAACCACCCCGCTTTTCCAGGCATCTTCCGGGCCACCTGGCATGTACATTTGACAGGCTTTAGGGCACGCCCATTCGTCTGGTGCCAGAAAAAAGTCAAAATCCTCACAAATCCAGAGCAAAGGAAACCCGCCACCCATTTCAGTACTGTGCTTCCCTTGCCTTGTTACAAAGCCATCAGTGTTTGAACCATAACAATGACCCCTAAGAGAATTCATTTTGCTGACCTGAAATGTCCTTCACATTTTTAAAATAACATCTTCCTGGAGAGGCCTCGGGGTCTGTACGTCTGCTGGTGTTTACTCACTCTCTCTCCCTCGTCACCCCCACCCCAGCGCTAAAAACACGACCATTTGTTCATTCATCAAACCAATCATTCCGTGGGAACACACTATTTATCTTGTGCAGACCTACTAAGCACCAGGCACCAAGCCCGCGGGCAGGGAAAATCCCCTTCCTGATCTCATCACTTGGCCTGAATCTCCCTTGGCTCCTTAAGCAACCAGGAAATGCCATTCCCAGATGAGAGGGGACATCAGTCAAGGAGGCTGGTACACACACAGCGCTGGCATATTAAAGATCTACGCAACCATTCTGGAAACAAAGGGGCGTGGGGTACTTCCCAGTAAGCACAGAAAGGTTAACCTTACTCAATAATAAGTATGTGTCCAATGTATCCAAGGCAATCCCTAACCACAGAACAACACTGGAGAGCCCATGATTCCCTGCTGGATTTAAATTAAAAAAAAAAAAAAAAAAAAGGAAGAAAGAAATCCCCACATGCCCATGTTTTGCTGTAACAAAATTCAACTCCCTAAATTCAACCGCTGCCGTGGGAAGATCAGCAACTGATCTTTCTTTCCCAAATGGCCTTGGCACTTCAAAAGAGGACTATGTGAAGAGCAAACCTCTCCCAGTAGGTCAGGGATCCATCTCCATCTTCGTCTGGTGCCCGTCCAAAGCGCAGCCCCATAATATGACAACAAGAGGCCCAAACTACCAGTGATATGGCACTTTCCATTCCGGCCCCAGCCTGTGATTATCTACAACTCCAGGTTGTCCCCAGATTACCTCTGGAGCCATAAATGCCTCACATTTTATTTCATTCCTAGAACAAATTCTTTTCTGGAAACTTTCATGAGAGATAAAGGAACAAAAAAAAAAACAAAAACTAAAAGCCGTAGACATTTCAGATGCAGCAAAAGAAGGGCCAGTAGGCAAGCAGGATTCTGAACATTTCCTATATCCGTCTCCTGTCTTGTATACTTAGGCAGAACAAAATTCATTCCATGTCTCCACAATTATGAAAACTCACAATCCTGGAAACTCTTGTCTAACTTAGTTTTTTTTTTTTTTAATGTTTTATTTATTTCTAAAGGAGAGAGAGAGACAGCATGAGCAGGGGAGGGTCAGAGAGAAAGGGAGTCACAGACTCCGAAACAGGCTCCAGGCTCTGAGCTGGCAGTCAGCACAGAGCCCGACGCGGGGCTCGAACCCACGAACCGCGAGATCATGACCTAAGCGAAAGTCGGACGCTTAACCGACTAAGCCACCCAGGCGCCCCTAACTTAGTTTTTAAACCGCTTCTGTTCTTGATATATCCTTCGAGGTAGAACCTCAGTGGGGGCAGTGGAATAGTTAGGATTGACATCTCCAGGAAGAAGAGCAGTTACTCCAACAAGTAAATCTGCCCCAAGTAACTAGGTAAGTGAGGGAACACTAGATGCTGGTTAGTGGTTATGAAAGTTACTACTAACTACTGTACTTCTCTCAGTAAAACCATTCCGTATTAGGATTCTTGGCAGGTAAATGTAGGGAGTTATTTGTTAAAACACTGGAAAAGTTTGTAGTAAAAAAAATCCTTGGTTTTATGTAACAGATAAGGTTCCCAGAAGCATCCATCATGATTGTCATAATCAAATAATTTGAAATACAATAAAGGAACTAGCTCTTAAAAAGAGCCTTTTATGAATCCCTTTTGTAAAATAAAAATCTGTTGTACCCCAATTATTTACCTTTAAGTGTTTACCTTTAAAATCAGATTTCACAAGCCAAACTCCCCTAAAATAGGGTGCTCCCACACTTAGCTTCAAAACTGAAATAATAATATAAAAAAACAACAAAACAACAACAAAAAACCCTTATATTTACACTGCACTCACTTCAAATCTTCTCTTTCCAGTAAGCACTCCTCTCTATGCCCAGGAGATCAATGCCTGGGCGGAGAAGAGCCTTCTTTCTAGAACACAAATTTGGAGGAATAAAATTAAATCAGTTTTCATTTTTCCCAACTTGTTCATGTACCCAGTTGCTTTTCTGCATCCATTTTTCTTCCAAACATCTCTCTCTCCACACTTACCCAACAGCTTGCCTACAAGGTAACCTAT
>NW_027529624.1:4097764-4104535 GCF_008692635.1 Crocuta crocuta
TGTTCCCCTTTCCATATTAGAGTCCAGGCTTTGCACAATCCCCAAGAGTCAACTCCGCTTTTATCTACTTAATGTGGAAACAATCAAAATTTTCAGCATTGCTTTTTATCACAAGGTACTTAATTCTCAAGCAATTCTCAAAGAATAGGTAACATCAAAACCAACTGGCTTCCATATTATATAATAAGTTAGCAGGCAAGTCTCGGTGCTTATGTGTGAATGAATGACCCGATACATCAGAGAGAGATCAGACAATCTACAAGCAACACAGCAAAGACTTTGTGATTCTTTTCTTCAGCGTTGCATCCTTGTGGTGTTTTATATTTCCAGGTAAAGTACACCTTTGAACTGCCCAGGCCTCTTCCCATTTCAGAGTTAGAAATCTTAAGAAGTCTGAGCTTTGCCACTAACTGACTTAGGTAATCCCATTCCCTTTCTGAGCTCTAAATTCCTAGTAGCAAGGTAAAGAACTCATGTATAGAGAGACAAGACCTGAAGCCCAGAGAGGTCAAGAAGTATTCTAATGTCAGACAGCAAGTTAGCAACAGATGATACAAGACTAGCCCCAGATCTCCTGATATTACTTAAACCACCCTGCCTCTCACTCAACACAGGTATAGATGATACAAGCAAAACACATACAGAAGCTTCTTTTACCTCCTCTGTTTGGCTCCTATTTCTGAAAAAACTACTAAATATATTTTGCACTGGAGCTCACTGCTGCCACTGTGATTTTCCTTCCTCCCTAACATCCTCCAGCAGATATACTGCAGTTTTTTTTCCACAATACAGTTTCTTCATGACACAACATGAGCACGTGCACGCGTATACACACACACACACAAGTATATATGCACACGTACATACACACACACTCGTCCTCATTATTAAACTCTTTCTTTTCCAACAGCAAAGAAAGTTTAGGCCAGAACTAAGATTCAAACACAAGAACCTTGTTCAAGTGTTCAACGCGGCCATAACTCTACCCAGAAGCAAATCTGACAAAATGGAATTTGTTGTCATAGAGAAGGATTTTTCCCCCATACTATATCATTTGTCAAGCAACATTGTCTTTTCTCCCACTGCTGCATAATCACATAATAAAAGCCCCAGATGGAATTCTTGTACACAAGAGGGCGGACTTACGGTTGATAAGGGACCTTTTCTTTATTTGCATTGCTAATAGTTTTTTTAAAGAACAGGCAAAGTGCTATATGTAGAAGGATAAAAGACAAAAAAGAAAGTTCCTGTTTCTGTTTTTATTAACAATGTGGCATAATCAACTGGTACTCACGGATCTTATCCAGAAACCTTTCTTGTTCCCATTTAAATACAAGGAGCATGAAGCTAGTGCCCAGCACGGAATCCTATTAAATTCTCTCCCTTCTAACACCAAGGCACAACTAATGGCTGTGTTCCATACACAGCACATCTTTTAAAGTCTCCATGCTGTTCCTTCTGCCTGGGACTCTCTTCCTTTCTCCTCTTCCGGCAAAGTCAAACACAGCCTTTGCACAAACCTATATACAGTGGCACTTAGCTCATAGTAATGGTTCAATGTCTGCTTCCCGTGAACTAAACGTGAAACCTCTATAGCCTCCACAAAGAGCATGGCATCTGCCACATAAGAGATGATCAATTATTAGTTGTGGTGTTAAATGGAGAGATGTTCTCTAAAATACACGGGGCAGCTCACTGCGTTAAGCATCCGACTTTGGCTAAGGTCATGATCTCATGGCTGCTGAGTTCGAGCCCCATGTCAGGCTCTTTGCTGACATCTCAGAGCCTGAAGCCTGCTTCAGATTCTGTCTCCATCTCTCTCTGCCCCTCCCCTGCTCACTTCCGCATGCATGCTCTCTCTCTCTNGAAAGTGTAATAACTCATAAAGGTTCACAGGTTCCAGACACTAAATCTAATTCCATATGCTGAGTTGCGGCTTTTAGAATCCAGCGAGACCTAAATCTTGGTGACATTTGCCTTTTTTGGTGCCAGTGTTCTGAACTGGGTAATCTCTTCTTGGACTCTGCTTCTCACCTTTTTCTGTCTGCTCACCTCTGGAGTCAGCTTTGATAAGACTTGGCCACTGTGCGTATGTGCGTATGTGCGTAAGGTAAGCCTGGGCAATGGGGCTTTGTTCTTCAGTGAAATAGAATTATCTTCCAATTCTGCTGAAAGAAACCTGGACACTGATGACTTAATGCTGTTAAAAGTCCAGAGAGCATCTGAGATGAAAGTGCAAACCGCACTGCCAAATGTTATATATGTACAAGGGATGACTGTGAGAAATTTTAACTTTGAGGGACTTGATGCTGGACTCCACTTAAAATGATTTTATGTGATTTTATGAAGGCTGTGGGTCTTCAGTGCAGTCCAAAACCAAAAAGGGGAGTTCTGATTACAACCCTTCAGGGGAACACAAAGTCAGCATGGTCTGATGCCCAAAACATAGACTGTCTGCTCGAAATGTATAGTCCTCGTAAACTTAGAGATCATCACTGAGTTTTTTTCAGTCTCGCATAGCACTTTGCAGTTCACCGGTTCTGAGTTGCCTAAACGACACTTTAGACGTGATCAGGCCCATCATTTAAGCATCTGGAATGCACTCATTCATGCAAGCATACATCAGGTACCAAAAAGTCTAGTTCAAGAGCCCTAAAGATAAACCAGAGCCTTTTATAGTATGGGCCCTTGGGTTTTCTTCATTGATGGTGGAATAGAAAACTAGTCCCCTAGTCTCCTGCCGCTGTAAGTGGCTAAAAAATGGAAATACTCCTGCAATCGGCATTCATGGTAAACCACAGCTAAGAACCAAGAACCCAAGGAAAACTTCACATCCCCCCAATGCGATGGAAGCCCTCTGGGACCTATAGGAGCCGGGGAAAACCTTTCATTTCCAAAGCCCTTCTTCTAGTCCGGCTTCCAAAGCCAATGCGATCTGCATTATCTCACACCCAAAAGTTAACCCACGAGCTAGCACCTTTCACCCCCCGAAGGAAAGGGGCCCACACTTGTCAGTCATCCCACTACCCACTCCAGAGTGATCCCATCTTTTCCTTGAAAACCTCTCCATCCTGTTAGGGGGGTTTGTTTCCTTTCCTCACCACCCTTGAAAACCCACTAACACGTAGATGGTGAGGACTTTTGCCTCTCCGTTCCGGCTAATCTTCTGCCTGGCGGGGAAGTAAGAGGACCTGGCTCGATAAATCTGTGCTCTCGTCAAACAATTTTCACTGAAGGAAAACACTCTTGAAAAATAAAGGTACACTAAAATGTGTGAAACCTTAAAGCCAGGTTTGTTTGTTTTTTCTTTTATCCCCAGTGAGGACTCATGCCTGTGAGTAATTCATTCATGTCACCCGTTTGTGAGAGATGAGAAAAGAAAACACCACTTGTGCTTTTCCTTATTTAGAACCTTCCCCTGTCTGAAGTCGACCAAAGCTGATTCCTGGGGAGTGAAGACAGGAGAGGTGAGGAGGAAATTTAGCCTGAGGTGACTGCCTCCACCGAGTGAATGAGCACTCTGGGTTTCCACCTGTGTCTGAGAGGAACCCATCTGCATTTAGGGGAGGTGACCGCCCCGCAGCCACCCCACCTCATCCCCCCCAAGAAGGAAGCAGGAGCCTAGAGCTCTCTTGGGGGAACTTACATAAGACCCTGTAAAACTTCCTGTGACATTCACGGAAAATGTAAGCTGCTATTTTCCTCCCTCAGGAGATCATTTTAATGGACTGAGTGACAAAATTCACCAATTCGGGATTCAACAGAAACCTGCTCAACCGAGGTACATCAGCCCAGGGAACGAAAAAAAATCCATCCCCGTTAAACAGGGTCACCGGGGGGTATGGATTCAATGTAGGAGAGACAATCTGTTCCCTCCTAAGTGACCCATTTAAAATCAGATTGTTCCAGGGAAATCTCATAGGTTTAATAAATTTCAAACAGGCAAGGACAGGCTCACAAGACTGAGGTTCCTCAAAAGGAAAATTAAAAAGAAAGTAATAAAGCAATCAACAAAATAACTTCAGGATGCACAAACTCTGGAGTCAGCCACTCTACCCTCCAGCAACGGTGCCATTCACAAGAAAACCTGCATGATATATACCGATCGCTCATCACAAGCAGGTTTGCGGAAACAGGACTGACACTCTGGGTAGGTTTGTCTCTCTACAGACATCGCCGTCACCCAACCACTCTGTCCTATAGAGGGACTCGGAAGCTGTGGCGGCTCACCCTAAATCGCCACGACTCTCCGCAACAAGGAGCAAAGAAAAGTTCTTCTCGCAGCACCACACCAGGAAAGGCAGGTGAGGATCACCGAAGAGGGACAGCTAAAAACACAGCAGGTTCCCCAAGGCGCAGGTACCCACAGCAGACAAGCTGCGGGGGGTTGGAGAGGTGGGGTGCGGACACACCACCTCCCGGTGCTGACGGGAACCTCCTCCTTGCTTGCTCCCTGTTAAACAGCATATGTGCCTAGTAGCAAGACAGTCATGAGAAGGGGTCCTGGGGACATCAAAGACTTGGGGACTTCCACTTCCAGCTTGTCCAGGGCTCCTGGCCAAGACAGCTGAGGGTGTGCCCTCGCAGGGAGTACCAGCTACAGGTTCGGAGAACTTGTCCGGCGCCGCTCACCAGGGCACCCCCGCGGCGGCTCTCAAGCACCCCGAGCTCTTACCTTGGCCGTGACTGCCTCCAAACAGGGGGACCGTGGAAGAGCTGGGTGGCGCGGCGGCGCCGCCGCCGCCTCCGCCTCCGAGGCGCAGAGGGGTCCGGGTCGGGGTCCCAGCAGGCGCTGCCCTAGTTCAAGCGACGGTGCCAAGCGCAGACTTCGGGGCGACCCCCGCCTCCAAACGCTGCGGGGAGGGCCCGGGCCGCCCAGGCTGAGCACTGTCCCTTCTTCCTCTCCCTCCGGTGCCGCTGCCTGGAGCTGCTCCCCGCCCTAGGGACTCTTCCGAGCCGGGGGCGCCCCACATGGGCAGGGGCCTGCGTCCTCCTCGGGCCGGGTCCGGGAAGGGGGCGCTGGGGAGAGACGCGGGGCGGCCGCCGGGGCCGCCCCCACNGGGAGGCCGCCCCTGCCTGGGCCACGCCCCCTCCCGCGAGGCTCCTCCCTTCTACTTCTCCAGCTCGCTCGCACGCGGGCGGAAGCAACACCCGGAGCCGGAATCTCGGCCCGGGTTGGGATGAAAGGGTGCAAGCTGGGAGCTCCCCGCCCTTCTTCCCCCACCCCGGCCGCTCCCGGCCGCCTCGGGCTTGGCCCGCCTCGCGGAAAGAGGGGGAAGGGAAGAGGGACGGGTCCGCAGCTGCCGCTGTCGAGACACCGGCAGGCTCACGGGGCCGTGCAGCCTGCTCACTCCCCCTTGTACAAAACCGCCGTCGTGGGAAGTAGGAAGTTTCCCCGCCTCCACTTCTACTTGGGTCGCCGCTTCTCTCCGAGGTGGGCCGGGTACGGGGCAGCCTGCGGCTGCGAGGAGCCACGAGGAAGCGCTCAGGCAGCATTATTTGGAGCTCTGTATCAAAGAATCCGGTCCAAAGCTTCCTGTCCTTTCGGGGAAACTGCATTTCTTTGCCCCCACCCCCCCCCCAAGACACACACCCATGCACGCATGACATGCCCCTCCCTGTTCCAATTTCATTCTTGCTCTCCGTCCTGGCGGAAGAGCCCGGCGCGCAACATCCCACTGAATGGACTGCCAAAGCCTCCCAGTCCTAAAGCCGCGAGTGGGGCGCCGAGAGTCCTCCGAAGCTACGGAAGGAGTGCGTGACATCGGCTGGGCACAGGGGCCGGGGATGTGAGCGTGGATGAACGGAGGAGGCCTGGAGAGAAAACCCAAAGGAGGGGGAAACAGGCCTGGAGAGGAGGAGAGCGCAGAGGGATGGGCAACTCTGACTGGGAGACCAGCGCTCCGGCGCGCGATCCAGCTCCCGGGTTTTTCCTCAGNCCCCTCTCCTGTCTCTCGGCCCTTGGGCGCAGAAGAGGCAGCGGGAAGCTCGCCGTACTCTTGGAAGGGGCAGGGGAAGGATGCAAAAGCAGAGATAAAGTGCAAGGCGGGGGGTGGGGGGTGCGTAAGAGGAAGATGCCGAGCTCGGGCTGCCGGACTGACCACACTCCCCAGAGGTCAGGCTGAGGGCCCCAGGGTTTCGAGGTTTGGCCCCTCGCTCGGCTTCGGACCTGGCTCCCGCCAAGTAACCTCGCTCTTGGCCTTCCGTTCGACCCAGCCGGGACGCTTTCGCCATCCCCCCCTTTCCACCAGCCTCTTTAGGCAAAGACCCCCGGCCCCAGGGCCCCCCACCCCACCCTTCGAGCGCCACCACCGGCTCTCCCGCAGCTCTGGAGCGCCCTTTACCTAATCTCAGCGGCAGATCCAGCAGAAGAGAATGCAAAAAGACCGTAGCGGTTACACAGCGGCGTCCCCGGCGAGGAAGTAAAATACGTTTGCTCTGGAGCTTGAGGATAAGTTAACTGCGAAGCTGGGGTCCTGCTGCCTTATCTCCGCGGGAATGAGTCTCACCCTGCACGTTTGCAGGGATTGGAGATTGTATCTGGCTTCGATGTCACTAGTGTGTCGGAGAACTTAGATGATAAAATATTATCTAATATCCTAGAGACCATTAAAGTGTCAAAGTTTAATGTCAATCCTTTTAGCTCGAATGCTGCTCCGTTCTTCCTCTGACGTGCAGCTCTGTTCTAGAACGCGCTGAATGCAAGGGGATCATTTTCATTTTTTGCGGGTGGACCGTCCTTCCTACTCTTCTTCCTCCCGTACTCCAACC
>NW_027529624.1:4104571-4136699 GCF_008692635.1 Crocuta crocuta
AGAACTTGGGTTTTCTTTTTTATCCATTGCTTTGCTTCATTTCATTAGTGGTGTAAAAATGCATTATTACAATATATTAGCATAGTAATAAGGGCAACGTGACTGAGGAAGGGGAGAGAGACCTGAAATTTACAAGCAAAGGAGAAATAATGGAATAATATCAGAAACTAAAAGATAAGCATGTGGTAAAGAAACATCTCCATTATAATTATCCAGTGTATTGCATTCTCTAGATTGGATTTTAGAGAGAAAAATATGACCATAGTGAGGCACGGAGCAGTACTCACTCTGGTCAATAAGATACACTGAAGACATATTTCATTATTAGGGGATTTCACAAAAATTCCTTGCATCAGTCAATAGGCACCTTAAACGGATAGAAGCTTTGTTCTATCAATTCAATGTTGCAGTTTTGAACCTAGTGGCCTATCTAATGTTCTAAACGATAGGAATGTTGTCAGTTCCACAAACTGAGCCCTTCTGTTAATATCATGGGAAGCCCCACATTAAAAGAATTCCTTTGCCCAACCACAGATAGGGGTGTGTGTGTGTGTGTGTGTGTGTGTGTAAAACCTAAGGTAAGATGTACTTGCCTATGAATTATAGCCCTTACACAAACCAGGATATAAATGTCTTAAAAGGAGTTCATCTTTGACATAATATAGTATGAGGAATGCAGAATAAAATATGTAAGGTGATATATCTGTTATTTCTAGAGAATCTACACTGCTTTTGCTAAGAACTGAGAAGTGAAAAAATATTGAGCCCTCTAAACCACCTGTTACCTATTTTTTTTCCACACAGTTATTGCACCTGTCACAGGAGAGATTCAGAAAGGTCTCTCTCTTTTTTTAATCAGGGTCAAGGAGACCGAATCCTTAAAAATAAAAAAAATTTAAGTCTTAAATCAGCCACTAGGGGGCCCTAAAGGCATCTCAAAGAGGAAGCCTGGAACCCTGCTCTGCCCTCTGCTTTTCCTCGTTTCATTTTTTGTGTACACCAAGGATCTGGAATGGAATAACATGATGCAAAGTCTGGAGGCAGACTGGTTTCACGTTTTTTAAAGAAAAGAGTTCCGTTTGCCCAATTCTTGCCTTGCCTCCCAATAATAATAATAATAATAATAATAATAATAACAATAAAAGAATATTGCACTCATCCAGACGAAGGTGGCCTGATACTCTTACTATCGTAATGTCACCCAATTAATCTTCCTATTCCAAACGGACTCTTATTCTAACATTTTAGACCTGTTTTCTGGATGTTTTGAACATTGTTCAAGTGCAAGGTAGGGAAACTAATGAATGCTCAGTCGGGTGATATGAAAATTCTATAACCTATAATAGCAGGGCACCTACCAGCCAACTTATGGGAAATCAAATCAGCCATGGGGCACCAGCACTAGAACAGACTCTGCGGTTGCCTGGTATGCCCAATATTAGTTCTTTGGTGCTGGATTTGGTGAAATGGTGGTGGGAGGAAGGAATAGTTTGGGCAGAGGACTATGGCAGCTGGGGTAGAGACACAGGGGGTGGGGACTTACTGCAGGGGGCACTTAACAGCCAACATGGCATCATTTCAATATTTTAAACAGAAATGTTATATTTGTCAAAATAACTGAATATCAGGCCTGATCATACATAAAGTTGCTCAAATTTTTTTGTAGACTTCAATATCTAGCAATTGAATGTTAAGGTTTCAGAATCCTTAGCAGTCACACACGATTTTTCCCACCTCTTACCAATAAATAAGTTTACAATGCCCTTCCAAGGGTCAAGAATCAAACAGCACTCAGGTTGCATAGATATAAAGAAGATTAGTTATCCTTCGGCCAGTGCTGGAGAAGTATCTGCAAAAACTGGTTTATCCTGATACATTTCAAGGGAGAATGTAAGGTGTGGGGCATGAAACAGTCCTCTGTCATTCAGGTCAATAATCAAAAGACATTTCTGAGCGAAACAGAATGCCTCCATCACATCTAAGCAGGATACCAGCCACTTGCTAGCTGAAGAATTAAAGAACATTACAAAAGCCACAGAATCAACACTAATGAAAGTGTGACTTGAACATAATTTAACTAAAAACAAAGCAAGTCTAGAATTGAGATGTGAGATGGGGAATAAGGATAAAGTCTTTCTTAGTGGAATGAAAAATAGTTTATGTTCCCATCATCATGTTCATTAAGCAGGCAACATACAGGTATTCTCAAAATAGCATTATTAACTTCCGGAAGACTTGACTCAAAACCTCAGAGGCAACTAATTAGAGCAAATTTGGCTCTAGATAGAGAATCCCATTGTCTTTAGAAGAAAGGGGGTTTATTCACTCACTGAATGTGAAAATCCATTAGAGTAAAAACCTTGTCAGGTATATAGCTCCCTGATCACCTTATGATAAAGTGCTCAACTGGGAATGCAAAGGCCTTTTGGAGACAGGAAGAAAAAAATCAGTACTGAAGAGGTCAGCTTAAAGGTCAGAGCCAGGGTGCCTAGGTAGCTCAGTCGGTTAAGCCTCTGACTTCAGCTGCGGTCATGATCTCTCAGTCTGTGGTCTCAAGTCCCAGGTCAGGCTCTGTGCTGATAGCTCAGAGCCTGGAGCCTGCTGTGGATTCTGTGCTGTGGATTCTTTCTGCCCCTCCCCTGCTCACACTCTGTCTCTCTCTCAAAAATAAGTATACATTAAAATTTTTAGGGGCGCCTGGGTGGCTTAGTCAGTTAAGCGTCCGACNCATTGGTGAAGGCGTCAAAGTATTGAAATAAAAGATGATGAAATCTACTCTGGGAGCTTTTAGGGAAAACAAAACAAAACCTTGTTTAAATGGCAGTCATAGTTGTGTAGGTATATTTTAACAGTTTTGCTTATTTCTCCCCTCTATCTAAGGGACCCATACAGCAGGACATCTAAAACCTCAATGTGCATATAAAGCACCTGGAAATCTTCCGAAAATGCAGATACTGATTCGGTACTGTTGGGATAGAGGGTGAGATTCTGCTTTTCTAACAAATTCCTGCCCAGGGGCTACACTTTGAAGAGCCAGGATGTAGAGGACACTTGTTTTTCATCAGCAATATCCTACCCTCACTTTCCTATTCCTGAGAGTATGGTTTTAGTAGGGTTCTCCAGAAATTTAATGCTGAGACACAGATTTGGGAGCAAGAAGCTTATTTGGAAGTAGATTCCAAGAAACACAGTGAAGATGTGAGGAAATAAAACCAGAAAGGGCAGGAAGCTAATAAGAGGTAAATTAGTAAGTGGTCAGTGGGTGCTTAGTTGAGGTAAGGACGCCGCGAGAGACTGTGTAGAATAGCATTGTCCAAACAACCTGTGTGATGGAAATGTTATATATTTGCACTGTCCAATATGGTAGCCACTAGTGGCTATTATGTACTTGAAATGAGGCCGGTCAGCCTTGGGAAATGAATTTTTAATTTTATCTAATGTTAATTGATTTACGTATAAATAGCCACACATGGCTATTAGCTACTGTGTTGGACAGCACAGATGTAGAACATAACTCAGAATTGTCCCAGTAAGGGACAGGAAACCTAGAGAAGTAATTATTCCCCAAATCCCTTCATCTATTGAGCATTGCTCTTGGGATTGATCAATTCTAGTACTTCTACATGCTCCCATGGCCAGAGGATGCCCACAGCAGAGAGGTACAGGTGCTTAAGATAGGAAACTTTGGTTTATGTGGAATCTGTCCATCAAAGGTGGAGGTGATCACCAAGGTGGGTCTGGAGGGTATGAGCACTGACAACATTTGCTAAACGAATCCAGATTTTATTGTGAACCTGACCTATCCTCGGCTCCAGGGGCAGACATGAGTAGCCCTAAGGTAATCAAAGCATTCCATATCTTGGACACCATCATTGGTTCAAGGCTCAATAGACAACCTAGGGTAGTCAAATCAAGGTGACTCTCAGGATTCTTATCCAGGATGCTGGTCTACTACTACTGTTTCAGTGTCCTATCGGTATTTTGTTGATACAAACTTTAGCACTGCTGCAGCCATTTTAATGCCACGACAGATTAGAGTGACGCTGAGAATAGCAGAGCACAGAGAGAGGAAGACAATCTATCTGTATCAATTAAGATGGCTTTGAGCTACAAGTAACAACATATCCAGGTAATAGGACCTTAAATAATAATCTCCCATAATGCTATATCTCAAAGTAGGCAGGTCCATGTTTGATAAAGCAGCCAATGGTTTCATCAAGGAGCGAAGACCCATCTCTCTAGTCTGCCGTTCTCCCATCCTCTGTGTATTGGCTTAATGTGTTGCTTCACAGTCACAAGTTGGCTGTGGTTGCTGTATGCATCATGTTCTCAAACCAGCATCCCAAGCAGAAAGAAAAAAACAAGCAGAATGTGCTTTGTCTTCTATTAGATTTCTCCCATAGGATTGACTTGGGCTAGGATTCCTTTTCTGGAGATGGAGCACTGTTGGGTTTTGTTAGCAAAGGAGAAGAGGAGGAAGTGGCTCCTGGGTACCCGCTAATAGTGCCTTCTCTAGGACCCTTGGTGACACCAAATAAGAACAACCCTGCAACTTACCCTATGGATTCCCCACTTACATGAGCCAATAAATATGCCTACTGCATAACTTTTAGTTGAGATTTCTCTTACTTGCATCCAAAAATATCTTAACCAATATAGGTAAAAGGGCTTGCTGCCCAAGCACCCGGACTTGGCAATTCCCACCCTCCCTATTCCTGGGTGCGATTACAGCTGATCCTGGAAGGGTATGAGGAGCTCCCCGTCCTCCAGAGAGTGAAATTCTGTTTGGAAATCATTTGCTATTTTATGCTTAGTGTGAACAGACCTAGAACCTGCAGTTCCCACACTCTACCCATCACTTACCACATGTGGTTGGTCTCCCAACTACAACTTCCCTTTTCACAAGGACCCATTTATCTTTCCAACCTCCTGCTGCATCTGGCATGAAGACTCAGCCTGGCTGGTTAACTCTTTCACCACCCTCTCCCCTACCCCATAGTTTCTGCCAGCATTTCTATCACGGGAGCTGGAGCCTGCCTCTAGAACCTTTGCTTTGACTTTGGAAGATTTACATTCCAGCAAGAACCTGACTTGAGAACTGATGAAGGCTGAAAGTTATTGTGATAGGTTCCATTCTCCACCAGGGCAATTGGACCTTTGGCTTTTAATCCTGTATGTTTCAGTTTGAGTATGCTGTAGTTGCAGAATTAGGGAATTTGAATTGATGAACTCTGTGTGGACAGGGCAAGTCATGGCGTACTAGTTAAACTCCCAAACCCAAGCCTCAAATTGGTCTCTCTTATGGCAGAACAGGGCATGCCTGGAAGCCAGAGAAGAGCTGTTTCTGACAGTGTTTTACCCAGTCCTGCTAAAACGTCAGGGATTTCTCATCTTAAACAGTAGTTTTAAAAACAGGGGCACCTGCGTGGCTCAGTCAGTTAAACGTCCGACTTTGGCTCAGGTCATGATCTCATGGTTCGTGGGTTCAAGCCCCGCATCGGGCTCTGTGCTGACAGCTAGCTGAGAGCCTGGAGCCTTTTTCAGATTCTGTGTCTCCCTCTCTCTCTGACCCTCCCCTGTTCATGCTGTCTCTCTCTCTCTCTCTCTCTCTCTCTCTCAGAAATAAATAAAACATTAAAAATTTTTATTTAAAAAAATCACTTGATTAAGAAGATTAAACAACATAACCTGAGTGTTTAGAATCATGTGCCTCATGGCTAACTGTGTAGTTATTATTCACACATTACTACCATTTTATGCATTCTATGGGGTGGGCTTCGTGGAGGAGAGCAAGCCAAATGAGATGTGGATGTGTTCCTACACTTGAGAATCTCCAAATCCAAATCAGGGGACAAAGCATTTACTTTGAAGAGCTAAGTGACTTTGCAAAAATGAGATAAACCCAAAGACTTATCCCTGAGTAGTCCTGAAAGATTCAGTAAGAGCAAAAAGTGCTATGAATCTAGAAGAGAGAGATCACCATGCTCCCTCAAGTCTTCTGGAAGCAGGAGGTTTTTGTTGGACACTGAAGTTTGGCAAGATTTTACCGTATGTAAGGAGAAGAAGTTTCAAACTTTGAGAAACAACTGAGGTGTTAAATAAAGGGTGTGATCGGTTAAGGTGACACAATTACTTGAGAGATCGGAGAGTGGAAAGCTAATATGGATCTCGAATTATTTGGCAAATAATGTCCAAACCCCTGCTGCATGTCAGTTACTCTGCTGACCATTGAGGATTTTAATTAAAAAAAAAAAAAAGACAGTTCTTATTCCTTCAGTGGCTCACAGCCAAGTGGACAGAGGGAAGAAAAATATTAAAAGGTGATGGATTAAGTTCTTAACTTTGATTCCATCCAGTTTCTCTTCAGTCACCAACTGTTGTTCGTCCAACCCTCAGGACATCTTTCAGATGCTTCATCCAAACTGTTACTACCTTAGCTCAAATCCTTTTATCGTTTTTCTTTTCTTTCTTTCTTTTTTTTTTTTTTTTTTTTTAGAGAGAAAGGGAGAGTGTAATTGGGGGAGGGCAAAAGGAGAGAGAGAGAATCGTAAGCAGGATCCATGCCCAGTGTATAGCCTGATCTGAGACTTTTCTCACAACCATGAGATCATGACCTGAGCTGAAATCAAGAGTTGGATGTTTAACTGACTGAGCACCCAGGTGCTCCCTTAACTCAGATCTTTATCTCTCACCTGGAATATTGCAGAACCAACCCAACTACCTTCAACTTCCTTAAACTAACATTTTCCCATTCCTACATACTAACCAAAGTACCTCCACAAAGTAAGTCTGAGCATATTTCTCACTAACTTATGTTTACTTCTGTCTTATTTATTCTAGATCCTTCCCCCAAATATCTATAATTCTAGTTTGACTCCCCTATGTGAGGATCTGGGATACTAGCCCCAGACTAGGGTTTAGGGAGTATCCAAAACCTCCAGGGGCTCCAGGGAGGAGAGCCAAGGGGAAACCCAAAGGCCAGAGCATCACCTGAAATTCTTAAATGAAGTATCAATCCTGAAGTATCAACCATTTCAGTAGAGAGGAGGAAACCAGGGACAATCCAAAAGATTTGAATAATGCTTTACCAGGGATTTGCAATCCATTTAACACTGTTCAAAACACTTTCATGCATTAGCTCATTTAGTTATACTAAACCCTCTGAGGTGATTACTATTATTATCATCATTGTAGCCATTTTACAGATGAGATCATGAGAGCATAAAGAAATCGGAGGACTTACCAAGTTCACACAGTAACAGTAGAACTGGATTCCAGACACTGGCAGTTTATTTCTAGAGTCTGAGTTGTTGTTTTAAAATATTTTTTAAATGTTGATTTATATTTGAGAGAGAGAGAGAGAGAGAGAGAGAGAGAACAAGACAGAGCGCAAGCCAGGGAGGGACAGAGAGGGAGACACAGAATCTAAAGCAAGCTCCAGGCTCTGAGCTGTCAGCACAGAGCCCAACGCGGGGCTCAATCCCAGGGACTGTGAGATCATGACCTGAGCAGAAGTCAGATGCTTTACCAACTGAGCCACTCAGGTGCCCCACCATCTCATTGTTTTTAACCACCGAGTATTCACATATGCCTTCTGAGAAGTCTTCCCTAGTTCAAACTCTCTGGCATTGATCCACATTTCCATATGCTCAGTTCTGCTCTCTACTGCTTCATTGAAGATGTTAATTTCTCTATTTGTATTTCATTTTTTGTTCTCCTTACAATCCTTATTTATATCACCCATCTCCCTTTTAATTTCATTTTCTTTGTCTTGGCAACTTGGCCTTTCTGCTCCAGTTTTATAGATGTTAAGCAGATTCTAAAGTATCACTTTATTTCCTATAGTAAATCATTTTGAGAGAATTCTTCTCTCCTAAGGTCTTTAGGACGGTCTTCCCTTTACCTTATTCTGCAGTGTTTTTCACTGGCTTCATACGGTTGTGGTTTCCTGCTCATTCCTCCTCAAATAAGAACAAATCCATTGATACCCAGTGTTTACCAATATGCTGGTCATGGATTTCCCTTAGCTCAATTCTCAGAGTGGTAATTTTGAACTGTTTGCCAGATCTACAGCCGGCCGGACACTGATATGCACAAACAATCCCCACCCAGCATCTCATCGCCGCCCACCCCACAGCCCACTGTGTCCTCCGTGGCTTGCTCGTTTAAGAATGAAGGTTCTCTCTCTCTGCCATGTGGCTCTCTGACACTCTGAACAAGTGGAGTGTGCAAATCTAGAATTCCCAGTTCTTCCTCTCACTGTACTTCCCTATCCTGCTTTGCCCTTGAAGACTCCGCCTTTCACACTCTGGTTAGTTGAGACCTAGAGTTTCTCAATCAGAAGGCAGGGGCTGGGGGCTGTGCCGAAGGGTCTGACCATGAATCTCAAGCTCCTGCTGCTTCTATTGGCCCAATGAAGGTGGCCCATGACTGTGAGCTTCTTCATCTCCACCAGCAGCCATGTGGTTGGTATAAAGAATAACTCAATGGGCAGGCCCACTTTTCCATGTTATTGTGTTCTAGAAAGTTGTGAAAGGCGATGTTTCATGCCTTTCAACTCTTTTTCATGCTCCGGAGGGAGAGGCTCACAACTTACTGTTTTTGCATGTCTGGTAATAGGGACTCTGTTTACGAGCATCCCCTGGAGGATTTCTTAATGTTGTAATTTTAGTGAAAAATATGTTTCAGTTTCCCAGTGAGGGCAGGCTGAGGTTGAATGAGACTGGGGAAGTCAGATATTGCTTCTCCCGGGAACACCTGTCCACTTGAACAGAGCATAAGAAGACATACTTCCTGGGCAGATTAGCCAAACCAGAGCCAGCCAGATTAACCTAACTGAGTTGTTGCTTTGGATTCATGATCCTGCTGACACTGTGATGTTGAGTTAACTCTTTCTTGTCCAGCATAAACACATCACACACTGAAAGCCACTGGAAAATGTCTCTAGTGGACAGACATTTTGGTTGATTCTAAAGAATTCTTTTTTTAATATTTATTTATTTTTGAGAGAGAGAGAGTGCAAGCAGGTAGAGAGAGGAGGAAATACAGAATCCGAAGCAGGCTCAGGCTCTGAGCTGTCAGCACAGAGCCCAAGACGGGGCTGGAACTCACAAACCATGGGATCATGACCTGAGCCGAAGTCTGACACTCAACCAACTGAGCCACCCAGGTGCCCCCATTTTGGTTGACTCTAACACTCATGTGCTCAACCAGGATTTTTTAAGGGCCTGCTTTTCTAGCCTGCTGCCAAAAGTGGGCAGAAAAGACATGTTTCCTCTCTCATGGAGGCTATGATCTAGTTGGAGAGACAAATTTTAGGCAAACAAACACAAATATCTACATAACTGTTAATTGGGGAAAATGCGGGGCACCTGGGTGGCTCCGTTGGTTAAGTGTCCAACTTCGACTTCGGCTCAGGTCGTGATCTCGCGGTTTGTGGGTTCGAGCCCCGTGTCGGGCTCTGTGCTGACAACTAGCTCAGAGCCTGGAGCCTGTTTCAGATTCTGTGTCTCCCTCTCTCTGACCCTCCCCTGCTTGCGCTCGCTCTCTCTCTCTCTCTCTCTTTCTCAGAAGTAAATAAGACATTTAAAAAATTTTTTTAAAGTAATTGGGGAAGGGGCGTCTGGGTGGCTTAGTTGGTTAAGCGTCCGACTTTCGCTTAGGTCATGATCTCACGGTTCGTGGGTTCGAGCCCCGCATCAGGCTCTGTGCTGACTGCCGGCTCAGAGCCTGGAGCCTGTTTCAGTCTGTGACTCCCTCTCTCTTTGACCCTCCCCTGCTCACGCTGTCTCTCTTTCTCTCTCCTAGAAATAAATAAAAAAAAAAAGTAAAAAAAAAAAAGTAATTGGGGAAAATGCTACAGTGTACATAGAGGGGGTACAGTGGAAAAAAGACCAAAGCTGGCTTCAAGTTGGTCTTTCCAAGGAAGGGACATTTAGACTGGGATCTGAAGGAGGAATAATTCAAGCAATGAGTGAGGACAGAGAGTATTCTAGGTTAAAAAAAAAAAAAAAAAAAAAAAGGAGTATTCCAGGTAGAAGGGACAGCATGTTCAAAGCAATGAAGCAGGAAGACTTGGCATGTTTAAGGACCGAGAGAAGGCCAGTGTGGCTGCTGCTTGGTAAGCAGGAAGGACAGTCTTGAAGAGAAGAATAGGACATGAGCAGCTGCTGAGGGCATTTAGGGGAATCAACGAGAAATGAACAAATGGAGTATCAGTGTGGCCCCTTGAACTTAGCATAACTTAGTGCTGATTCATCTCAACACAGTTCTGGGACTTTATCCAGCAACCTTCTCTCTGTCTTCTAGTTTTGCCTGGGTTGAAGTAAGGCAAGCTTCACCTTTTATGATGGTCTGCATTCTCTAATCCATGCTAGAAAGCCTACTTAACCTTCTTATGTAGCCTCGTCTTCAACCATATTCTGGAAACACCTTATGCAAAGCAGGAAGATTATTTGGAAACTGTTGACTTTTCTTCGACTCTACGATGAGTAGGTTTACGATATTCCCTCTCATCCCATCATGTTCCCATCTCCTTCCCAGTAGGAATGGGATATCCTTTCAATAACTGTGGCTTTCCTGAGACCGCCTCCAATCAGTTGCTTGCCTCTAGATTCCATTTTGAGGAACTCATACCTCTCACACTTTACCTTTGGACTAAATGCCATGATCTTATTTTATAAACCACTGAGAATTTTTTGTTCAAAGAATCCAACTGGCCTCCACAATCTGGAAAGCCTCAAATCTTATACCGGCGGTATTTACATATGACATCTTTAATCTCCCAATACAATCTCTGGAAGTGTTCCTTGGAGTTAAAACCTGATCTCTTCCAGTAGCACTTGAAACTAATTTCCTATTGTGTAGACCTCGGTAGAAGCCAGAAAATTTGGTCACAGCTCTCTTTGTGGAGACAATATTCAAGTTACAAAAATAATTAAATCACTCTGTTCAGCTTCCCTTTCCCCAGACTAATTTAAATCTCTTATTTTTTTTTCTTTCGGTTACATATTTAGACCTTACATATGCAAAGGGCTTTCAAGGGCAAGTCTTATTATTTACCAGGGTAAAAGCTTTCCAAAAAGAATAACAGCCACAAGGACAGCAATACCTTGCAACTTTATGGCACTTAACTCTTTTCCCAGTGCTTTTTTTATACATACATTATCTTATTTTGTCCGCTTAATGACTCTAGAGGGTAGATGTTATTATCTCCCTGGGGAAAGAATAAAACAAAACTTAGCCTTAATTCACTCTGGTAGACATTCCAAAGCAGGTTAGACCAACACAAGGCTCCGACCACTTCCCTGGAGTCTCCAACCCTTAGCTGACCTGTTCCTCTGTGCAGTGCCTTCACCTTTTATCAAACATCACCTAAGGATAATAGCCAACACTTGTTGAGCATTTAATGTATATCAGACACTGTGTTCCATAAGTGCTCTCAATGCATTTTAGCTTTTGAACCTCAGAACCAAGAGGGTAATTCTCTTATCCCCACTGCTCAGATGAAGTTAAGGGACCTGCTCAGGATGCCACTGGGGTGCTCTGCTGCCTGGAAAACAAGCTGGGTAAGCCCACTTCTGTGTTTGCTGTGAAACTCTTGGCGAGGACAGAGTCTGGTCACCTTCCGGAACCTTCCAATGGAATGCCCACCTTTTTAGAAAATTCACAAAATTTACTACTAGGCATAATGTACTTTCTCTGGAGGAGAGGGTTTCTGCTGACTCTTGTGTTTTGTGTTGTGTTTTTACTGTTAACGAAAAAGGTGTGTCATAGTGTGAAATAATAGAAATAAGAAAGACCTGGCTCAGAATGCTTCCTGGCCATCAGAGCTCGATGGATTCAGCTGCCACTCTGCCACATAGCTGTCTGCAGACTTCACACAAGTCACTTTATCTTTTTGAGCCTTCGTTTATTTCATTTTTCAAATGTTTATTTATTTTTGAAAGAGAGACAGAGACAGGGCACAAGCACGGGAGGGGCAGAGAGAGAAGGAGACACAGCATCTGAAGCAGGCTCCAAGCTCTGAGCTGTCAGCACAGAGTGTGATGCAGGGCTCAAACCCACAGACTGTGAGATCATGACCTGAGCTGAAGTTGATGCTTAACCGACTGAGCCACTCAGGTGCCCCCATTTCATTTCTAAAATGGGGGTAGCAATAGCAAATTTAGGGATCATTGT
The DNA here is from genome assembly GCF_008692635.1 of Crocuta crocuta. Taxonomy (NCBI): domain Eukaryota; kingdom Metazoa; phylum Chordata; class Mammalia; order Carnivora; family Hyaenidae; genus Crocuta; species Crocuta crocuta. Next base: position 4,116,752 of record NW_027529624.1, read on the forward strand.
GAGTGTTGGACATGATGTATGTAACAGTGCTGTTATAGTATTGATGTGCCCTTTTTTAAAAATACCTTTTTGTTGTTATTGTTGAGAGAAAGAGCATGAGCAGGGGAGGCATAGAAAGAGGGGGACAGAAGATCCAAAGTGGGCTCCATGCTGACAGCAGTGAGCCTGATGTGGGGCTCGAACTCATATATCTCGAGATCACTACCTGAGCCAAAGTCAGAAGTTCAACCGACTGAGCCGCCAAGTACCACTGGTGTGTCTTTTTTTTTTTTCTCTCTTTTGCTTCCTAGGGTCAGGATACTACTCTTTTGTTTGTTTGTTTGTTTTAGTGATCTCTACACCCAATGTAGTGCTAGAACTCATAACCCCGAGATCAGGAGTCACCTGTTCTATCAACTCAGTCAACTAGGTGCCCCCAAATATTCCTCTTAATTGGGGGCATATCCCTATTATTTAATCTTGGTAGGAGTGAGGTCCCAACTTTTTGATGTGGAAACTGATGAGGGATACATTATCAGCTAGGGATCCTGATTATGATCAACAGTAAGTGACTTTGGATGATGAAGCAGAAGATAGATAATTTACAGATTATTGAAGGGCTGAGGAAATGGGCTCAACATATTAGGAAGGATGTGGAAACCATGGTGGGGAGCTGCCCCATGAGGAAATTGCTGTGCTCTCACTGAGTTCTAGATGTTAGTGCTTGCACCCCATTAGGGACTCCACTTTCTGCCCTGTCTTGTATGCCATTTCTGCATGAGGAACTTGACCTTGCAATCAGCAACCCCACAAAGTAGACACCCCACCCAAAACCTGCTTCCTCTTGTCCTCTATGGATGGGTGGAGCTGAGGTCCAATCTCTAGGCCAAGGATACAAGGGAGCCTGGAGAAATAATTTTTCTTATTTCTACCTTGGGAAGATAAGACCCATGGGGGAGGGAGTGGATTACCCAGAGATTACAGGGCAATCAAAAGGTTTTCTGGGCAGCCAAAAAACATGAGAAATATCCAAATCTTTATCACAGGGAAGATGTTCCCTCTCCATACTCTCTGGCAGCTAAGGCGAGGGCATATGACCAAGGCTGAGCCAATCAAATGTCCTCGTCAAGGACTTGGCCATCTGAGAGAGCAAAGACACCAGGTCAGTTGGAGCTTGCTCCCGGTGGCCATGGCAGAATTGAAAATTGAGGGCAGCAGCAGTGGCTTCCAGGGGTGACAGTACCACAGTGACATCCTAACCAGACTCTTTCTAAGATATGGACTTGATTATGGTAGCTTCCTTTAATCTGCACATTTGTTTTGAGTCTGCTTTTCCATCATTTCCTTCAGATCTACGAGCTATGCAATAGCCTTCCAGTAAAATAATTTCTTGCCTAATGTTTGCAATACTCACGGGTATAGAAACTGGTAGTAGGGAGTAGGCGGTGGGCGGGAGAAGAGCAAAGAGAAAAGGGAATAATCTGTGACTGTTTTTGGACTAATCAGAGCTGTGAGAATGTGGCAGAGTATGGTATATGGTAGTTGTATAGGTTCCTGGACCTGATTCCAACATGTGAGGGTGTTGGGGAGGAAAAATTTTATTCTCTCCTTCCAGATCTTCTAGCTGGTCTAAGGATTAAATTGACATGAGACAGAATAACAGACGGGGGGGAAAAGTTTATTTACATGTGCACAGAGACCCCATAATGAAATTATGACCTAAAAGAAATGACCAAGGCAGGCAGTTTTTATACTTTTTAGACAAAGAGACAGTAAGTTTGTGAGGAATTGACAGACAAAGTAAACTTACATTTGGGAGTTTCAGTTAGTAAGGAATTCTAAACAGCATTTACTGGGGAAGTAAATCAGTAAAAAGGAACAAGGTTTATTTATACAGCCTTTTGACTCTAAATTGCCTCTCTGATGATAGGGATGCCTCTTTACCTCTCACGTGGGAGATTTATTTCCAGCTTTTCAGGGGGACAAAGGAAGGTCAGAGTATTCTCCTTTTACTGACTGATTCTTGGGTAACTTTTAATTTAACCTAATCAATATGGCTAACGTGGCATATCTGGGGGCAGCCTGCCCTTGACCCCCACACTTGGCCCCTCTCACACACACCATCCAGCAAGTCTCTGACACTAAATGAGTGTCCTACAATCCACCTCAATTCTGACGCTAGTTACCTGAAGACCCCACAGGTTAGGATCTCTACCCCACAAAACTGCCCACCCCCCACTTCAGATGCCCAACACAAGCTTTCGTTGTTATCTGTGCTTCTGACCAACTGCCTGTACATGAGAGGCTCCCAGGTCCTCCTCCTCAGGTTTGATTAATTTGCTAGAACGGCTCACACAACTTAGAGAAACATTTCACCCACTTGATGACCAGTTTATTATAAAAGGATGTAACACTAGGACCAGTCAGATGGAAGAGATACAGAGGATGAGGTCTAGTGAAAAGGCATGACGCTCCTCCGTGGCCTCTCCAGGGACTCTGCTCTCCCCAAATCTGCAGGCAACTCTCTAAACCCCATCTTTTTGGATTTTTATGGAGGCATCACTAAAAGGCACAATTGATTAAATCATTGGCCATTAGCAAATAATTTGCCCTCCAGCCCCTCTCCCCTTCCCTGAAAGTTCCAACCCCATCTTTAAGTGCAATCCAAGAGTCACCTCATTAACATGACAAAAAACATCATGATCTCTCTCTTTCTCTCTCATCACTCAGGAAATTCCAGGACCCTGTAATTTAGGGTAATTTAGGACCCTGTAACCTCAACAGAGCAAAGACCAAATATGTATGTATGTATGTATGTATGTGTATATATATATATATACACATTACATTATCATAGTCATATAATTAATTAAATCAGTGCATTGGATCACCTCGAATTCAGTGCCCATTGAAGGACTAGTGAGTGTTCCTCACTACAGGACAAATAACAAGCTTTTACTGAAATAGTCTGAGATACTTTGTTTCAGTAAGAACTCCAACAGAGTCAAAAGCTTTATTTATTAATTTTTTAGCATCCATGCATGTAGGATAAAGAGAGAAGTATCAAGAAGACTTTTGGTTTATCAAAGAAACTTCACAAGTATTTGTAGCTTTTTTAAGTGAAGATGTCGCTCTGTATATTGTATTCAGGAAGCAAATCATTAAAGTAACAAAGACAATTGCAGCATCTTTAGAAGTGAAAGTTAACACCCAATCTGCTGAGGCCATCTCGAGTCTGAGTGTGTAAAGACTCCTCTGTTAAGAAAATATATTCGCACATACAGCATCATTGTACAAAATCAAATCTGCTTTTCTACGGCTGAAGCAGAAAGATGAACATTTATCTCCATATTTTTCTTGAGATTCCTTTCATCAGAAGTGGAAGGGCCTGTGGCTTCAAGCTAAGCAATGAAATCCTCCAGCTAGCAGTGAGAGGGACAGAAATAGACCAAGAAAGTTAAAAGCTAACAATATGGAAGAGAAAAGGTCCATAAAGAAAGGGTGAACCATTAATGTATGAACACGTCAAATTTTGTATTTACAAAAGCATGAGCGATTCGTGGATGATGGATGGTAATGTAAAGAAATAGAAAGAAATAGAAGGACATCCTCAAATCTTCCCTTTTGGACTCAAAACTCAGAAATGGGGGACTTTCAACGACTGCAGCTTAATAATCTGTTATCTATTGCAGCTGAAAACCAAAAGCTAATTTTGATCCTGTGGATTACCAAAGCAATGTCTGTTGAATTCACAGTCCCACCAAGTGTCTTTTGTGTAAGGTAGGTTATTTTTAAGAGTGGGCCCCCAAGCGTTAGAAGGGGGGATATGCGAGAGAGTTTAGAGCTTGGGAACTCCCAATCCTCAGTAATTCTCCCACTAAACCCCAGGAAAAGCAGCCCTTCCTCCGCAAGTGTGATGAGGCTGTTTTCTCTTGCTTCAAGACCTAAGGGCATTCTCTTTGAACAAGCAGCTACTTCTATGCATGGGCTCCTTACCTATGAATACTCAGGTCCCCTTATTCCTAGAACTGGAAATCAATTTAAAAGTTAAGCCTTTGGGGGAAAGGATGAGTCACAAAATAATTTTGATATGGGTTTACATGCTGGAGATGCTGAATTCAGTGTGTTAGCTCAAACAACGGGGATTAGTTCTAATCGATAGCTTGGATGATTGGTTGAAATTCATGCGCATGCGCACACAAAGACGACCCCCCCCCTTGCCTTGAAGACACAGATACATTACAGTGATACTGCCCAAACTCCAGGTGTACTTACCCTTTTACTTTGCTGCTCATCTAGGCTCCATGTCTATGAAATCATGGGATTTTCCAGTGACCAAGGAGGAAACAATTTGAGTTTGGCATTTGCTGGGTCTGCACTGTATGCATAAGCCAGGATTGTCCCTGTTTAAAAAAAAAAAAAAACTGAGTAAATTTGAAGGCCTAATTGGCTTTATTAAGCGATCCATGAATCCAGCTGCATCCCAAATAGCAAGTAGTGAGATGCTCTGAGGGGCTGCACAAAACAGATGCTTTTTATNGCAAAACAAAACCAATAAAAGGATTGTTTCAGGCAGGGCACTTTTTTTTTTGGAGAGGGAGCAAAAATCAGGGTTTTTATCACACAGATTACCTTACTACTGCTGATCTGGAAATTTCAGGTTGACAGTTAAAAGGTCACATTCCTGGAATAGGTTGAAACTGTAATTAAGTCTTGGTTTGCTGGCTTGGGGAGCAAATGACTCCAATTTGGGCTTGTTTCTTTTTTCACATACCCTGTGGTGATACTCATGGGGGGTCTTGTAGAATAGTGTTGGAGTGGCCTTACCATGAATAGGACTTTGAATAGAACATTCATAGACCATTGTCAGTTGTATGAGAGATAGTTGAATTGGTACTATTTTAGTGGGGAAGCAGTCTTTTTTTTTTTTTTTTTACATAGGAAGAAGTGTTTTGGGGTTTCTGGGTGCTAGAAGGGGCAGACTTCAAAGAACTCATTTTATCTTATCTTATCTTTGTGGTTGCCTGGAACCTGAATAAATATCCTTCCTATTAAGGTGAAATTCTCCATTATAAGGACCTTGGTGGATACAGCCCCACCCCCAATAAGGAAATTGATAGGAGCAGGTGTTTCCTCCCTCTGGCTACTAAGATGTGGCCACTTGATCCGAGTTGACCAATTAGAAGGTGCAGAATTCAAAGGAAGCAGATGTAGTTGTTCAGATGTTCAGTACTTGGACTCACTCTGAAATATGTCCTCGCCTGTGGCTGAGCTCCCTCACCCTCTTTCTTCCCTACTACCTTTTAGTTTGAATTCACCCATGATATAAACCAGCAGAGTGATGTAAACCAGCCGAATCCAAGGACCCAGAGGGGTCTGACAGGATCAACCAAGGGGATCCTTGGCTTCGTGCAGGATAGAAATCAAATGTGAGCAGAGAGGAAGTGAGAGCAGAGTTTATTAAATAGCATAAGTGAGAGAGCATAGCAGGCAGAGTGTCTGGGAGATTCAGAAAGGAAAGGTGTGTCTCCCCATTGCTTGGGGTCAAGGGTTTATATTGGAAAGAGGCCCAAAGTACATGTTCCTCCAAGAATCCAGGATAGGGTAGGGTCCCATCAAAGGCAAGTGTCAGGTGATCAATAGGTATTATGCCATAAATCACTGAAAGCAGGCAATACTCACTCCAGTGTTGACTGAGGTTTGTTTGAAACTAATGTCCCAGAATATGTTCAGGTTCCACTTCTTCTCAGACATTATCAGGAGTATGGGGGCCTAGGATGAAACTCAGAGAATGATGAACTTCCTTGACTCCCCCTTTGGAGTGGGAATATTGTTTCTTTGGTTCATTCAAATGCCAGGTGAAATACAGAACATAAATAAATAAGGTGTAGCAGAGAAACAACAGACATGGAACCTTTCTAAAATAGAGCCCTTTCAGTTTCCCTGCCTCACGAACCTTTTCAATTCCACTACCGACCACCTTTGTTCCTTCTGAAAATATCCATTTCTGCTTATCTAACCAGAAATGGTTTCTGTTGTTCGCAGCCTACATCATGCCTGGCGTAAGCGCTCACACACAGCAGGATGCTCGACACACGAGATGACCAATAAATGGTAGTAGCTGTTGTTTTAACAACTGTTATAATTTAATTAATTGATATCAAAAATCCTCCGAGGCTCTTTCAATCAAATACCATTGTATTTAGTTTGTTCTAGAATAATCCCTTCATCTACTCAGATGTTCTGGTTGTTTCTGTCTACAAGCTTTCTTGCTCCTCTCTGCCAGTGTGTGATATTTAAAAATTACATGGTCATTCTCCCTAGCGAAACCTGAGATTTCAGGACCACCCAGAAATTGTTACTGATATCCTTGATATTTTGATTATAGATTTTTGGCTGGATGGTGTCAATTGATCTACCTGTAGTTCTATCAGCCAGANGGATCATGACCTGGTGACCTGCACTGAAATCAAGAGCTGAAATCAAGCGCTTAACCTACTGAGCCACCCAGACATGATCACCCCCATAATTTTTTTAAATCATTTTGATTAAGACTCTAAAGATTAATAATGGTTTTGTTTTGTATTTTTTAAATCATATTACATATGGGACGCTGTGTCATTACATGATCAAGCCCCGAGTCAGGCTCTGTGCTGACAGCATGGAGCCCGCTTCGAATTCTTTCCCCCTCTCTCTCCCCTCCCCAACTCATGTGCACTCTCTTTCTCTTTCTCAAAATTAATAAACTTAAAAAAGCTACATTACATCTTATTTCTGTGTTAAAGATGGAAGCACAGTTACTTAATTAGTTAATTTATGAAAACTAACTCAGAAAAATAGTGATTGGCCTAAAGGTATTAAAAAAATCATTGTTTAAGGGAGAGATACTATTTAAATTATGTGAATAGAACCAGACTTAAAAACTTTAGTGATCATTCATGGAAAAATCAATGTTGAGCCAAGTGCCTAATCCAGTGATAAGCTCCCTAAAAAAACTATAGCCTAGCTGCCAACAGACATGCTACTATTGTACAATGCAGAGTTGCTCTGAGCAGGAAATTCATACTTTCTTGGGTTTTTAAAATCATAACACAGATTTTCAGTTATGTCTCTAGCTCTCCCATTCTCTCCTCTGGTCCTTTCTGCCTCTTGGAAAAGCCTTGATTATTTATCCTGACTCCTCCCCCATGCAATCTCTTCCCACTCCACTTCCCAGGAGATCAGTTAAGGAGAAGAAAAACAGTGGCCTTTACTGTTGGGGTGATTTTGCAAGCAGAAAAAAGCTAGGAGTCTCCAGAAACAGCAGTGGCTTTCTTGACATAAGAAAAACCATTGGAGGTCCCCCAGCATCTTACCATCTATATCTGACCGGCACTACTTGCCCAGAGCACATACCTTACAGAACTTCCTGGGATACAATGAAATTGCAGAAGGAAAGACCTATGTGGTTAATGATTTTAAGGGATGTAAGAATGTAAGGAGAAACCACCACTAATCAGGGCAGGAGACAGCCCATCGTATCAGGGACAATAAATCAGTGGTAAAAAAAAAAAAACTCCCAGTGCTGGTTCAAAAGTAGAGACTTGACCTGACGATGGAGATTCTTGAGTTATCTTTGCAAGATTTAAACCCCTCTGAGCAATCAAATAGTGGGACGATTGGAGCAAAAGAATCGATGATACTCACCCTTGCCAGCCCTGGTGACTTCTTCGATCAACTAAAACCTAGAATCTGTCTCCTTAAGATGACTTTTGCCTGAGTTCCATGCTGAATTCCCCATTGCATGAGGCCATTTGTGAACGTGGGGGCCCTTAACTTCACACCTCTCCAGTTTTGTTGCTTCAGGAGACACTACTTTGGGAAACGTGCCTGATATTCTCCTTCATTTGTTGCAAGCAAACCCCTTCTTTTGCTATTCATTGGCTTGACACCCACCAAGAGGCAAACCCAGTTTTGGGTAACAGTTGCATTTGTTTGGGGGTTATTTTCATGAAAGACTTGAATGTTTTACTGCTTGCTTTGGATTCCTACACCCAATTTGAACAGGGAGGGTGAAGGGGGAGAGTGATGCCTGACGTTTCTGCGATCTCAACTCAGTTGCAACACAATCTATCCAGAGACAACATCAAATCTGAGGTGAAGGGCTCAGTCCGACAAGATTACCCCTCCTCCAACTTCCATTTTAGGAGCCAGTTGCAAGTTCAGGTAGTCACCTATGCTTCTCACCAACCTGATACAGATCAGAGGTCCCTATGGCCTCTTCCTTGTGTTTGATTAATTTCCTATAGTGGCTCACAGAATTCAGAAAAACATTTTACTTTCTAGATCGCTGGTTCACTGTGGAAAGATACAACTTAGGAACAGCCAGATGGAAGAAATACATAAAACCAGGTGTGGGGAACAGGCTTGGAACTTCCATGTTCCATGATCACACCACTACCCCTGGAATTTCCACTTCTTTACCAAACCTGAAGCTTTCCAAACATGAACCTTTTGGGTTTTGATGAAGGCTTCATTACACAGGCATGATTGGTTACATCATTAGCCATTGGTTATAGATTCAATCTCCAGGCCCTCTGCCCTTCCTGGAGGTTTTAGGGTGGAAGAGTGGCAGATTGGTCTGAAAGTTATAACCCTCTAACCAGGTGATTGGTTCTCCTGGCAACTAGCACCATCTTAGGTAAGGCCCCAAAGTCATGTCATTAACACATCAAAAGACATTTCAGTCATTTCTTGGGTAATCCCAAGGGTTTTAGGAGCTCTGTGCCAGAAACAGTATCAAAGATCATATATTTCTTTTTTATAAATCATAATATCACACTGCCCAACCTCACTAAATTTGTGGTGTAACTGAGTTTTCCAGCCAGGAGGGTCTTAAGGAAAGTTTGGAGTGTCCATTGCCCACAGAAAGCTTTTGGTCAATGGCCATAAAGGCTTGTCCAGCAGGAAATAGCCTGAAGCTGTGTTTCCAACTCTGCCCCCTTATCATCCCTAGCCCAGTACACTAGCTTTTTTGTTAAATATTTATTTGTAAAACACTCCTAGGCTACTCTGTGTACCTTTCTGCTGAAAGGGAATCCCAGAAGGGAAGCCCGATTATTCTTTGATTCTCAAATGCAAAGCTACCATTCTGCAAACTGCTCAAAGTTGGTCGTGCAGTAATTCTTAGATGGTGCACAGTGCCTCCTGCCAAAGCCATTCTCCCTTCATCCTTGTGGGCAAAGCGCAGCTCCAGGGGCAGATCCTAATTAGTCTACATCTACCACTGAGGCACAGTCCTCTTGCCAGAAGTTGGTTTAGAGAAGTTCTGGCCAATGAGATGTGAGGAGTATGCTGAAGGTTTGGGAGGTGTGTTTCATTACTGATAAAAAGGGATACAGTGGAAGAGATGGTCCCTTTCCTTCCTTTGAACATTGCTGTGTTTGCATGTAATGCTCAGAATGGTGGCAGCCATGTCCCATGGCCACAATCTCACCAAAGACAAAGCTAGCACCGTGGTACAGTTGAAAACTAGAAGAAATGTGTGTCCTTAATGTCACTGCACCTTGCATTAACTAGTTATGAAAGCACCTTATTTTAGAATCCTTGCAATTTTAAATTTCTAAATGTCCTCACTGTTTAGACTGATTGAGTCAATGTTATCTGTTACTTGAAGCTGAATGCATCCCAACACATGTATCTCAAGAGCCATTCACTCATGCCCATCTTCCCCCCACCAAAACGGAGCTGTAATGATCAACTTCATGGTTTTTCAAATTTTACTGTGTATAAAAATGTTTCTGTTTAGTAGCTGTCTGTGAACGCCTGCCTAGTACTCAAAATTACCAGTGACATGTGGACACCTGTCACTGAAGTCCTACCTAGAGATACAAGGGATTAAGTCATGGAAACAAAAATAATACTAACAAAAACAAAAAATACATATATATGTCTGCTATGTTCCAGATACTGTTCTGAGTGCTTTGTATCATGTGTTTTGAGAAGTTTTGTTGTTAAGAAAAGAAATAAATAGAGCAGTAGCTTGAGAGTCACAAGGAAGGATTTTGTCAATAGTAACTCATAAGATTTTCCCAACACTTTTAGCCCACCATCCACAGAATTTTTAAATGGTTAATCCTCAGCCCTGAGAGTATCTACTCCAAGCAAAATTGTGTTTAAGAGCCCACCCCTTAGTCTGAACTTATGTTTGAGTTGCCAAAGGCCATTGTAGGAAACCAGTACTATCCGAGGGCCGAAGTGTAGACATTGGAGAGAAAATCTTCCTTCGTTAAGCCTCATTAAGATGACAATCATTCTGTTCCAGGGGAATGGAATCTGTATAATTCTTAATTTAAACTCCATTGAGAGAAATTTCCCATCGAGCTGTTAATGTTGGCTGTTAATTATCCATTTGCTGTATACGGGGCAGGGGATTCACCTACGCTTCACATCTCTTCTCTAAAAGTGGGCAATTCAAATAGCTTTGCCTTCTTGAGCATTTGGAAATACACGTTGGCCCTTGCTGTGCAGTTCATGTCCCACCAGACACTCTTCAACACCACCCCTCCCACCTCCCAGTAAAACTTCTGATGCTGTCACTTCATGGAAAATGGTGCTTGCTAAGGTCCCCAATGGCTTCCATCTTGTTGGATCCAATTCTCATTTTATGTGACCTCTTACCAGTAGGGGTGGTGTCTAATGTACTTGCTGAAGTATTCTTGGAGCCCATTAGAGTATGGCAGACAGTAGGTGCTCAATAGATAATTGTGAATGAGTGAATGAATATGCATCCTGTGTCACATGATGTCTTAGGGGCAATCAGGTCTAGAATTCAGAGTCCAGAGTTCTTGCTACTAAAACATACTTTGATAGAGCTTTACACGGTGAGACTGAGAAATAGCATGCTTACATTTTCTAAAGAAGGAACCAAAAGCCACTTTTACTTCCTTGCTTTGAAAAACAACTAAGTCCAGGAGCTCACTGAAGCTAGAGTCACTTTTCCTTTTCAAATATTCTTCCCCCCAAATTCCATTGCCTTGCAAGCAGGTGCATGGTGGAACATTTTCAGAAAAGCTCTCATGCAAGCGCCAGTTTTGTTTTGCGTTCTACACCCAACCCCAGTTCTTCCAATAGTGCTCTGAAAGAACAATTAAACCCTGAATTTTTTTACAAGGGGCTGGGGGGGAAAATGTGTTTTAAAAGCTCCATTATCAATCACATAAACAGCCAACTAATTATTACAATGTACCAAATAACCAAAAGCAGCAAGCATCTTTTGTAGAGTTGGCTTCGACAGCCAGGAACTGCGCCAAAAGACCCAGCTGGGAGACCCTGCTGTGGTAACCAAAGGTAAGCCACAATGTCCACTTACCTTCCAAATTCATCTGTTAAGCAGCAAATCATGTTTCTGTTGTTGCTATTGTTTGTTGTTGTTGTTGTTCACACAAACCCACATGAAATGTCAGACAGAAACCAAGGCAATAGACTTCACAGCTTCTTTTGAAAGGAATGGCCTGATACCATTGCCAATCCTTATGGGAAAGATAGATGTTAGCTCATTTTAGAAAATGACTATGCTTGGCCATCAATCCTCTTTTTAGGAGGCACCATTCTAGTGCCCTGTGGCCACAACATATTGGGATACGTAGTTACTCAGAGAATCCAGAGGCAAAGTAGATGGAGATGGCTTCTGAATGTCAGTCAAGCTCATAGTTTGGAAAGAGGGACTGAACAGTAGGCCTTCAAGATGAACCATGGCCATCAACAGGGAAAAGAGGGATGGAGTTAGAAGCCTGGGCAATTAGGACCTGGTTGGAATGTTCTGTGCTGAGTGCACCTGGCAGGGGTGGGGGGTTGAGAGGAGGGGGCAGAACCAGGTGACACTGGGTATTGAACATCCAGATTAATAAATCAGAGAGACAGGCCCTTGCAGGGCCGAATGCCAATGGCCCCTTGCTCCTACAAATGCTTTTTCTTCACATCTTTGGACACTCACCAAATGCACTCACAAAATGCAGCCAACCCTACGTTGACCACTCACATTTGCAGGTTTGTCTTTGCTACAGAACACACCAAGGAAGACAATGTAGTGCCTGCCCAGTTATGTGTCCTGGTTGCCTTTGGAATAAAAACCAAAATGTGCCTGATACCGACAAGTTACATTTTGCTTTTTGGGAGGTTACTTTCTCCTGAAGGACAAATATACCCTCAAATATATTTTGGCCAATTCTTCCAATTTTCTGAATTCTGTAAACACTGTGATAGCTTTCCAGCAGAGCCAGACATAGATATAACAAAGTCTGAAATTTAGGGTAACAAAGTAGGACATCTCAAAATCAGGCATCTTCTGAATTAATAACCTATTTTTGGTGATGATTTTTTATGGTGACATCTCTGAGATAATATCATATTTTTATATTAAAGCAGAGTCTTTTGGGAAAGCTGAACATTCACAGTTCATGCCTACTAATACAACCCTTAGCCTCAAAGTTCCCAAGGAACAGGGAAAACACAAGAGTTCCCATGATGACAACAGAGCATGAATTTAGAGAGAGTTCAAGGGTGCTATATGTGGGGATGTGACTAGGTGTGTCTGGTTGCTTAATAAGACCAAGAAAGATGAGAAGGGGTTCAGAGAGTTAAATTAATTTCATTTGGCAGGGGTGAGGTGGGGGGTGGGAGGGTTGGAGACTCTCCTGCTGCTGAAGGAAGGACTGGGCCTAATATCCAATTTCTTCAGCCTACAGTGACCAGTAGTCAGATTTCCCAACAAATGGGTGGAGTATAGCTTCAGTAATTTTAGATGCAGCAACACCCAGATGTCCCAGTAGGCTGTTGCTTTCTAAGAGGCCCATGAGCTTGTAGTCAGCCCCCTGGCACAGAGTGGGGCTCAAGGGTCCCCGTTTGTTCTTCAATGACAAGGATTGTGTTTAATTAATTTCAGAATCCCCAAGGAATGTTTGTGAATGGACAAATGGATGAATGGCAAGGGACGTGGTCCATAGCAGGCGATGCCCCAGTCATAAGTTGGGAATGAGATACTGTTATTGGAACAGAAGCTGGTTACAAGGGACAAAGGGTGGCTGTTGTACTCAATATCAGGTCACTCCATGGGGACCATAGATTAAGAATAGGACTGAAACCCAGATATCCAACAGAAGAAACTTGGATTCAGATGTACAGCAAAATGGCTTGGTACCAAGTCTCTGACCAGAGCTCCCAGAATGCTCCTGGGTGGCAGGTGCACCTCAAGAGGCAACAGCCATGGGCAAGAGAGCAGAATGCTTGAGGCTGGGTGGACCCTCACCTGGGATGAGAGAGAAACTTCTGGTTGGTGCTGGGATATATCTGCCGATGGACTTCCCATGATCCAGCAACTGAAGGGGTAATTCCCGGTACAGCAGGGTTTGGATCTGTTCTGGGGAGAATGGGAGGCTGTACTCATGCAGGTTTTTACAGGTTTGGAATATCATCCTTGCATGAATTCATCCCCAGGGTAAAGCTAACCACAGGATTATCAATGGATTGAGGGTATGTGAGAGAGATTTTTAAGAAGTTTAATGGAAGTATTTGGTAAATAGAGACCAACTACACAGTCTTTATTCTCCTGACACTCTTAATCTCCAAACCTGTCCAACAAAGAGCAAATCTGTGGACTCAGAGTTGTCTAAAAAGCCTCATGTACTGACCACCACTGGCTCCTTCCTTTCTTACAGCTTCTTGTCGCCTGAGAACTCAAAGAGAAAAAGATTTGTACCTTGGACCGGAGAATCAGAACATGTACTACACTCTGGAAAGCTGAGAGTTTCCTAGATGGAGTAACAAACCAAACACAGATAGGAGCTCCATTTGTTTTCATTTTGTTTTTATTTTCCCTTCTTCTGGTTATAGGCTCACTTTTCACAATGTCCTGCTCATCCACCCTTGAAGTTGAACACATGGCTCTATCAAGGTCAATCAGATCTTCTCTCAAAGGAATGGGCGGTGCTAGAATTAATCCGATTTGGTCTTCCTAGAAAGTACTGTATCCCTAGACCTGAAATGCTCAGAGTTGCTATGCTTCCTGTCCGATGCTCATTCAGTTCTCTCTCTGATTTGCTGAGCGACCTCATTGTCCTTCTAATAAAGGCCCCTTTCTTATTTCTGTTGCTCACATCCTGAGAATCCTAATACACCCAAGATAATAAGGAAAATATTTCGCAGGAAAAAAATGTAAGCATACTATCATTAAAAACCACATAGACAACTATGTCACATTGATGTAGACCAGTCAGTGTAGACCTCCTCCTTCTCCTCTTTCCTCTTTCTTCTTCTTTGTGAACGGGAGGTAATAACAATACCTACCTTATGGATTATGCTGTGAGGATTAAATCATAGAGTTCATACTCTATGAAGTTTTGTTTTATCCAAGTTTTGTTACTTGGATTTGAACTTCAATGATTATGGAAATAAGTGTTTCTGCATCCAAAATACTGTTGGGTGAACATTCCTTAAATACAGTTATACTTAAAATTAGCTTGACTTTTATACTGTGTTGCCATTGTCTTTTTTGTCACTTTGGCAGAACCTTAGGAAAAGAACAAAAATGGGGTCTTATTGAAAAGCTTCACATTGATAGACGGAGTCACAATGAGCCAGCCCATGTCTGACATCCTTTCAGGGAGCTCTAGTTATGTAGTAATTCACTTCCTGCAGAACAATTTACTTCGAGCTTTTCTCTTATCCTCAGAAGAATTTGTGGGTGACAAGCACCTTCTGAGCTAACTCTAGGGGCTCAAATTGGGGGGAGGGGGAAGTCCTGGCAACAGCAGTAGAAGAAATTAGCAAGGGCAGGTAACTCCCAGTTTACAAAACAGTGAATGGAGAAACCAGCAGTTTTAGGATGCTGATCATTTATTTTGACAGGTGTAGTTTATCTCTGCTCATTTATAATAATTATACATTGTGGAGACTCATTATCCTGCCCCCCTCTGTCTCAGTGCTGAGAGCAGTTAAAAGTAAATTTGGCAAGTCTGTAGGGGGAGTGAGATAATGGGTGTTAATGACCAAATGGGAAATCTATACTTGAGCCATTTACTGTGAGGGGTGGCACGTGGATCGTTGAAAGGGTGCTGTCAGGCTTTGAAATAACAGTTCTAAACTCTTGATTTTTTTTTTCTCCCATTTTTTTTCTCCCATGTTCCCATTACCTGTTACTCTCCCCTCTCCTAAGAAGACAGGATCTTTCGGATTCAGAGTTCAGAATGATATGGATTTTTTGGACGAGATCGGTATAGATGCTCTGGAAGATCCTGAGATGTTTTTATTTTAGATAGGGAATGTGGGGATATATTTGGGGATAATGTTGGTTCATCACATGGACCCTGGACCTCAGGAAGTTTCCAAGCTCTGTTACCTACTAAATGTGCTACTACAACTTAGTTTTGCTAACAGTACCATGAAGATGATGGTAATAGCTGCCACAAAGTTTTCTCAGCAGGATTTAATTCGTTTATATAAGTACAACTGCTTAGAGCAAAGCCTGTCACATATTAAACACTATGTATGTATTTCTTCTACTTCTTCTCTTGCTGCCGCTGCTCCTCTTCCTCCTCTTTCTCCTTCTTTGTAAAAGGGAGGTAATAACAATACCTACCTTATAGACTATGCTGTGAGGATTAAATCAGAGTTCATACAGCTGTCCTAATAAAAGTAGGTTATTTATAGTACCCATTCTGAGTTCGTAATATTAAAATTTTGAGCTCAGAATTCTCTTAGAACTGAAACGTCACATTAGGACATATAGCATGTCATACAGTTTTGCTCAATGAACATATTCTTTGTGTCCAGTGTTGGCCAAGTCCTTGGAATGGAAAGATCCGTTAGATGAGAACCGTAACACCCAGAAAGGGAAAGGAAACACAAGCAAACCTATTCTGAGAGCTAAAAGAGACGCGGAGGGACCCTCCATTCCATGCAGAATTGAAGATAAAATATTGTAAATTGCTTTTTTGGGAAACCCTTGCTAGAAAGGCTGTTTTCTAAGACTCCTTAGAACCACTCAAATACCTGCGTCTCTCTCCACCTTTCACCTGATTCTCTCATCCCTTAAATGAGGTCTCTGCCTTCCCACTTTATACAGATGAAGAGTACTCTGTTTGCTCTTGGACGTATGCTCTGGTTTTGCTTTCAAGTTTATTGACTCAGGACTGTCATTTGCTCATAAGGTGCCTTTGTTCAAATTAGTAAATGGAGCTCCTTGTTCTGGGTGCCCCGGTGCGGAACTTTCACAATGCTGTGTGGCAGCCCAGCCCTCCACTCTCCACTTTCTAACTTCCTCTATTGACCTCTCAACCCTGGATAGCTCTGCAGACTGAGATGTCCTTTCAAATATAAGTGCTTAAGAACCACCTCTGCTCTAGGGAAGGTTTTTAAAACGGCAAATTTTCCTTTTTTTGTTTTTTAAGAGATGAGCAAGAAGTGAGTTATTAGCAAAAGGTTTGGCAGAGTCTAGATATGGGAACTGTTGCGTGTAACTTCTATGGCCTCTGGCCTCCTGTACCTGTGATTATAGGACAGAGTCGCTTCATACTTATGCCCAAATTACAGTGACTCGGGCAGCTCTCCAGCTCACATCTTCTGATGCGGGAATGGAGGTCATTTTGGGGAACCCTCTCCTGCTCCGGCTCTCATCAGTCCGCTGTGCCACGCTGGAGTCTAGAATTGGCTGAAAGGTTTCCTACAGTTAATCACTGTCCCACATGCTCATTGCAGGGATATCAAGGCCCATGCAGGGCAGAGGGACCCAATCCTCTCCAAACTGCCAGGACTCGGGGTGCAGGCTTCTGTGCAGAGGCGGGAGAGACGTCTCATGATGTAACCCACCAGAGTATTTAAGGATGCCACCAGACATGCATGCACTCTTGGCAAGACCATTACAATCGCTTCCTGTAGCTAACTATTCATGAGGCTAATCCCTAAGGGGAAGCCATAATGAAAATCAATAGCTCATCTTGTCCTGTAAGATCACAGCACTGATCCCATTATGCCTTCCATGCCTTGTTACCTCAGTCCCCGTCACATTCGCAAGCCTCTCTGGCCATTCCTGGTCCCTTGGACGCATCCCCAAATTGTCCTGCACATCACGAGCTTGACCCAATTTCACACTCATTTCCTGATCCCTTTCACTCTTCTCTGTATTCCAAAAAAAGGAAAAAAGAAAAATCTACATCTGTCACCCCATCTCTGTCCGTGTGTCCCCTCCTCTTGTTCCTATAACTCCCCTGAGAGAACCACCTCTTGAGTGGCCCTCTCACGCGCTGGTTGTTATTTTCACCCCCAAGGATTGCAGGCTAGGGGACAAGATACGTGTCCTCAGGGCTTCTCATCCAGACCCACTGTCCCTTCGTGCTGAAGCTACAGTTGTGAACCTAAGCAGATAAAATCCTTGCCTTTTTGGGGCGCCTGGGTGGCTTAGTCGGTTGAGCGTCCGACTTTCGCTTAGGTCATGATCTCGCGGTTCATGGGTTCGAGCCCCGCGTCAGGCTCTGTGCTGACTGCCAGCTCGGAGCCTGGAGCCTGTTTCAGAGTCTGTGACTCCCTCTCTCTCTGACCCTCTCCTGCTCACGCTGTCTCTCTCTCTCTCTCTCCTAGAAATAAATAAAAATATTTTTTAAAAAAATCCTTGCCTTTGTGAAGGGGATGGAGGTGGCCACAAATAACAAATACCTATGAAACATGCAAACAGTAAAGCAGAGGGTAAAAAGGCAGAGGAAGAGGGAGAAACTGGGATGCTAGGACCCAGGAGAAAGTGCATCTGATGGGCAGTGAACCACGCAGGTGTCCGAGAGAGAAACAATGTGCGAAGCCTTCAAGGAGAACATCGAGGTAACCAATCCATCCAACATCCAGGCTTCTGTCCCGAGTTCCCATGTCCTTCTCATTCTCTTCTTCCACCAAAGCCCAAGCATCTTGTCACATGACTCCCCCTCGCCCCCGACTTTGTCATTGGCAATGCTGAACCATCTTCCAATTCTTGTTTGGAGCATCTTACTCTTTGACAACCTGATTCTGTTCTTCCAGCTCATTTATGTGACGACTGCCCCCCCTCCACCCCACAAACAGACCTCTCCCAACTTATTCAGACCTCCAACGACCCTAACACTGTTTTACTCTTTATCAATTACTTCTGAACTCAGCTTATGAAACACAGACCACCGCTGCAATTAACACAACTTGTACACGTCACCATTACTGAGCCAGCACGCTAGACCCCAACACTGCTCACCATGTGCTTCTCAGCCCAAGTAGCTGAACGTGGAAAAATGTTCTGTAGCAGAAAAACACACATCCCTGCTGATGGACCTCATTTCAAATTATGATAAGTCATAGGCAGACGATAGGGCCACCTGCCTGTCCTACTGGATGCCCTGAACCCCTCATTCTCTACCCATAGGGCTACCGGTTCATCATGTCTCCTCCTTCCCCACAATTCCAGTGCTCCTCTGGCCTTGTCACTTGCTCCTTCTCTTCTTTCCCTGCCATCGATGACAAAATCTGGAGGGAGAGAGCTGCCTCGCCCTGCTTCTTCCTGGTCTACCCATCAACCTTCTTCGCTTTTCCTCTTCTCGTCCTCTGTGGAGAACTGGTCCAGTTCCCAGGTCAGGCCAGTCCCTGGGGTTATCTTTGGCTCTCATCCTGCCCTATTAGTCATGGACTTTGCTACGCTTTGAATGATCCTATCCATTTCTGGTATGGACAGCTTCTCCCTTTGCAGGACGTACTCCTAACAGTATATAAGCACATGGGAGATAGCTGTGATGTTTAAACAAAACTAAACAAGCCATTTTGAGGCTCCATTTCCCATCTCAAGCCCAAGTAATTTCTTTGCTCTCCTTTAAGGTGAAACTTCTAAAAACTTTGTATATACTTGCTATCTCCAACCCACTCAACCCATTCACTGTAAATCTCTCTGTTATTCAACCTACTCTATTTAAGCTGTCTCCTCCATCCCCACTGTTCTTTTCCACCTTACCAAAGTCCATGGTCAGTTTTTGATCCGTATCTCACTTGGCCTCTCAGGAGCACTGGGAATAGTGGATCACTTCCTTTCTCTCAAAGCCCTTTCTTGGTTTCTGAGCCACCCCACTCCTCCTGTTTTCCTCTTACCTCACTGGCTGTTCCTTCTCTACCTCTTTTCTGGGACTTCTCCCCTCCCCCTGACTCTACATGTGTTAGAATTCCCCAGCACAAAGCTCTACTTACTCTCTTTCCTCTGTGAACTCACCTCACCCCAGTGGGATTAAATATCATCTGTATTCTTAAGGTTGCCCATTACTTTTTCTCTACTCACTTCTTCCCTGAGCTCCAGAGCTATATGTCTGGTTGGGTTTTTTGTTTTGTTTTGTTTTTGTTTTGTTTTTTATTTTTATTTTTTTCTGAGAAAGAGAGAGGGAGAGAGAGAGACAGTGTGAGCAGGGGAGGGTCAGAGAGAGAGGGAGACACAGAATCCGAAACAGGCTCCAGGCTCTGAGCTGGCTGTCAGCACTAAGCCTGATGCGGGGCTTGAACCCACAAATAGCGAAATCATGACCTGAGCTGAAGTTGGATGCTTAACTGACTGAGCCACCGAGGTGCCCCTGGTTGTTTATTTTGGATTCACTTAAAAACGTGAGTGCCTACATGGCCAAACAGGCTTCTGGATTCTATTTCCCAATATTGTCTCCCATCATTAAGTGGCACCACCGGGCACCTAGCTTCTCAGGCTTCAAACCCTAAGAATCTCCTTGAATTTTCATTTTCCCCTCACCCCAGATCCAATCCAACAGCAACCCCAGACAGACCCCTTTCCACCACCTCATCTGTTACCTTTTAATTCAGGGAGCCAGTGTCCCTGGCAGCCTGATAAAACAGTCCTGACTGACTCCCACCCGCTTGTCACCAGCATCTAATTCTCCACAAGACAACTGGAAAGATCTTTAAAAGCCATAAATCAGTTCATGGTGCTTTTTTG
>NW_027529624.1:4136714-4366029 GCF_008692635.1 Crocuta crocuta
ATCTAATGATTCCCGGGGGACTCAGAATAAAATCCCAAACTCTTCACAATGGCAACCAAAACCTTACATAGTCAACCCCTGGTTATCTCTTCAAACCCATCTTCTACCACTTGGTGCCTGGAATGATATTCCTCAAACTTTTGCACAATTTCCTCCTCCACTTTATTTAAGCCTTTATTCAAGTGTGATCTCTTCAGCGAGGCCTTCTTTGCCCACTGTTTGAAACAGTTGTCCCATTATGTTTATTCCCTTTATTATTTTATTTTTATTGTTTTTAATTTTAATTCCAGTATTATTAACATACAGTGTTATGTTAGTTTCAGACACACAATATAGTGATTCATTATATACATTACCTAGTGCTCATCGTGAAAAATGCACTCAGTCCCCATCACTTACTTCACCCATCGTTCCCCCCCGCCCACACACACACACATTGTCCCTCTGGTAACCACCAGTTTGTTCTGGATAGTTAACAGTATGTTTCTTGGTTTGTCTCTCTCACTCTCTCTCTCTGTTTCCTTTGTTTTTTTGTTTTGTTTCTTAAATTCCACATGATGAATGGACAAAGAAGTTGTGGTGTATATATACAATGGAATATTTTTGAGCCACAAAAAAGAATGAAATCTAGCCACTTGCAGGAACATGGATGGAGCTAGAGAGTATAATGATAAGCAAAATAAATCAGAGAAGACAAATACCATGTGATTTCACTCCTATGTGGAATAGAACTTGTTTATTTTTTATAGCATGTATACTACAATTTTTAATATAATTTTGTGTTATTCATAGCATTACATCTTATACATACTCTGTATTACATATTTCATATACAATGCCATGTATAATATTCATATTATATTTTATATAATTTATAACATTAACAGAATAAATAAGAAAAGCCATGTGATGCAAAAGTACATCTGACAAAAGTCAATACCTAGTCATGATAAAGTCTGAAAACCAGGAAGGAATAAAAAAGAACTTCTCTCCAACTTTTAAAGGCCTTTTATTAAAAACTTACAAATAACATCATAATTAATGGTGAAAAGTTGAATTCTTTCACCCAAGAGTAAGAATAAGGCAAGGGTGTCCACTGTCACCACGCTTTTTAATGTTGTACAGGACACATCTTAGCTTTTGCAATAAGACAAGATAAAGAAGTAAAAGACATATGGACCTGAAAGGAGGAAGTAAAACTCTCTATTTGCAGATAGCATGATTATTTACGTAGAAAAGTCTAGGAAATCCACAAAACGACTAGAAATGATAAGTGAATTTCACAAGCTTGCACTTTTCAAGGTTAATATGAAAAATCAACTGTGTGGTATATGTTGGCAGTAAACAATTAGAAAATGAAATGTAAAAATTCTATTTATAATAGCTTCAAGAAACATAAAATACTTAGAACTAAATATAACAAAAGTCAAGGTCTAAACACTAAAAAATCACAAAACACTGCTGAGACAAATAAAATAACTAAATAGAAACATACCACGTTTGAAGTTTGGAAGACTAAACTGTGCATATTTTTATTTATATGTATATTCTCTGCTTATCCAACTGGAATATAAGGTCTTTGAGATCAGGAATTCTTTCCTATTTCATTCCCTGGCATATCTTCAATGTCTGTTAACAGTGTGGGGCCCACAGTAGCTGTTTATTAAATATCTGTTGAATGAATGACAATACTAGGCTCCAAAGCAGTTTTTATCTTAGGTTCGAGTCTCACAAAGTTTCTCATGAAAACAAGGCTGTCTTATTCCTCTAGTGACCAGGACCAAAATTGGCTCCCGCAATCTGCCAGCTGGAGAATATCTCCTTCATAATCTCCATCCCCTCTTGTGTCTCCAGCCTCCAGCCAGAACTCTGGTCTCCACCACTCAGCTCTGAACAGAGGCTCCTGGAGTAAACGGAGTGCGTAGCCTCATTGCCAGACAAAACACCTCACTAGAGCAGACACTGTCTGCCAAGTGTAGAGAAGAATGGATTCAGGTCTTGCAGCAGAGTTGGGTAGGGCTGGACAGTTACCCTAAAACAAGGAAGAGCCAAAAATGTGGCCATAAGGGGCGCCTGGGTGGCTTAGTCGGTTGAGCGTCCGACTTTTCGCTTAGGTCATGATCTCGCGGTTCGTGGGTTCGAGCCCCGTGTCGGGCTCTGTGCTGACTGCCAGCTCGGAGCCTGGAGCCTGTTTCAGAGTCTGTGTCTCCCTCTCTCTCTGACCCTCCCCTGCTCGCGCTGTCTCTCTCTCTCTCTCTCCTAGAAATGAATAAAAATATTTTTAAAAAAATGTGGCCATAAAGAGGAAGGTTACATTCTATAATGGTTCCCAAGGGAAGGGTGCAGATTAGAGCCAAGAGACAAGACCAAAGAAAAAGTCAGAAGCTGGATAGACTCTGTAGGGAAGGAGAACACAGCACAATGATAAAGACCCGCTTGCCGCACTTCCGGGGAGCAGAAGACGACTTATCTATAAAAGACTGAAAACCTCAAATTTGAAGGCAGGTATAGGTTTAAAACCCAGTTTGTATGGATGGGTTTTGCTTCCCTAAGACTTTCTTTTTGTATGTAATAGGAACTTTAATGCCTGCTATGCCTACCTTGTAGGATCATTGTGATTATCAAGTATGCATCATGGAAAGATTATTGTTATTTATTAGCTAAGACTTACTTTATCAAAGTTCTGAAGAGTGCTCAGGTTTAATTTTTCATGGTTCATTATTTAATTTGAAGTGAATTCCCATAATATAAGACCTTTCCATATTCAAATATAAATTTAAAAATCCATTTTGCTGCAAAATACATGGCTGTAAGGAAGAGAATTCGTGCCTTGGGTTACCTGCAACGGTGTGCAGACTGTTCTAACCATGCCACTTTCTTGTAGAGATGAAAAATATCTCTTCCACACTTGGTCTTGTTTTCCAGCTACATAATCTCTCTCAGAGGCTCTCTTATAAGTTATCCAAGACAAAAGAATCCAATACATACAAAATTCCAACAAAGGATCATCCAATGTCTGGAATAAAGACAGAATTAACTCAAAGCAATTACAAAGTCTCCCGTTTAAAAACTTCAACATTAGGTTCACATTAAGCAACAGTATTAAGTAACTGGACAATATTCAGCTTGTTTTTGTAATGCAGTCTCCTTGGTAAATTCAATTATTTAAAAAAAATGGTCTTCTTAGTATGATAACAAGCACAAAATAAGTGGAAAACATCATTAAAGTGAACTCTACATTGTATGGAAATAGAATAGTTAATCGTATTGAACGCCCTGCCACTTATTATATAGAAGAGCTGGAAGCAGGTCAAATCAATGACAAGAAATGTCACATTACTCTGTAGTCTCACAGATAGGCATGTGCATTTCACGACATCTCTTATCTTCTGTCTTGAACATTTGCTTCTCCTCGCTGTTTTTCTCAGCAGACTTAACTGACTTTAGATTGGTCTGTGCCCTTGTCTACCGTTATAAAAGACAATTCACCAATAAGATTTCCCAGGAACTGGTAGAGAAGAGAGACCAAGGGAAGAGCATGTTTCTGACTTGTCTAGGTTCTCAATGATATGGAATCATAAGCCATATGGCTGAGGCCTCAAAGCTTGGAACTGGCCAGGCTGGGGTTTTAGCTCAAGCCCAAACATTGTTCTTTTCTACAGAAGTAGCACTGTCTCATGTGGGAAGAATCGCAGAATGCTTATAAAGGAATGGATAAAAACTAGTGACGATCAGAAATGTTATAAAAAAACCATTTCATACAATGGTTTGAAATATCCCGTCCCCATTTGATATAGGATTTGTGATAGTCTTCGTGACCTATCACGTCAGTGACAAAAATAACCATTGGCCCAATTGCTCGAGCTTGAAATAAATCAGAGAAAGGCAATCAATCAGTCAAATATTTTTCAAGTGTCTTCTGTTTGCTCAACACTATGCTAGACTCTGTGGGAAATGACAGCTCACACATCAAAGTTCTTTGGCAAAAGCAAGAAGTGAATATGAAATAGAATCATCAGAGAAAAATGACAGGAGCTGGTTTGGCTTCAAAGATCCTAGATCGCAATGTGGGGGAGGGGACTTTCAAATAACAATAGATCCTCATTATCATAAAGTGCACAGAAAATGTCTTTCATTGGTGATTAGATCAGGGACAGGCAAACTTTTTCTGTAAAGGGCCAGATGGGTAACTATTTTAGGCCTTGCAGTTCATAAAAGTCTCTCAGTTGGTGAAGTGTGAAAGCAGCCGTAGCCATTAAAGGAATGAGCATTGGCTGTGTTCTAATAAAACTTTATTTAAAAACACAGGTGGCTGAATTTTTTTGACCTACTGGTTGTACTTTGCTAATTACTCGCTTAGCTTGAACGTGAGGGAAGGCTGCCGAAGTGGTCAGCATTGAAAGTCAGAGAAGCCTTAGTTACAACCAGCTGTTATTGAGGGCCAACCCTCTGCCAGGCACTCTGTGTCACAGTTCATTGAATTTTTAAGACACTCCCCACCAATGCAAGCTGCTTTAGGTTACACATTTTAGTGAAAAGCTGGCCTACACTTAAATCCAGGCCACCTGATTGCAATCCTCCACTCTCCCACCATAATAAATTACCCCGGCAGGCAGCCCCGTCATTTCCCCCTCTCACTGTACATCTTAGAAAACACAGCACTTTGAGCCATTGATAACAGGCTGACCCTGCTATGCAATCCAGAGATCAAAAGTCATGCAAAATACTTGGAGAATTGGTTCTCACACTTAGCTGCACGTTATTCTCTCCTGGGAGCCTTAGAAAATCCTGATGCCCAGACCACACCCTGTACCAATGAAACCTTAATTTCTAGGGGTGAGACCCAGGCATCAGTATTTTTTGAAATGTTTCCAAGTGATTCTAAAGTGCAGCTAAGCTTAAGAACCACTTTGCTGAGGGGCGCCTGGGTGGATTAGTCGGTTAAGAGTCTGACTTTCGCTTAGGTCATGATCTCGCGGTTCGTGGGTTCGGGTCCCGCGTCGGGCTCTGTGCTGACTGCCAGCTCAGAGCCTGGAGTCCGTTTCAGTCTGTGACTCCCTCTCTCTCTGACCCTCCCCTGCTCATGCTGACTCTCTCTGTTCTAGAAATAAATAAAAATATTTTTAAAAAAAAGAACCACTTTGCTGAAGCAAGATGTCATCTACATGTGTCATATGTAAAATAGTATCCCCGGAGTTGTGGGAGGTAACGGTCCTGGGCTAACCCTCACTGAGTAAACATACATTATTAATTAAATAAATCACCAAATATCTATAGAGCACCTTCATGGGGCTGGCCACCACTGTAGACGTGAAGAAACAGTAAAGGAATAGGTAGCCAAGAGTCAGAAAGCTGTCCTTGATTATGTCAAACTGTTGTATTTGTCGAATTTGTTTTATTTCCTTCCCATCTCTGCTAGTATCTAACAAAGGCTTTTGAAAACTCCAGCCTGTCTTCTCTTTGTTAATGATACACAATCCACTTTGAATACTTGCATTGCTAACACGCATCCTACTTATAGTAACAACATAGCGAACATTTACTGGGCATCTATCATCCTGCAAGGTTATACCCGTGTGGTGTCACAACTCTGAGAATCATGTTTACCATGTTCATCCCTGGTTTACACATGCGTAAACAGTTCTGGCAAGTTACTTGTCCCAGGTTACCTGGAGCGTAAGGAAATAAGTAGGGAATAAGTAGGATCTATACCGGATCTGCTTGATTTTATAACCCAGGTGCTTAACTGCGGGAAATCACTGCCTGGGTTACCGCCTCGATAAGTGTTGGGCCTCTATTGAAATGACAAATGAATAAATGAGAGAAAAACCTTGCTTTGAGTTAGACCATTAATTAAGAAGGAGAAGTAGCCCCTGGGCATGATGTAGGGATGACAACGGAAGTTAATGAAGGGGGGAAAAAGGGCATACCTTTGACTGGCAACCCCTAGCTCATCTGGAAGGATTCATTCAGAACTTTGCTTTATTCAAATTGCTCAATCTGTATTTTGGATTGAGAAGCAAGGCTGTTTTACTCGAGTAGGCACCCTGAAGAATACACAGGACAAAGATAGACGAAGAGGAGAATATCTTCCATGCTCAAATGCCACCATTCCAGTGAGGAATTCCTTTTTCTTTCCACATTCTCCAGCCACTCAAGACAGAAGGAATAGTCCCTCCTTGGAGAATCCGAGTACTGTACTCCTTTCCAGAGCATCTGGCCGTCATCATGGTGATTCCAGATTTCCATTACTGTTTCTGATTTCTCTGCCTGTCCCATTATCCTGTAATCTTATTATAAGCAGATGTAACTCTATATTAAGCAATATTATAACTAGTCTATCCTCAGCCTAGCATGGAGCCAGGCACAGAATAGGTGGTCAGTTGAATTTTGCTCTGTTCCAGAGGCTAGATGTTGATTGTCTAATAATAATAGCTTCCAGTTTTTGAGTGTCAACTATGTGCTGGGCATTGTGATATGCATGTTAAAGTCTACTTATTGCCTTCATCCTCATAACGAGTTTGCAATACTTCATATCACCATTCCTATGAGGGTGGGCTGTTGGCATTCTGGTGCCCAGTTTCTCTTTCCTGAAATAGCCCAACACACATGGTCATGGTGGACATAGCAACCACTCCCATGATGGTGGCTGAAGAGACCTCTTCTGTCCTGGCAGAGCCAACAGCAGCATGAGAGTGACGTGGCAGTCACAACTGAGGACTGTGAATCTTGAGCCAGTGATCAATTTAAGGACATGGGGCCAGTTGGAGGTCATATTCATGCCAGCAGCATAAAGGTCACTAACCACATTCCTGCTGCCGCATGGTCTTGCTGTGGTTTCTGTCCAGTCACCTGGAACCTTCCCAAACTTACCAGTTTTCCGAACTGGTCTTCTTGTCTCATTGACAGTAGAAGTCCCAAATGCTTTCAATGACTTGTGTTTTGGGGGTTAAGATCGCCCAATCCATTTATGTCAATTGCAACCATGGCCCCAATGGACTCAAACATTTTGCAGATGAGAGGGAAGGCTGTGTTTCCACCATCACACAGCTAATAAGGAAGAGACAGGATTTGAACGTACTTCCTTCTGATTCTAAAACCCATGTTCTTCCCATCTACCACTCTGCTTTGTACATGGAGGATGCTCAGTATTTGTTTGCCATTTACGATGCTGCTGCTGCTATTCCGGAGTTAATGGTTTTCCTTCTTTCAACTTAAGAGCCATTTAATTCTTTATTGCCCTGGTATTTTCTGTGTTTAATTACCTTAACCTGCTGCCTGACACTCAGAAAGTACTTACATATAGGAAGGTGATTCTTTTCAAATTTATTTCTAACCTTTATCAAGTGCTTACTATGTGACCAGTATTGTGCTTGGTGCTTGGCTTGCATTACCTCATTTAAGCATCCCCCAAACCCAATGAGATACAATTATTTTCATTACTAACATTTTACAAATGAAAAAATAGGGGCTCAGAAAGATTATGTATCTTCTTCAAAGGTCATGCGCTGATATATGTTTAATGCAGGATTCACTGAGGACTGACTCCCAAATGGATAAGCTTTAACCTTTAAGCTTCATTGAATTACTAAAAAATTTTAACTTCAATTGTTTTTTTATTACGGAAACAAGAGATTCATTCTGGAAAGCTAGGAAAATAAAGAGAAGTTAGAAGGAAAAATGCAAATAATCTCTCCATGTAGAGATAGCCATATCTGTGATTTTTTCTGCGTATGCATAGGTATGCTTTAAACAAACAGAAAGAATCATAGTGTGCTTCATGGTGTGTCCCTTGCTTTTTCACTTAAGAATATGTCTTTTGCTGTGTAACGAATTACCCCAAATTTAGCAGCTTAGAGCAACAGATTTATCATCTCACATAGTCTAAGGGTTAGGGCCCCCAGGAATGCCTTAGCTGGTTGTGGCTCAGGATATTTCATGAGATTACAGTCAAGAAGGAGACAGGGCTGTCATCACCTAAAGGCTGGGTGAGGAGAGAAAGATTTGCTTCTTGAGTCCCTAAATGCAATCCAGTGTGCATTCCAGAAAGAATCCATTTGTGATAGTTCCAGATTGAAAGGAAACTTTGAGGTCATGCTGTAAATACTGAGCTCTTTTTTCACTCATCCACTCAACAAGATTTGACCTGATAACTAACTTCATTTCAAAGGTTGGAAGAAACTCCTTTGGGGACAAGTAAAGTCTTGAGTAAATGGTTCTTCCCCTTCTCAGAGTGAATCAATGAAGGTAGCAAAGCACTATGCAATCATATTTTACATACCATTGTGTCTATGGATTAGTTTCTTGATGGCATTTTTAATTATTTAAACGTATTGAGAAAAAGTACAAACTGACAAGTTTTTCCTTTCTCTTGCTGGTTTCTGTCTGTTATGGGCTGTCCATTAAAGTCACTTGGGGTTGGTTACCTAGGAAATGGCTGGCAGACTGAAGCTTTTAAATTGATCACCAGATTTATGGCAGGAAGGTGAGTCACATGATGTGAATTTAGTTGCTTCTAAGTGGAAGACTAGAACTTGCTGAGCATTAAAAAAGAATCACCGGAACTTTCCCCCACTACTCCTTAATTTTAAAGATGAAACAAATGATCCCCTTTCAGGAAGTCACGGAGATCTAAATTTATCTCCAGAGGAAGGGGGTCTAATGATTCCATGACCATCTCAGACTTCATGGTTGTAAAGAGACACTGTATTCAAGGTGTGTGTGTGCGTGTGCGTGTGCGTGTGTGTGCGCGCGCGCGCACACACTCATGATAAACGCAAACTCGGCTATCTCTTAAACCAATGAAAAATGAGATGTTTCCTACTTTCTTCACAAAGATGAGGATTAATATATGCACAGCTTCTTGAGTTCCTCAGAGAAACACCATCACTTTATCCATAGAGCCTGTTGTTATTAATCTCTAGAATGAATAGAGAGTATATTCAGTAAAACCATCTCAGTAGCTAAAATGCCGTTATATGCATGATAAAGGAATTAAAATCCATCAGAATGAAAAGAACTGATCAAATTTGGAGTTCCTTAATAAAATATGTCAGGCACTTAAAACAGTTGGTGGATAAAGACCATGAACATTTGCCAACTAGAAACTGTGAGCTAGGCACTTTTATTTTATATCTCACTTAATCCTAAACAAGAAAAAGGTAGTATTTTTCCTAAAATCCTAAAAAAGAAAAAGGTATCGGTATAGTAATTTTTAGAATTTTGTGACGCAAATATTTATTGAGCACTTAATACGCCGTGTCTGTACCAAGATTCAGAGAAGATAAGTAACTAATCCAGGATTAGAATCTATTTCTGCTCTGCTCCAATAGACACGCATTTCCTGCTTCAGAATATTATTTTTTGGTAGGGTAATTTTGTCAGAAGAGTGGAAAATTCAACAATTAATCTGGACATTTTTATTATGAGACATTATCTAATTTATGAAACTCAGATGTGCATGCATATATACACATACCTTCTCTTATTCCTGAGACTTTTTCTTGCAGGCCAAAATCACCTTGAAAATCACCTTCCATCTTGAATTTGCCTGTAATAATATCGGAATGATTGGTAAATAAAAGCAATGAGCCTGTATTAGCTATTTACATGTGCCAGGCACTGTACCTAATAAATAATCTTCTCCTTTAATCCTGACCCAACTTCATGAGGGAGGAGCTCTCATGACCCCTGTAACATGACAAGATTAAATATTAGAATAGTGACCAGCCCAAGGTCACATGGTAATATGTGACTGCTTTATTTTCTTCATTTTCTTTTTTTTTAATGTTTATTTATTATTTTTGAGAGGCAGAGAGACAGAGCATCAACAGGGGCAGGACAGAGAGAGAGAGAGGGAGACACAGAATCGGAAGCAGGCTCTAGGCTCTGAGCTGTCAGCACAGAGCCAGATGCAGGGCTTGAACTCACAGAGCTAATATTGGATGCTTAACCGACTGAGCCACCCAAGTGCCCTTCTTCATGTGTTTTCTAACTCCAAGTCCCATTCTCTTAATTACGGCAGTATCTTCCTCTCCTTTGAGCTAGAACTGGTTTTCCTAGTCAGCAAGTGGTGGTGAATGCCAGAGATTAAAAAAGAATTATGGGAGAAAAAGAGAAAATCCTCTTCATTAATATATTTCCTCTGCAGATGAAGACATGAACATGATTCTGTTTTATCAGAGGAGCACAATGGCTCAGAGCATAAAACGTATCTCACTGCAGCAAGCTTTGGAAACCCGGGGCTGCGCACACCCACATGTAGTGTAGAATTCTCAGGTATGTTGGTCTCCCCACATGGCAGGTGTCCTTGTGTTTCTTAACATGGTGTGAGGGCAGGTGACACACTCCATCTCCTGTTAGGAGGGGCTAACTGGATAAAACACGTTCTGTGCTTGCAAGAATGCTCAGCACACAGTCAGCATCAGCATGAGGTAACACTTTGTAATAACAGTTATTGTGTATAAATAATGCATTATGTAACAATGATATACAAATACTGTCATAATTTCAAGACTTAAGATAACCACTTTCCCCAATTCCCTTAAAAAAAAAAAATAGCTGGGGCGCGTGGGTGGCTTAGTCGGTTAAGCGTCCGACTTTCGCTTAGGTCATGATCTCGCGGTTCGTGGGTTCGAGCCCCGTGTCGGGCTCTGTGCTGACTGCCAGCTCAGAGCCTGGAGCCTCTTTGAGAGTCTGTATCTCCCTCTCTCTGACCCTCCCCTGCTCACGCTGTCTCTCTCTCTCTCCTAGAAATAAATAAAAATATTAAAAAAAAAATAGCTGCTGGCTCTGAAATCCCACCATCAAAGTTTGGTTCCTTTCCCTGGAGGCTTTCATGCTGTGTAAAATGCAGCCAGGGGCGCCTGGGTGGCTCAGTTGGTTAAGCCTCCAACTCTTAATTTCATCTCAGATTATGATCTCATGTTTGTGGGATCGAGTCCCTCAACAGCCTCTGCGCTGACACCTGCTTGGGATTCCCTCTCTCTCTCTCTCTCTGTCCCTGCCCCACTCATGCTCTCTCTTTCTCTCAAAAATAAACGTTAAAAAAAATAAAATAAAATTGTATATACCTATGCCACTATAGCTGGGGTGTCTTCAGTCAGGGATGCCTCAAAGAATCTGAAGGATTTCAGATGAGGCTTGAGCAGAAGAGGGAAGGGAGGGAAGGTACCAGAAGGTCCCAGGAGCAGAATGTCAGAGCAGGAAGTGTCCTTGGAAGCCTAGAGCTGCACCTTGCTGACAGATGGGGAAACCGGGACACAGTGTTAGTGAGTTGTTCTTTCTTCTTTAAGCATGGGTGAGCATGCACACGCACGTGTGTGTGAGTGCACGCGCGCACGCGTGCTTACTTGTATGTTTTGGGGGTTGCATTCCCTTCATTAATGCTGTATAACAAACCATCCCACACTGAGTGATGTAAAAACTGAATGATGAGCATTTTCTTCAGGTCACAGATTATGAGGGTCAAGAATTCAGACAGGAAGCAAAGGGGATAGCTTGTCTCTGTTCCATAATATTGGGGATTCACTTGGGGAGAACGAAAATGCTGGTGGCGGCTCAGACGCCTGGGGCTGCGAGCGTTTAGAGGTATTGCCTGCTCCCTGGACTGGGATGACTCACCCGGAGCATGATGGGTAGGCGGTGTCTGCATGTGGCTCAGCCTTCTCCCAGCTGGTGTCCAGGGGCCTGATGTCCAGGAGGGAGCGTGCCCAGAGTGAGCAGTCCAGGAAAGCCAGGGGGTGGGGGGGAGGGAGGTACTTGTCCTTTTTCTGACCCAGCCTTGGTTGGCAGGCAGAGAATCCATTTCTGTAGCCTTCTGCTGGATGTGAGCAAATCATGAGATCAGTTCGGATTTCAAGGGCAGGAGAATTAGAGCCCACTTCTCAGGGAGGAGGGTCAAGTTACTCTGTAGAAGAACATGTGGGATGGGACAGAATGTGGCAGCCATCTTTGGAAAATACGGTCTGTCTGGGAGAGGAAAACAGCAGTTTATGGCTTTTCCACTAAGTCTTCAAAATGTCTCTCTTTTATTCTCTAGGCCCCTGGCTTTCTCTCTGGGCACCTTCAGCTCTGGCCTTCAGAGGCGTGAAGTGAGCTCACGAAGGCTGAAATCCTCCCATCCAAACTTGTCTCCTAAGAATGGCAGTTTTCCAGAGAGGACTCGGTGGCTTTGTCTGGTACCAGGGAGCCCACTGGGTCCTGGGGAAGCCTTGACCTATCACAGCTGACCTCTGGGAATTTGTGAGAGTGGGAAGGAATATGCATGGGGGAGGCAGGAACCAGAAAGAAATAAAACGGAAGATGTGTGCATGTGTGTGCGTGCGGGTGTGTGTGTGTGTGCGTGCGTGCATGTGCATGTCAGAGTTGCTGAGGCTGACAGTAGGAGAGCAGAAACTCTCCAAGATAATGAAAAGGTATTTGCATCAGGCTAGCAATGCTGGAGAACCTGGAGAATGGTGTGTCTGGAATGAATTCTCCTGGGTCAGCACTCCCTCGAAAATGGAAGGAAACCAATAAGGGGTGAAGATCTACTGAGCATCAGGTACTCCATTAGGTACTTTATATACATTTTCTTATTTAATTCTCTCAATAAATTCACCAATTAGAAATATTAGCAGTAGCCTCTTTTTATACCAGAGGAAAACTGATTGAGGTCATATAGCATCTAAGGGCCAGAATTTAAATTTTAAGGTATTTCTTGGGACTCTAGGATCTGTGAGCTTGTCACAAAACAACTTCTTTAAAAGGTATTAAAGTCCTGTCTTTGCAGAAAATATTAAGTTAAAAAATATAAAGAGGCAATAAAGGAACTGTTATGGTTGAGGCAGGGATGGGGGATTTGAGACCCACATGGCTGAACTTCCTTTTCATCCCAAGAGACAGTCCTTGAAGGGCTTAGGAAACCCAGGGGTTCCATGGGCTACAGTTTGAAAACCCAGTTAGTAGTATCTTCACTAGCTGCCAAAACAAGACATTGTATTTGCCCTGCAGTGTTTTTGTTCATAATCCTGAGCCTACCTGGGGGTATCTCTCTGTCTTCATCCATCTAAATCTTATTAATCCTTCAATGCCTCTCGCCTGGAGGCCTTCCTTTGAGTTTGTTACTTTTCCGTCTCTACACTCCCCCAGAAATGTATAGCAATTCCAAGATTCTACTTACCTCCGTGTGATAATGATTCCCCAATTTATAACATCAGTTCACCATTTCAGACATCGCCTTTGAATTCCTGATTTGCATATCTAAAAAGCCACTTGACATCTCCCCATGGGTGTTGAGTGGGAATGAAAATTTAACATGTCCAAAATAGAACTCTTGATTCCCCATTCTCTCATCCCTCCCAAACAAGCTCACCTGTTCTTTTACTAGTCTTCCTTAGACCACTGACTGTCCTTGACCATCTTGAGAAGGCATCCAAGAGCCAAGTCCCAAGGAAGTAACCAAACTTTCTTCAGATCCTGAGCATTCTTTAATATCAAGAGGCTATAATGGAGAGAACAGATGGTTCCTTAGCCTGAGGTGGGCTCTGGAGATGATGAAGCTGTCAGTAATTGAAGCAGGAATATACCATTCCCTCCTCCTCAAGCTGGCTAGGTTCCTAGTGAGCAAGGGAGGTAACAGGAAAGAAGACTCAGGCACGATGTTCTCTGAGATACTTTGGCAGAACTTGGGCACCAGTGAGAATTCCTAACATTCTAAGAGTCTGGCACCCTTTATCCCCTAGGAGACATTAGTGTCACTGTTGTGACTAGGTGATCTCAGTTGGTGTGGGGACTTCCCAACTAGATTTAGCCCTCTTGATGTTGGAAGTCACTACATGGTCTTCTGTCCATCAGCTCGCACACCTTGTGTAGCGCCTCTCATCAAACATCTGAGACTGGCCTGATCAAACAGACAGCATCAACAATTGATGAAGCATTACATGAAATGTATTTGAGTATACAGTCAGGTTCTTAGAGAAAACAACATCTAAAAGGACTGAGCAGGATGGAGGGTGACCTGGCTGTGACATCTGTCACCTCTTTGACAGACAGGGTTGACTAGGCGGGTGACCCCTTCCTCTCTCACTGCTCCATGTGCGTCCCTCTCGAAGCTGTACACTCAGTTGAAGAGGACGAACTTTCCTGATACAGGAAGACTGTTCTTCAGTCAAGCGTATATGAATAGCTGCCCTTGCCTGCTAGAACCTCCAAACAAGCTTTCAAGGTGCATTTCTAGAAGAAAGGAGAGCTAAGCTTCCAAGGCTCCAGACACATCCAATGAGGCACTGTGTGTGGCAGCCTGCCTTTCTTAAAAATAAAAATACTAAAGGACTGAGCAATTTGCACATCAAGATTCAAATTTCTAGACTGGTGCATTGTTTTGACATTGTTCATATCACAAGGAAGGACAAAGGAACTGACATCTGCAAGGCGTGCCCTTGGTGCTGTGATACCTAGGTACATCATGTCATTTCACTTCCATGCCGCCCACTGAGGAAAACAAGGCTAGGAGTGGTCCAGTAAACTGTTGAAGTTTCTTAACTATTAGTAAGCAGAAGAAAAAAAATTTGAATTTAGGTCTAGTTGATTCCAATTTATAGGCGAGGCATATAAATTTCAGAGAAAGCCAGGAATGCGTTCAAGTTCAAGGCTAAAATTTATATCCAGATCTGATTCCTGCACCTGGGCTCGGTATCTGTATTCCTCTGTATCACATCTCCCACCAATGCCAACTCCATCTCTAATAACAGTGGCCCTGGTTGGATGAGCAGTAAGATAAGTATTGGGTCCAGATCTCCTGCCCGAAGGCAGGATTCTGAGAACAAATCTCTTGTGAGGAAGTGGCTAAGCAAACCTGACATCTCCTAGGGGTGTTGGAAATGGAGTGTAGTTCAAAGGACTGGTGAGTGCCTACTATTATTTGTCTTAACATTATACTTCCTCTTAGTTACCTTCTTGCTGGAAATAAATCGTGTTGTTCTGAGGTACTGAAAGAAATGTTTTTACAGTGGAAATATCAATTTATTTCCATAATAGAAAATTGACTATGTTATTGATCAAGATGTCCCATCTGCCAGGTCTTCCTAATTAGACATTTGAAAGGTGCACCCAGTAGCATAGTAACCGTCAACAACTATTGATGGGAAGCTATTGTTATAAGTTTCGATGTAGGTCCCTCTAATGACAGACTGGCACAGAATGAGACAGCAAATTAAATATGTTCCATTTACTAGTAAAATGTTTTTGTTCAGTTTTGTCTTCCAAGAGTTGATTAGCAAAATAATCCTGTGAACTGCTCACCCCCAAGAGACACTGGACTTTACCAAGTGCCAGCCCTGAAACATGCGTTCAAAATTAATACCATGCATCCCAGATTAATGCTGTTTTAATTTTAAAAATTGATAGGTTTATGTAGCTCTTTATTTCTGTTACTTGGTCAGAGATTCTTATAATCCCCAGTCCACTCTACTTGATGAACAATAATTGTCTTGCTTAAGTGCCAACATTGCCAATAAATATGTTGAAATATTACCCAGACAGATTGTTACATGACATGTTTTTTTTTTTTTTTTAGCATTTAGCACTTTTGATATGCAATAAAGGACCTCAGAGATGGTTTCTTATTTTGATTTTCCCTCCAGTTTGGCAGGGATTAAAGCTGTTGCCTGTCACAGACCAAAACTGTGTCAAACGGGATGAACTTCTGAATAACACACACTACAGAGACTAATAAACTCTAATTATCCCACAGACTTCTTCTGTAATGGATACTTCCAATTCCATACACCACAAATATTGGCCCAGAATCAAGGATGAATTTGGAACTGGTGTTTTTATTGCATTTTAGATGATGGAGAAGTTCCATTGAAGACAAGAGAGCAAAGAGACAGCCTCCATAGAGCGATACGCTTAGGACAAATGTCAGGGGGACGGGTGGGGAACTCAATTACCTCTGAGCATCTCATGCGCTAGGTACCGAAATTTGTAATATCAACATACTTTTCATCCAAACTGGTCTTGTGCCCTTTGAGTCTTTAGTCTTGTATCTTTCTTTAACTCTGGGGAATGTCTTCTCATTCATTTTATTATTACTTCCTCGACACGGTTGACCCTTTAACAACACAGGTTTGATCTGCACTATCCACTTACACACAAGTATTTTTTTCAAGAAACACAATA
Organism: Crocuta crocuta; assembly: GCF_008692635.1. Classification (NCBI taxonomy): domain Eukaryota; kingdom Metazoa; phylum Chordata; class Mammalia; order Carnivora; family Hyaenidae; genus Crocuta; species Crocuta crocuta. The sequence continues at coordinate 4,152,876 of NW_027529624.1, forward strand.
GAGCACTATAAATGCACTTTTTCTTCCTTGTGATTTTCTTAATACCATTTTCTTTTCTCTATCTTCTTTTATTATAAGAATATAGTAAGTATATAATACACATAACATATAAAACATGTGTTAATCAACTGTTTATGTTAATGGTAAGACTTCTGGTAAACAGTAGCCTATTAGTTAAGTTTTAGGGGGGAGTCAACAGCTATACATCAGGGCCCCTAACCAATAGCTGGTTCAAGAGTCCAATGTATTCTCTTTGTTCTCTCTTCTAGCATCCTGATTGGAGGATGTTCTTGCTTTTCAAGTTATTTTCTCCATCTTAATATTCTTTCTTATTTTCTATCTTTCTATTCTTTGGCAGGGCATTCTGGGAGAATTCCTAGGCTCAGCCTACCAATTTCTCACATTGTTTTCTGTGTACATGTCCAGCCTGTTCTTTAGACTATCACATTTGTTTTGATTTTATGGCTTATATTATCTACGATAGCAAACTGGTCTTATTTCTTAAGAGCCTATTCCTATTTCATGGATATCCTTCCTTGTCCCTGCACAAACACTTACTTTTCTTTCTTTTAAAGTCTCTTTCTTTCTTTCTCTCTTTCTTTCTTTCTTTCTATTTTGGCCCTCCGATTTCCTTGGGTAATAGTTTTTCAATGTATTGAATTTAGTATTTTTTCTTAGATTAGTTTCCTAGGGCAACTGTAACAAATGCCCACAAATTAGGCAGCTTGAAACAACAGAAATGTGTTCTTTCACTGTTCTGGAGATTGGATGTCTGAAATCAAGGTGTTGGCAGGGCCGTGACCCCTCTGAAAGCTCAAGGGCGGAATCTTTCCTTTCTTCCTTTCTTCCTTTTTCCCTTCCTTCTTTTTCTTCCTCCTTCTTCCCTCCCTCCCTCCTTTCCTTCCTCTTTCCTTATATCATGCTAAAAAATACATAACATAAAATTTACCCTATTAACAAAAATTTAAGAGTACAATATAGTATCATTGACTATATTCACATCATTGTACAGAAGAATGACAAAACTTTTTCATCTTGCATGACTGAAATACATTGAACCATTTCCCCTTGGCCCCAGGTCACGGAAACCGTCATTTTACTTTCTGTTTCCCTGAATTTGACTACTTTAGATACTTTCTATAAGTGGATTCATGTAGTATTTGTCTTTCCTTGGTTGGCTTATTTTATTTATCATAAGGTCTTCAAGATTCATCTCTGTTGTAGCACGACAAGATGTCCCTCTATTTTAAGGGTGAGTAATGTTCCATTGTATGTATGTGCCTTAGCTTATAAGCAGACATGGATTCTCTGGGCTCACCCTGATTAGGACGCATCCTCGCTACACCCATGGGACATTTTCTAAACTGTTTCCTGAAATAGTACACCCTCTTCACTGTATCCTTACAAAAATTTACCAAAACTGCAAAAGCCATGATTGAACAATCGAATTTGATGTAGGGGTCAGTGAAGGGTCAATCTTTGCAGAAAGGTTGGCTTAAAGCCAGAGCAAAGCCAGACTATACAACTGAAGGGATAGCTAGCGGTTCAACGATAAAAGATAGTGTTTCCTTTTATCAAACACCTACTGTGTGCATGAGCTAATTGCATGGATTGCAGCATCCTTTTCAAACAAATACTATTATCTTCTGCATTTTGCAGAATTAAGGGCAAAGTGCCTGGTAGGTAGGCGAAAAAGGTAATGGGGAATCAAAAAATTAGTGGCTTCCTTATCAGTCTTCTTTCAGGTTCTCCCCTCTGTAGGCTGGACCTAATCCTTTTATCTGGGAAGCTGGAGAGTGTAGTATTTAGGAGCAAGAACATGGGATCAGACTGATGTGAGTTCAAACCCAAGTTCTGCTCATTACTGATGGTAGGGTCTTGAACAATTTACTGGACGTCTCTGGCCCTTAATTTCTTACTGTTAAAGGCATGAGTATATACAAAATAGGACTGCTATCTGTCTGCAAACATGGTGTTTACTCAAGGGGAACAAAATGCAAGTCAAGTGAAGAACGCAGGCTGCAAAGCACTCTACAGATGAGTGTGGAATTTAAACACTTCATAAATGAATGAGACCCTCATATTTAATGTCTGACAAACAAGAGAGCTAAGGATAGAGACTCATTTCCCACTTTAGGGTTAGAGGCGATGCGGGGTTGTAACAAGATCTTGGGCTTTGGAAAGGCCAGACAGATTATTTGCCTCTATCATATACTTGGTGTGACCTTGAACAAGCCGCTTATCTGCCTGGGTCTCAGTGTCCTCATCTGAAACACAAAATTCGGATGCCTAACTTGAAGAGGGAGGTGGGGATAGATGAGGTGAGCGGTGTAGCCACACCTGAAGTAGGGGAGCGAGCTTCATCTTCTTACCCCAGGGTATAAATTACCAGGGCAGTCATGCCTCTCCAAGCTCCCCCAAATCTCTTTCTGCTGCTACTGTCCTTTTTTTCCCCTTAAGTTTATTTTGAGAGACAGAGAAAGTGCGAGTGGGGGAGGGGAAGAGAGCAAGAGGGAGAAAGAGAGAATCCCAAGCAGGCTCCACACCATCAGTGCTGAGCCCGATGTGGGACTCGAACCCACACACCGTGAGATCATGATGTGAGCCAAAGTCGGATGCTTAGTCAACTGAGCCACCCAGGCGCCCCGGCTGCTACTGTCCTCTGATACAACTCATTGTCTTTCGTCTGGATGGATGGGGTCCCCTCCTAAATGTTCTCCTGTCTCCAAAATGCAAACTGAGCAATGCCCTTTGTGTAGGTTTCTTCGGTGGCTCCCAGTCACCTAAGGTAAAATTCTCACATCTTTGTGTGACACTTGGGCTCCTCCCTGTCTGACCTTTACTTGCTTCTCCTTCTTTCCCTGCATTTCATTCCTGCCACATCTGCCCCTCCTGTTGAGGAATCACCTGCTTTAGTGAAACACCATGTTCTCTAAAATGTCTTTTTTTTTCTACCCTTAATCTACCTGGAAGCTTCCTATGCTTTCTTAGCATTCAGTGTTAGCTCAGGACTTATGAAATGGACCCGTTCATTTTCTAACCCTCATTCTCTTCATCTGTAAAATGGGATACAAGTTTTACTTAATAAGGTGGTCATGCAACTTAAATAATCTATTTCATATACGGTATAAACATGACACCAGAGGCATAATAAGTGCTCAACAGATGTTCACGACTACTACTTTAATACTGTTATTACTTTTTTTTACCCGAGCACAAAGGAAGTAGAGCTTAACTTCTGGGATTAGGGGTCAAGGAAGTTTTCCTGGAGAGAGGATGCTGAGCCTGAAAATATAATGATATTTGACTGAGCCCCCAACGGGGAGAGGAAAATGAGGAAGGACACTTCAGTCTCAGGGGTGGGAATGTTAATGATATGTTTGGGAAATGGAGAGAAGGTGAGTTTGCCTGGATTAGGGTACGGGAGGGAGAAGAGGAGACTGGGTGAGGGTAAAAGCCTTCCTCCTCATCCCATTCCCTGCTACCTCCCGGTCATCTTTACATTCTCCACCCTCAGTCTGGAATCTGGAAAGGCCTCCAGCTTATCCCACCCAACACTACCTGTCACTTGCCCAGCAAAGTTCAATCCATACTACAAGGTCCAGGTCCAATGCTACCTTTTCTGGGAAGATTTAAGTTCCATGATGGCTCGACCATGTGTATGCTGCTATCATCTCTCACAGTGCATGGCATGGATTGGGTACTTATTTCTTTTCTTTTTCCTTTTTTTTTCTTTTCTTTTTTTTGATCAAATAAATGGGTATGGCAAACCCTGTTAATTACTGTCCAAATCTGCCTCCCCACTCCTCCCCCGTGCTCCTTGCTGACAGAATGCCTGTGTAGTTAAGGTAACAATTTTCCCAGCCTCAGGCAACAGGTCATGATTAGCCCAGCACAGTGCTGTCCAAGAAAAACAGAATGAGAGCCACAACTGTGAGGCACGTATGTAATTTAAATTTTTTCCGGTAACCACATTAAAAAGGCAGAGAGAAATTTATTTTGATGGTATATTTTACGTTTTGTATGATTTCTTTTGCTAGTATATTTTAGTTTTTGTATCACTGGTTTTGACAGTATATTTACATTTTGTAAAATTAACTTTGATAGTATATTTTAACTCCATATATCTAAAATATTGGCATTTCAGCACATAATCAATACAAAATGATCAATGAGATGGTTTACCTTCTTTTTGGTACTGAAATCTGCTGTATTGTTTTATGCTTCTAGCACGTCTCCATCAGGGCCAATCACATGTCAAGACTTTAATAGCCACGTGTGGCTAGTGGCTCCATTAATGGAAAGCTCAAGGTTAGGGAATAGTAATCATCCAACTCTTACTATCCTAGACTCTTTTTCTGCAAAAGGTGATCATGTGACCCAGTTCTGACCAGTGAGGTGAAAAGGGAAGCCAGCTGGGGCTGGGTGGGGCTTATACCACTTTTCCCACCTTGTCCTGAAAGCAAATGTGCTTTCCAGAGCACACTAAGGAATGGTAAGAGCTGGGGTCAGAAAATTTTTCTGTGAAGGCCAACAAGCAAATATTTTAGGTTTTTCAAGCCATGTAGTCTCTGTTACAACTACTCAACTCAGCCATTGTTGCCCAAAAGCAGCTGAAGATAATGTGTAAACAAATGAGCATAACCATGTTCCAATAAAACTTTATTTGCAAAAACAGGTGGCAAGCCTGATTTGGCCTGTGGGCCATCGTTTGTCAATCCCTGGTCAAGAGAACTGTAGAGACGCCAGCCCTGATGTTGTGGATTCACTTCTAGACTTCTTGTTATACGAGGAAAAAAAAAAATATCAAGTGAGTTGGTTTTCTGTGACTTCTGGCTGAAAGCAACCTAATGGAGAGTGAAAAGATAGAATCAGTGTGTCAGTTATAATTAATCATCTTCTCTCCCAAGATATGTGCCTTTTAAAAATATTATTACTTAAGAGGATGTGATAGTCACAGTGACATTAATGCCATTGGTTGAATACCACTTGTTTTAAAATTTTCATTCTCCTCAACTGCCATTATTCTAAATTTGTTGATAAGGAAACTAAAACTTAAAGGAAAAAAAAGTATTGTCTTAGGTCGTGCAGCTGATAAGCAGCAAAAAGACGGTGGGAATCCAGATCCCATCTGAATCAAAATAGTCAGAAATATTTATAAATCACCTACTCTGTGCCAGCTACTGTTTTAGGTGCTCGGCAAGATCAGTGAATAGAAACAAAGACGACTACCCTTGAGGAATTTACTGTCTGGAGAAGGGGCAACAGGCAATAAACAACCTGCAGTGGGTTAGGAGGTTGTCTGCAGCCCTAAGTTCACTGCACCATCATCCATCATAACCAACACGTGGAAACAACCTGAGTGTCCTCAGGCAGATAAATGGACATGTAATAATATGATACATAATACACGTAATATGTAATAATATAATAATAATGTTACATATATATAATGAAATATTGTTTAACCTTTAACAGAGAGAAATCCTGCCATTTGTGACAAAATGGATGGACCCTGAAGGCATTATGCAAGGCAAACTAAGTGAAACACAGAACAAGAAATAGTACATGGTCTCACTTATACATGGAATCCAAAATAGTCAAACTCATAGAAGCAGAGTGAAGAATGGAGGTTGTGGGGGCTGGGGTGCAGGGAGAGGAAATGGAATGATACGGGTCAAGGGCACGAAGTTGCAGCTATGCAAGATAAATAAGTTCTGGAGGCCTAATATGTAGTACGGTGATGAAGGTTAACAATACTGTGCTATATACTTGACATTTGCTCAGAGGACAGATCTTAAATCTTCTCAACACACACACGCAAACGGTAACCGCAACTGTGTAGCGGTGATAAATATGTTAATTAGCTTGATAGTGGTGATCATTTCACAATGTATGTGCATATGAAAACATGAGGCCACACATCTTAAATATATACAGTTTTTAATGTCAGTGATACCTCCATAAAGCTGTTACAAATCTATATAAATAGGAGAAAGTCAAGCAGGAATCTTCCTACTGTGCTTCCTGCCTCTTTGCACTTCTTTGAATTGCGTTTATCACAGGCCACCTTATGTAAGGATGACGTGAATGTGTGCATTTCCTCCTCAATTACAGCCCCTTGGCACGGAGGGCCTCTATTTCACTGATCTTAATATGGCTACAGCAAACAGCAGGCACTCAATGCTTGTTGGAGAAAAATCTAATAGATTTCACTTTGGCATCAGCTATTCGATTGGAAGCAGCCCAAGAAACATATGGATATCAGAGAGGGTGAGTCCAGTTCAAAAATTCAACAAATATTTTTTGTGAGTTTACACAAAGTTCCAGGCACCGTGCTGGGCTCAAGGCTCCCAGCAGGCTCTGCTGGGTTTAAGGAAGCAGGTGTCCAAGAAAGCACACGACATGCCAGTAGCAAAATACACAGGCCTGGGCTACACAGTTCAAGCCAAGACGGTAGGAACAAAACCCTGAAGGAAGAGCCCTCGGTAGGGGTAGGGACTTTAGGAGGTAACTGCTGTGGCTGCCCTCTAAGTTTTTATACTCCCTAAGATAGGGTATTTATTCTGTCAGCTACTCTGTTCCCTGGGCCAACGAGCATGAGCTTTTTTTTTTTTTTCCCTCCCACATCAGGTGTACAGCCTCTGTTTGCAAACCTACCACAGGGAGAAAGCACGCACACAATGTATTTGCGGTTTGTTTGTTTCAGGTGAGTGGCCCTGAAGGTCCGACTAAGGAGACCACCTGATCATTCAGTGTTTGAAAGACGCCAACCGGCCACAGGCATCCATGTAATTGAGCGGGCCAATGAGAGAGGGGGAGCAGATGTTCCTGGGTGCTGTCTATGGAGGTAGAGACCCGATTTCAGGACCAATACTGCTCAATAGTTGAAGGCCAATGCAGAAAAATAAAAAGGTTCCCAGGATGCTTTATTCCCCCATTCAAGATGGAAATCACTTGATTGAGTTTTACGGGGTGTGAGGATGCCTATTCCTACGATTTAAATTACCTACTTTACTGGATAGGAGAATCTAAATGAGAAAACCTGGCTCTGCTTTTTAGCAGAGTTAAAAAGTTAATATTCAAATATATTTTTGTGGTGCCAATTTGATCCCGAAGTTAGATCCTGCTACTGGAATTCAAAGTTAAACGGGCCACAGTTAACTCAGCCTGGGTCTAGGAGCTTGGACAGGCCACCTCTCTCCAAGACTTTGTTCTCTTAGCTGTAAAATGAGGCGTTGGACTAAAGCCCCTCTAAGTCCCTGCTGGCTTTGCCTTTTTAGGATATAAATAGATCCATAATGACAAGGACTCAAGGGTTCCTAAACCTGCAAATGCATCAGGAGGAGCTGAGGGGTGTCTTAAAAATCAAGGTTTTCCGAGCCAACCCTGGAGATTCGGATTCTGTAGGTCTAGCTGGGGGCCTAGGAAGAGGCATTTTAAAGTGGCTTCGGTGTTTCTGCAAAGACCAGCTTGCCTGGCATTTGACAGCCACAGGGAAAACTGAACAGTCAGCCCAGATTGGAGTCGTTCTTGTTATTTTAAAAGGTCTCATTGGATAAAAACACTGACGTGTCCCTGGGGTCTCTAGCTCTCATCCTAGATCCTGAGCCTTGAAACGAGCTTATATTCGTAGACACCTTCCAGACCGCATCATTCAAGCTCACGTGGGGGGCAGGGGAGACGTCTTTGCATTTTGCATTTTTTTTAATTCCTTTTTGTTAGAGTACAGTCCCAAAGAGGCAGCGGGTTTTAGGAAGGCAATAAGCCCCTCCAGGTCTGGCTTGACTCACTGGACGATGCCAGCCCAGGGGCTCAGCCCGGCTGTGGCAAATGGGGAGTGCAAGCTGTGGTCTGTCACACATGTCACATGCTGCTGGCGCAATTTTTTAAAGCTCACAAGTGCTCTGAGGATTAATACGGTGCTTGGAAAAAGGGCAGTTTCTAAAACCGTGGTGTTTGGATTCAGCATGGACAGAGAGCCGGCAGTGGTGTGTGCTGGGAAGAACGACACAGAGACGAGCTGATTTGTTTCCCGAGGACTGAAGTATCTAAATACGACATCCAGGCCAGGCTCGCCCTGGCAAAGGGCAGCCCCTTCCCGACATGTGAAGCATGGGATGGAGGTCCCGATCTGAGGTTGGGGCTGGGGGGTGGACTTGGGGTGCGATGTTGAGAACTGAGGGAAAGGAGAGCGATGGAAGGAGGGAAACTTGGTAGGGGTGTGGGGGAAGGCAGGCAGAATTTAGGGTCCATCTGACCTTCAGGGACATGAAGCTAAGGAGAGTGCTGTCAGCTTGGGGATGTGTTTTCTCGGCCACAGCCTGCTTGCTGAGCAGGCACGGAGCCGGCAGAGTGTTGAGGTTAACTGGGACTGGATTTTGCCAAGCTAGTACGACGGATAAAGGGCAGGTGGGAGACTCGATGGCGTGATGGTGGATGGGGTACCCCACAGAGGCAGAGAAGCCCCTTTAAAATGCACACCATGGGAGGAAGGAGTGAAATGTTCTCTTCCCCAAGGAATAGGAGAAAAAGAAGGTGAGTCACCAATTCACTCAGCAGTTAAATCCTTCTTGCCTTCCCAGGGAGGACAGAGGTTAGAAGTAGCATCCAAAGGTTAAGCAAACAGCAGGAGCATGAGAGGGGCATCCCCCTTTCTAACCAACTTCCAGAAGTTGCTGCAGGTACTGCTGCAGGCCAATGTTATCTGAGTGTGCAGCACTCTGGGTCCCCATTTCAGGGTCCTCTCCTTCAGGACAATGTTTACTCACAAACTGTGTGTATGTGTGTCCTCACTACTAATCTGTTAAATACATCATAAAACACACACAAATATCACACATTAACAAAGGACATCAAAGATCAACATAAATAGAAGTTCTAATAGTTTCTTCCTGCTCCCCAGTAGATCAGTGTTTTTATTCCCTGTGTGACACGCCCCCTTTTCGAGAACAATTTTCTAGACCATGCTTCTGTGAGAACCACTGCAGTTCTTAAAATGCATATTCTGCGTCTGTAGGTCCTGGGTGGGGGGCTGAGAGTCTAACAACTCTCTGGGATGCTCATGCTGTTAGTCCGGGACCACATTTGGGGTGGGAAGGCTCTGGGATTCAGGGTATGGTTATAACTCCAGTCATTAGTGACAAGGAAACAATGTTGCCTTTTTTGGGGGGTTGGAGAGGAGTAGAGGAAAAGAAATAAGGAAAGGACCTCATGGGTTTTTATGTAACTGCAATNCGGTTGTAGCTCCAGTCATTAGTGACAAGGAAACAATGTTGCCTTTTTGGGGGGGGTTGGAGAGGAGTAGAGGAAAAGAAATAAGGAAAGGACCTCATGGGTTTTTATGTAACTGCAATGAATTGTCTAATTTAAAGTATCTTCGTTCAGTCTGACAATAACACAAATTACACCCATTTTACAGATGAGAACCTTGAACTTCAATGAGATTAGATATTTACCTGAGTTTGCACAGCAAATAAGTGCAGGATAACAAATATGAATGCCGATCTGTTTTCATACAAAAAACAAATACATATTTATTGTAGGAAAAATTAGTAGGACATAGACAAAAATTAAACTCCTTTGTGTTCCCAGCACCCCAAAGCTGCCATCAACATCCTGCTTATATTTTGTTTTGTTTTTACAAGAAGTTGGATCCTTCCTTGTGTGATCCGTGGATCTGAGCTTGAAACGTGGCTGCATTCCTAATGAGTAAGACCTTGGGCAAGTCACCAAACTCTGTGCCTCGGTTTCACCATCTGTAAAATGGGGATGACGATAGGCCCAAAATACAGTATTTGTGAGGGCTAAATGAGTTGTATGTAAAATGCCTGATCTACCGCTCCTTGGCATATAGAGAATGCTCAGTAAACATTACCAATTATTATTTTTATTACCACTAAGGCCAGAAAGGGGGGAGACACGTCTACTGCACAAGTTATGCAGATTTAGCTGTAGCAAGATTCCAGTAATTCTCAGATTCGCTGTCNCATGGGTTTTTATGTAACTGCAATGAATTGTCTAATTTAAAGTATCTTCGTTCAGTCTGACAATAACACAAATTACACCCATTTTACAGATGAGAACCTTGAACTTCAATGAGATTAGATATTTACCTGAGTTTGCACAGCAAATAAGTGCAGGATAACAAATATGAATGCCGATCTGTTTTCATACAAAAAACAAATACATATTTATTGTAGGAAAAATTAGTAGGACATAGACAAAAATTAAACTCCTTTGTGTTCCCAGCACCCCAAAGCTGCCATCAACATCCTGCTTATATTTTGTTTTGTTTTTACAAGAAGTTGGATCCTTCCTTGTGTGATCCGTGGATCTGAGCTTGAAACGTGGCTGCATTCCTAATGAGTAAGACCTTGGGCAAGTCACCAAACTCTGTGCCTCGGTTTCACCATCTGTAAAATGGGGATGACGATAGGCCCAAAATACAGTATTTGTGAAGGCTAAATGAGTTGTATGTAAAATGCCTGATCTACCGCTCCTTGGCATATAGAGAATGCTCAGCAAACATTACCAATTATTATTTTTATTACCACTAAGACCAGAAAGGGGGGAGACACATCTACTGCACAAGTTATGCAGATTTAGCTGTAGCAAGATTCCAGTAATTCTCAGATTCGCTGTCAGCTCACTGTGAGGGGAAGGGAGAGGCTTGCAGATCTTGTTAAATACACAGCTTATAAGCCCTCCTCCTTGGGGTTCTGAATCAGTAAGTCCAGAAAGAGAACAGGAGCCTGAAATTAAAATAAGCTCCCCGGGCTGGCTGTGTGGCCAGTGGCCTGGGGACCACAAGCTGAGGAAACCTGCTTGTTCACATCTCATTATTTCTGTTTAAGGGTGTGTGTGTGATCTTTCCATTGTTTGAGGCTTCACCCTACAAGCATGCACAGTGGCTAAGAAGCCTGGACGCCAGTGTTTAAATATCATGTTATTATTATTTTGCTATTTATCTCAGGCAGGTGTTTTGAATTTAGCTGGCATGAGTCTCCCTCATTTCCCAGCAGCCAAGCTGGGATGCAGTTCGGCTCAGCTCCCAGAGAAGACTCGCACAGCTTCTCTTCAGCCTCTCCTAACCCAGGCTGAACGGGGCCGTGTCTGCTCCAGCTGCTTGCGAATGAGTTCACACGATCGGCCGGCAAGGAGGGCCAGTGTGCCTGGCTCCACAAAGACGGCCCACCGTGGGGCCCCCAGCATCGTACACAGTCCCTGGAGCACAGTGGAGCTCAAAAAATGCTTGCTGGAATGAATGAACTCAGTTGCATAGACTTGCCTTTCACAAAACAACCAAGGTGTGTTGAACACAATTAATCCCCCACGCACATTTTGTGTTGTTAGAACACAGGTCAGAAACCACTGCCCTGAAGTCATTTTTCAGAAGCTCAAACAGATTAGCACAGGCTCTTTGACTTAGGAAGGAGAAAAACTTAGCTGAAGGGGACCAGGAGGGGGCTCTGATAACAAACATGGCAAACCTCAGGGGCTCCACCAAATGTTGGTTCCTGGCCCCTCTCCTTTTCCATCCCAAGATTCAAGTAGTCTAGGATTCCAAAAGGTAACAGACATCTTGAGAGAAAGGTTTATTTACAGATGAGGAAACCAAAGACCAGAGAGGTTAGGTCACATGGCCCAGGTCACACAGCAAGTAAATGCCTTAGTGGGTTTGAATCTGAGCCAGAGGCTAGTTCCTGACTCCAGAGTCCTTTCTGGAAGCTTCCACAGGTTGACTCCTTAGCCATTTGCATCAAAATTACACCTAAGGCTTGGAGCACCTGGCTGGTTCAGCTGGTGGAGCATGCAGCTCTTGACCTTGCAATTGTAAATTCCAGCCTGTGTTGGAGGTCGAGATCACTTTAAAGTTTTGTGTGTATATATGTATATGTGTATATATATATATACATATATATAATTGCACCTAAGCGTCACAACATGCAAATCAAGGCTCCCACCCTATTGAATCAGACCTTCCTAGAATGACGCTAGGAATCTACATAAAACGAGATTTACTCTGTATCAAAAGTGAAACAGACTTGAGTACAGTAAATAAAGGTCAATTTCTATAAAAAACAAACAAACAGCCCCAAACAAGTAAATCACATATGCACTAAAGTTCAAGCACCGCAGCAAGCCAATGTCTTCTACGTAACTAAGGAGATCCCTAAATTCATCTCACAGAGGATCAGATTCTGAACTCTACCCAGTCACTATTTAAAAAACAAAATTGTGGGGCGCCTGGGTGGCTCAGTCAATTGAGCCTCCGACTTTGGCTCAGCTCCCGATCTCACAGGGTTGTAGGTTTGAGCCCCACGTCAGGCTCAATGTTGTCGGCGTAGAGCCCGCTTTGGATCCTCTGGCCCTCTCTCTCCCTGACCCTCCCCTGCTCATGCGCTCTCTCTCAGAAGTAAATTAACTTTTAAATAAATAAATAGTTTTCCGAAGCTGGTGCAGCAAATGTCTTTGTGAAACCTGCCATGAGCTGCTGGTCTCACTGAGTGAATGGTGGAATCTGGTCCAAAACCTCCCCTTCATCCTAAAGGCGGCCACCGTCGCCGCCCCCTCCCCAAAGGGGTGACAGTAAGAAGTAACCCAGAAGCAACAGGAACAGCAAGGCCCCAGGCAGCTCTGCCAAATTTCTCACATTCAGATCCTGGAGTTGTTGCGCATCAGGACCCGTGCCAGGGAGTCAGGGGCGTCGATTAGAACATGCATTTGAAGAGGCTCAACGGGAAGGCAGAGTCTCTGGCGAGCTAACCTTGGAGACAGACGACACCAGAGACATTGCCGACAAGTGTGCTCCGGATAACAAAGGCAAGGACACGGCACTCCCCCTGTCCCTCGGCAGGCAATGCGCCTTCACCTGAAGTTGACCTAACAGCCGGTCTCTGGGGCCTCGGCTGCTATGACATTTATGCCGTATGAAATGTCAACAGGGAGGAACTGCTTCCCCAATACAGCAAGAAACTTCTTTCTTTCTTTCTTTCTTCCTTCCTTCTTTCTTCTTTTTTCTTTCTTTCCTTCTTTTTCTTTCTTTCTTCCTTCCTTCCTTTCTTTTTCTTTCCTTCCTTCTTTCTTTCTTTCTTTCTTTCTTTTTCATTCTTTCTTTCTTTTTCATTCTTTCTTTCCTTTTCTTTCTTTCTTTCCTTCCTTCCTTCTTTTTTTCCCCCTCTCTCTCTCTTCCTTCCTTCCTACTTTCCTTCCTCCTTCCTTCCTTTCTTTTTTAATGTAATGTCCTCCTAGAGTATTTTTGCAACCCTGGTATAAATATTTCTCTGTCAGTTTCAAAAGAAAAGAGCTTATACCTTCTCAAGAAGGGCACCGTTTTCCTCTTTATGCGGTGCTTCGGGGCAGAGGGGGAAATGTTTCCCTCCTGCGCCTCCAGTTTTTTGGCTGGTCTAATAATTAAATTGACATAAGACAGTTTAACAGGAGAGAAACAAATTTAATTACGTGCATCCTGGAGCACCATAAAAAATATGACCTCCAAGGACGAGCCCGGCAGTTGTGGTTGATGTGCTATCCTGAGCTAAGGAATGCGCTAGGGGCCTGGGGCTTCAACGTGGGGGAGGCTGATCCACAGAACAAAAGAGCGAGTGTTTGGTAATTAGATGCTTGCCCTGCCTTACAGATAGGTCATTCAGATAAAAAGTCATCCCTGGTAATAGCTTTCTCTCTGGGCCAGTCCTCCTATCTAAAGGTAGCTAAGGGAGAGAGAAAAGTTTTTCTTGAATCTGCTCGGCCTTGATTGCCTTCAGCTCAAAATAATCCACACTGCCAAAGTGGCATATTGTGGGGTCACAACTTGTGCTCCACTTCATCTGCAAAGCAGCCGAGTCGAGCATCCTGGTGTGTGCCCAGCACGGAGGTGTGTGCACCAGGAGGGAAATCCCAGACGCCGTCACAGATTCACTTACCTGCAGAAGAGAGAATGAATCGCTGTTATTAAATCAGGCAGAGTTCTTTCTGTTCTGCATGGTGCCCGGCAGTCTGACTGCCAAGGCAAATTGGAGGTAGCTCTAATGCCTTGGAACTCAAAATAGTCTCTGAGTGTAATCCACCCTTCCCAGGCCACACCTCCTCCAGGAAGTCTGCCGGTGCTCCTGCAACCCAATCCTTCTTTCCAAGGGAAACTAACAATGTCCTGAGCGACTGCTTTGGCCCGGGGCAGTAAGGGCATTATCTCATTTATTCCTCCATGCAACTAAACTCATTTTATAACTGAGGGAACTGAAGCCCAAAGTTTAGGTTAGGAAGGTCAACAGAAATCTCACCTCTCCCACTATTCAGCTGGGTGATATAGGGCAGATTGCTTAACTTTTCTGAGCTTCACAGGCCCATCTATAAAATTAAAAAAAAAAGAGTATACAGTACTTTCCAGATTCATGGGGATTAGTCACTGCAATTATGTATGTACAGGGCTCAGCATTGTGCCTGGCATACAGCGGGCCATTAATAAAATTGTGGCTATCACTCTTTTTATGATTAAATCTACTAAGGTAGAGAGGGGCAGAAACGTGATCCAAACCCAGGGCTGGGTGGCTCCAGAGCCCACGGGCTCTCCTGGGTGTGCCCTGATGTCTACATCTCTGAAGATTTATACTGTCAGGTGTTGATATTTGTGTGTGTTTCTGTCCCGCCTCTGAGGACATGGACATGAAACAGACTTTCTTCTCATTTGCCGCATTGTCAGGTTCTAGTGTGCAGGCATAACGGACTAAACCCCTAAACATGGCTCAACCAGAGCCCTCCCAGATTAATGGCAACTTTCCAGTCCTTTCTCTCCAGGCATTGGCATCCAATATTGAATCTACAAAAAAATAGTAAAGAAAACCATATTGGAAGATTTATTAGTTATCTTGAATATCTTTAAAAGAATTACACATGGATTAGGGAAAAAAACCCATGGAAACAAACCAGATTAAATAAGATTAAATATATGACGACGCACGTTGTGACGGAAGCCGTCTACACTGACCTTCTTTGGTCTGTATGGGAGAGGCCCCCTGAGTCCCAGAAGAAAGACAGAGCAGAGGGGTGATCTCAGCTCAGCTTGTACATTCCCATCCTTGTATTTGGGGAAAACCGCCTTCTCCTGAGAAGTTGCAGCTGGGGATCTGAAGTCCCTCTCCTACCTGGAGGACTAGCCTTTGTCTTACAGCCCCGTTTGCTTAGAGGGAGGCAGTGTGGCACAGAACTAAAAACAAGGGTTGTGGAGACGTTGAATGGTGTCTGTATCACAGCAGGAACACCTGTTACTCACTGCTGTACTTCCAGAACAGGAGCAGGGTTGAATGAGTGAATGAATGAATGAATGAATGGGCAAATGAATGCACCAGGAGTGCCTGGGTTTGCATTCTGGTACCACTTCTTGTTAAGCAAGATTAGATTTCCCGCATTTATTTGCCATGCTGCCTGACAAATTGCTACAAACTTAGTGGCTTAAAACAATACAAATGTATTATCTCATAGTTTGTGTGGGATGGGAATCTGCTTAGGGTCTCACTGGGCTGAAATCAGGGTGCTGGTTGGGGCTACAATTCTCAGCTGAGGTTTGAGTGCCTCTTGCAAGCTGATGATTCTTTGGAAGAATTCCTTTCCTTGTGGTTGTACTTCTGAGGTCCTTGTTCTGCCCCCGGCTGTTGGCCATGGAACATTCTCAGATCCCAAATGCTGCCTGCAGTTTCTTAACACATCATCACCCTAGGTGGCTCACGACATAACTCTGCTTTCTCCCAGGCCAGCAGAAGCACGTCTCTCTCATCTCTTTAGTTTGTGACTGCTGGACCTCCTAAGAGCACAACTGATAAGGCCAGGCCCACCCAGGATGAGCTCCCTTTCGATGGACTCAGCAGATGAGCAACCTTAATCACATCTACAAAAATCCATTTTGCTGTATAATATAACACAACCACAAGAGTGACATCTTATCAGAGCCACTGGTCTTGCCCACAGTCCAGGATGAGGGGTTATACAAAAGCATGGGACATCGAAGGTTGTTTTAAAAGTCTACCCACTACAGTTCTTTTTTTTTTTTTTAATTTTTTAATGTTTATTTATTTTGAGACATAGAGAGACAGAGCATGAGCAGGGGAGGGGCAGAGAGAGAGAGAGAGGGAGACACAGAATCCAAAACAGGCTCTGAGCTGTCAGTACAGAGCCCGACACAGGACTCGAACCCACAAACCTTAAGATCATGACCTGAGCCAAAGTCAGATGCCCAAATGAATGAGCCACCCAGGTGCCCCAACCCACTACAGTTCTTTAGTTGCAGAAGGAGAATAATATTAGCATCTACATTGTAATATTGTTATAATTATACAACGTGACATAGATGAAATGCCTGTCATGGGATAAGTGCTTAATGACTATAAACTATTATTTGTATTGACAGAGGAGTCTCATGCGAGTCGCCAGGGCCTGCCTCCAGTATATCCCCTACTCTGTACGCTGGAAAAAGTTAGATTCAGGCAGCCAAGAGCAATTTTACCCAGGTAGATCCTTTGCCAACAGCACTGTTTCTCAGACTTTCCCTTTCCAGATGGTGTACCTGAAGGAACCAATCACTCAAAATTTCTTAGATGTCCTATGTTGAACTTTAAGCTAAAAAAATAAAATAAAATAAAAATTGTGTGGATTTGGATTTAAGTCCAAAACCTGTGTTTGCTTTAATGATCATAGAAAAATCTCTGGACAACACGGATACTCCAAGAAGATGCACCAAATTTATCCTGCTGCTTCTTGAGTCCCCTGACACATCAGTGTGTCTGTCAAACCCTAAAGCAGAGGTCTCCCCAAGTTAAAAAAATTTTTTACTGTTTATTTATTTTTGAGAGAAACAGAGCACGAGTGGGGGAGGGGCAGAGAGAGAGGGAGACACGGAATCCGAAGCAGGCGCCAGGCTCCGAGCTGTTAGCACAGAGCCCGACATGGGGCTTGAACTCAAACCATGAGATCATGACCTGAGCTGAGGTTGGATGCTCAACCAACTGAGCCACCCAGGCTCCCCATCCCCAAATTTTTATCTCTTTGACCACATACTACAATGAAGAAATTTGTATGAACCTATTCTTTAATATGTGTATAATTGTTGATAAATTACATGCAGGTACTACAGGGTAATGTATTAAATCCCTAAGAAAACACCTCTATTTCAAAAATAGAAATTGTTTAAAAAGATGAGATAAAAAAGAAACATGGGGCACTTGAGTGGCTCAGTCAGTTAGTGCCTGATTCTTGGTTTTGGCTCAGGTCATAATTTCATGGTTTGAGTTTGAGCCCTGCATTGGGCTCTTTGCTGACCGTGTGGAATGTGCTTCAGATTCTCTCCCTCTCTTTGCCCCTCCCCTGCTGGCTCTCTTATCTCTCTCTCAAAATAAATAAATGAACATTAAAAAATAAAAATAAATAAATATGAACAGAAGGTCTAACATTTCCTCCCTGTCTCCCTGTGCCTCCAATGTATCATCATGCTGTAAAACCCGGGTGTAGACACCTCCTTTGGGAGACCAGTAACCAGCATTACATATTCTGCTGCCCACACCCATCTTTCTGTCCCTGTCCCATGTCCTCAGAGAGGCCTTGGTGTGGGACCAAAGCAAGTAAAAGCTGCAGATTTCCCAGCACAAGAAACAAAAGATTTGGAAGAAAGAGCAAAGGAATAGCAAAACCTTCTTTCTTCTCTCTCGTTCTCTCTCTCTTTTTCCTATTGCTCTTACTCTGTTTTTTCTTTCTACTTTTTGCTTTGGAGGGCAAAAAGGCCAGAGCAAAGACAGGGTTGGAATCTAGCACTTACAGAATAACGGGCTATGTGACAGGTTCCGTGCCCGGGCACTTCCGGGCACACCATCCCTCTCTATCAGCGCAGTGCGCTGGCTGGGTAGCTGTCAGAGTCCCGGGTTTACACGTGCCCGGGATGGAGAAGTAATTAAACTGAGCCCAGCTCTAGCGGGGGACTTTGCATCCTAACTTCTGTTCAACTCCAGTGCCTCTGATTTAACCACTTGGTAATTTCTGAAGAGGTTTTGTTACAGATTTCTTTTTTTTTAATGTTTTATTTTAACTTTTAGAGAGAGAGACAGACAGACAGAGCACGAGCAGGGGAGGGTCAGAGAGAGAGGGAGACACAGAATCTGAAGCAGGCTCCAGGCTCTGAGCTAGCTGTCAGCACAGAGCCTGATGCAGGGCTCGAACCCACCAACCGGGGGATCATGACCTGAGCCAAAGTTGGACACCTAACCGATTGAGCCACCCAGGCGCCCCTTGTTATAGATTTCAATGCTGTTAAAGAAAGGGTGGCATATGCAGAAGGTTAGGATTGAGTGGGTATAGGTGATATTAACCTTTTAAGAACATATAGGAGCTGGTGATACTGGAGACAGTCCATTCTGGTCCTCTACAGTTTGTCAGTTGGAATTGAGCCAAANACCTGAGCCAAAGTTGGACACCTAACCGATTGAGCCACCCAGGTGCCCCTTGTTATAGATTTCAATACTGTTAAAGAAAGGGTGGCATATGCAGAAGGTTAGGATCGAGTGGGTATAGGTGATATTAACCTTTTAAGAACATATAGGAGCTGGTGATACTGGAGACAGTCCATTCTGGTCCTCTACAGTTTGTCAGTTGGAATTGAGCCAAAAGACCCTCCTGCTGAAAGTGTCTCCAGAAATCACCTTGGCCATGATCACCTTGGTCAGCAAACTACACCTTGCAGACCAACCCAGCCACCACCTGTTTTTGCAAGTAAAATTTTGTTGGAACATATTCATGTTCATTTATTTACATTTGGTCTTTGACTACTTCCATTCTACAAAAGCTGAGTTGAATAGTTTTGACAGAGACCATATGGCCTCCAAAGCCTAAAATATTTTACTGTTTGTCTCTTTACAGCAAAAGTTTACTGACCCCCCATCTAGTTCAGAGACCTTCAAGCTATTTTGATCGTGTGCTCCTATTAGTAAACACACACACACACACACACACACACACACACACGCCCATATCCTTTGAACTATATACATATATTTATTTAGAAAACATTTAAATGTACTACTATTCTCATATATTTTGTCATCATAGGACACCCAAAATAAAAATTTAAAATAAACTGAAAATAAAGATAAATTCCAGTACTTTTTCCAACACCCCTAAGGATCATTTTGACCCTTCTTTTGTCTAGAGGTTTGGAGACTGATCTAGATCATGATTTTTAAACTTCATGCTGAGAAAGGAGCTATTATGGGTTCCATAAATAATGTAAGAATTGTGTCCAATGAGATGGATTTGAATTCAGCAAAACCCCAACTCCCTCCTGCTTATCCTTATGCTATATCATGTGTAATGACAGATTTCATTCAAAAAGGATTTTATAGGTAAGAATAGTTTATTTTTTTAATGTTTTTAAATTTATTTTGAGAGAGAGAGAGAGCAGGGAAGGGGCAGAGAGAGGGAAAGAGGGGATCCCAAGCAGGCTCTGTATTGTCAGCATAGAGCCCAATGTAGGGCTCAACCTCATGAACCATGAGATCATGACTTGAGCCAAGATCAAGAGTTGGATACTTATCAGACTGAATCACCCAGGCGCCCTATGGCTAAGTATAGTTTACAAATGGACAAGACTTATTTAGACTGGTGCTGGAAGCCAGACAGAAAGCATCACTTGGGTCTCAAACAAATACCTTATTTCCAGCAGCACATTTTAGGCACTGACTTGCCATAAAGAAAGGAAAACAGTTTGGACTTACTAACCTGATCATTAAAGATCCAGGACATCCACCAGGCTAGGCTTTGATAGAAAATCAAGGTCATTTGATTACAAAGACATGAACTGTAACATCCCATCCCTTATCCGTTCAGGTGGCTGTGTGAGCAGGTGGGCTTGGGGCCTTCTTGAGGAGTCAGGTCTCTGTCTGTCTGTCTGTCTGTCACTCTTGCTGCATGCCTACATGAACATGTTCATCCCTAGCATCAGAAAGCAGTAAGACATTTATACCTCACATCTGAGCCACACACTCAACATCTTACCTGAACTCTGCAGTGAAGAAGTGAGCTTGCAGGAAACTCTGGCTGAAGTGAAGCCTTGACCACCACCTTGTAATTGTCCCTGAGTAACCATGAAGGCTGATTTGTGAGTCAGTCTCAGTGATCCTGCCTGCTTCATCCTTGACTTCCAAGAAACATGAAAAAAAGATGGAGAGTGGGGGCCTACCTTACAAGAAGAGGCTGGCGGCTGGAATGACATTGTAGAATCCGGCAGAAGGGCACCTGGGCGGCTCAGCGGGTTAAGTGTCCAACTTCAGCTCAGGTCATGATCTCAAGGCTCATGAGCTCAAGCCCCACACTAGGCTCTCTGCTATCAGCACAGAGCCTGCTTTGGATCCTCTCTCTCTCTCTCTCTCTGCCCCTCCCCCTTCTCTCACTCTGTCTCAAAAATAAAAATAAAACATTTAAAATCAGGCAAAAGTGGATTCAACTCCAGTTATGAGTTACTTAACCTGAATCTCTTTTCCTGTTTCGTGGAATTCTACGACTTGCCTTGCAGGGCAGTTCTGATCCAACTGAGTGGTTTTCTATATATAAAACAGACACGGCATAGACAGTGCACATCCATGCATTGCAAGGGCTATAAGCACAATCACAACGATGGCACTGATATTGTTAAGCTTTGTGGTACTAACCAAGAAAGATGCTGTGCTTCCCCCCGGGTATCCCCGCCACCCCCACACCATCAGCGGTACTCCTGAAGTCTCCAGTGAATCCTCTTCCATCTCACATCCCTCCCGCTCTGTGCTCTGTACCATTCCCCCATCCCAGTTACTTCCTGAATTTTACATTTATTATTCCTTGCAAGCAAGCATCTTAATTTCTCACACATTTGCTAAGAAGACTGAATGAACCTTGTCTGTAGACAGCACAATGCAGATGCCCGTTATTACAATTGCCTTGTTTTTAAATCTGCAAAATCATTATGTTGCTACAGACTGGAGATCAGACACCCACTTGCTGCATTTTTGCAGCAAAACGCCTCAATTTCAACAGTCAAGCGCATTTTATTTTCCTACTCTGGGTTCATTGTTAGGGCGGCAACTCCCATAAATTTCATCTAATCTGCTCTGGACTCAGAAACAATATAATTCAAATTCCTTAAAATTGTGAACTGGCTCTCAGTTTGGCCAGGGTGTCCCGCCCTGTAGGGGAGGCCATGAACTTGGCCGGCCGCCTGTAAAGGCATTTGCTTTCATGTTTCAGAGGACTTCCATTTATTCTTCACATTTGGGCTGTGCGCTGAAGAACAGGGGTTCGTAGTGTTGAATCATTCCTACATCTTGACTCCATTTGCTCATGCAGGAAACCATGATTGTGTGCCAAACATGTTCCCGTTGGAAACAGAGAGATTTGAAGTACTGTTTGCCCCCCCAAAGAGCAGCTCCTGCTTCTGTGGGACAAGGGAGTAGCCGACACTTATGCCACAGAGCACTCTGTGCTGTCAGAGAGATGCCTAGATGACCTCAGGATCAGAGGATGCTTCCCAGAAGTGACACCCGACTGGGGTTCTGAAGGTAGAGTAGGAGCTGGCTAGGCCGTGATGGCTGGGAAGGGCACATGAGGCAGAGGTAGTAGTAACAGAAAGGTTAAAAAAGACAGCAGCCCCCTCCCCTAGACTTCTTCACCTTGGCAAATGGTGTTCTGTATCCAGGATGCGGGGAACCTTGGAATCTTCCTTGGCAATGCTGCCTCCTTTCTGTCTCATCCATCCATCCTATGTCTATGTACGCCAGCTTCTGAGCTGCTTTCAGGCCTTCTTCTTTCCACATCTATGGCAATCATTCTTGCCCAGCTAGTCTCCTACCTAGACTTCTGGAATCGTGTCCTTGTTCTGCTGAAGCCCACACAGCAATCTGAGGACGCTCCCGCTTAAACCCTTCAAAGGCTTCCCATCATTCTCTGCACAAACTGTTAGCGTCTGTTCTAGCACCTATGAGACCCGGCCTGCNCTTTGTCTTTGGATTTCTCTCATGCTGGTGGTTTTCAAGTCTTTCAAACATTCCAGCCCATTCCTCTTCAGGACCTTGGCCACATGCTACCTTCTCTACTCCAACTTGGTGTTTGGCCAATACACATGTACCTTTCAGGTCTCAGCCTAATCGCAGTTTCCTCAGAGAAGTCTTTTCTGATCCTCCATTATTCAAAGACTCGATCTCCTACCCCATTGTTTTCCCTTTATAGAACCTACCATAGTTTGTAAATTGAACATCTACATGGTATTTGTCTTCTACCATCGTCCAAGCTCCGAGAAGGCAAGAACTATACTTCTTTCACCGTTCACTACTCACAATCACAGTATGCAACACATGGTAGATCTCACCATATCTAAGCTGAGTGAATGAATAAAAGGCGTGAGTACACCACCCCCAGGGAAACACATACATCTGACTTAGAATAGTCAGGAAACCCTTGTGCATTCGTTTTCTATTGATGCCTAACAAATCACCACGCACACAGCAGCTTAAAACAACATACATTCCTCATATCACAGTTATTGTGGGTCAAGAATCCAGACACAGCTCAGACAGATCCTCTGACTTCCCAGGCGCAGTCAAGGCTTGGGCCACACTGTGGTTCTCGGGGCTTCTCCTGCCTTTTTTTTCTAGGCGGTGGGAGAAGTAGATTGAAGCCAGTTGATTAGGCTTCAGTCAAGCTCGTTGGAGCTTGGACCTCCAACAGCTGGACCTCGGGGTCCTCTTCCAGGCTCGTTGTGATTATCGGCAGAATTCATTGACTTGTGGTTGTGACTCAGGCCATTGCAGCAAGGAGACTGCCCTTCTCCAAGGCAGCTGTGCTTCCTTCTGGACGCTGGTAGGATCATCTCTCTGAGTCGCACTTTGTTTCCCTTTGAGAATAATTTCAGATTTGTGAAAAAGTCACAAGATAGGACAGAGACTTCCCATATATCCCACATGGCTCTTGTCCCATCATTAACAGCATAGCGAGTATGGTATATTTATCACAATGAATGAACCAATAATGAACCATTGCTATTATTATTAACTAAAATTCTGATTTTATTCTGATTTCCTCTTGTTTTTCCCACTATTGTGTTCCATCCCAAGATCCCATTCAGGACCCCACATCCCACTTATAGTTTGCAATCTTCATTTAGGAGCAATCGACGTCTAGTTTCAGAAAACACTATAGTGCTTCAGAGGTTGTACAGGTGCCTCAAGAGTATTTTTCACTCTTCTTCCCTCCCGTGCACTGTTATGTCCTTTGCTTATCTATACATACACTCATCTGGCCCATTGTAACCATTATTGCTTCAAATGATACGTTATATTAGATCAATTAAGAATGATAACAGAGATGCCTGGGTAGCTCAGTTGCTTAAGTGTCAGACTTCAGCTCAGGTCATGATTTCGTGATCCATGAGTTTGATCCCCATGTTGGGCTCTGTGCTGACAGCTCAGAGCCTGGAGCCTCCTTCAGATTTTGTGTCTCTGTCTCTCTGCCCCTCTATCACTCATGCTCTATCTTTCTCTCTCTCAAAAATTAACCAAAAAATTATAATTAAAATAAAAAAGAATAACAACAATAACATTTTATTTTACCTTCATTTATTCCTTCTACAACATCCTCTCTTTCTTTATGCACCTCCAAGTTTCAGACCCATGTAATTTTCCTTCATCCTGAAGAATTTTGAACATTTATTGCAGGGCTGGTCTGTTGGCAGTAAAATCCCTCCAATTTTGTCTGCAAAGTCTTTATGTTTCCTTCACTTTTGAAGAATTTTGCCAGATATGGATTTCTAAGTTGGTGGGGTTTTATTCTTTCAAAACTTTAAAGATTTTACTTTACTGTCTTCTCTCTTGCATGGCTTCTGATACAAAGTTCCCCATGGTTCTTATCGTTCTTCTATTGCTAAGGTATATTTTTCTTGGGGCTTCTTTTATGATTTTCTCTTTGCTTTTGGTTTTCTGCATGTGGAATATGAATGTCCTGATACATTTGATTTTGTTTTTACTTATCCTCATTGATGTTGTCTGGAATATCTATAGTTTAGTGTTGTCATTGATTTTGAAAAAATTCACAGTCATTAAGATTTCAAATATTTCTTTTGCTACACTCTTTTTTCTTACAGTGTTTCAATTATGTGTGTAATCCCTTCTGATGTAGACCCACAATTTCTGGATGCTCTATTTTGTTTTTTATCCCTGTTTGTTTCTTTCCCTTTGAATTTTCTTTTTGGGATATTTCTGATGACCTATCTTCAAGTTCACTGGACTTTTTCTTGGCTAAGCCAAGTCTATTGTCAAGCCCACTGAAGGTGTCCTTCGTATCTGTTGCTGTATTTTGATTTTATTTATTTATTTAAATAAATAAAAGAGAGAGACAAAGCAAAATGGGGTAGGGGGAGAGAGAGAGGGAGACACAGAATCTGAGGCAGGCTCCAAGCTCTGAACTGTCAGCACAGAGTCCAACGTGGGGCTTGAACTCATGAGCTGTGAAATCATGACCTGAGCTGAAGTTGGATGCTTAACTGACTGAGCCACCCAGGCGCCCGGCTGTGTTTTGATATTTTTAGCATTCACTTGATAGTTTCCTCGAGTTTCCACTTTTCCGCTTACATCACCCATCCATTCTTGAATGTTGTCTACTTTTTCCATTAGATCTCTTAATATATTAATTGTAGGTATTTTAAATTCTGTCAGATAATTCCGACACATGTGTCATATCTGAGTCTGGTTCTGGTGGTGATTCTTTTGTCTCCTCAGACTGTTTTTCTTGCCTTTTGATCAATCTTGTAATTTTTTGTTAAAAGCCAGACATGCTGTATCAGTTAATAGGGGATCAGGCAAATGAGTTAGTGTAAGGATTTATGTTAATCTGTCTAGAAAATGTGCTGTGTTAACGTTTGTTGTAGCTACAGATGTCAGAGGCTTCCCGTTCCTCAGTGTCCTTATTTGTATCTCTTTTTGACTTTGAGATTCCCTTAGTACACTCCCCAGAGACAGTCTGTCCCTTGCTGCTGATTCGGTCCAAATCCACTATTATTATATGGGAGTCCTGTTGGTGTGGTGGAAAGCTATGAGGATCGGGGAACATTCTACACCTTCCAGTTAAATCTCAAGTCCTTTGGGGGTGCCTGAGTGTCTCAGTCGGTTGAGCATCCAGCTCTTGACTTCGGCTCAGGTCAGGATCTCATGGTTGAGAGTGAGCCCTGTATTGGGGTTGGTGCTAAGTTTGGAGCCTGCTTGGGATTCTCTCCACCCCTGTACCTCTGCCCCTCCCCAACTTGCATGTGCACACACACACTCTTCTCTCTCCAAAATAGATAGATAGATAGATAGATAGATAGATAGATAGATAGATAGATAGATATCTCAGTCTTTCTCTGGATTTGTGTCTTGGGGCTGTGACCTTTGCTACTATTTCTCCAGTGATATTTCCCCTTCCCCTGTCTCCTCCCTCCTTCCCTGGCGATAGTATTTTTTATCTGTTTCTTTGAAGGCCTTGTCCTTGTTGCCTATGTTCTTCCTCCCTGTAGGTGATCTGGGAATGTTGAAGCAGGCTGTTGAGGGAGGATCCCTCCAGCTGGATAGCCCTGGCAAAACTCTTCTGAAGGTCAGGCCTTTGTAATGGAGAAGGCTTCTGGTGTATTTCCTTCCTGCTGGTAGAGCCAAGAAGAGATCTTTCTTGGATCTTCAGCATGTGAACCTGGTTGGGTTTCTGGAGGTAAAGCTCTCACAAGTGTGGGTCCTCCAGACTGTGGCCCCCAGTCGTCCACACTGAGCCTCCAGTAATTTGTCAAAGTTGCTCTCTGAGTCTTCCTACCAGCTTATGACCCCAGAGGTCTCTCTTCTGGGTAAGCAAATCCACCTGTGTCTCTCTGAATTTTAGGGTGGCAGTTTCTCTTGCATCTACAGCCATCTCATGAATCCAAAAAATTCATTGATTGTTCACGTCGTCCAATTTTTTCTTAGTGTAAGGATGGGAATAACAATTTCCAAGCTCTTTACATGTCAGTTGAAACTGACAATCCTGTATTGACTTTTAAAAAATGCTTATTTATTTATTTGCGGGGGGCAGACAGAGAGAGAGAGAGGAAGGGAGAGCATTCCGTGCTGTCAGTGCAGAGCCTGACACCAGGCTCCATCTTACAAACCATGAGATTATGACTTGAGCCAAAATCAAGAGTCAGATACTTAACCAACTTAGCCACTCAGGCATCCCCCCGTATTGACTTTTTTAAAGAGTGCACCTGATTATGTCAGGATCACTCAGAATAAACTCCCTTTTGATTAGTCTAATCCCAGGAGAGAAATTCCATGTGTACATACGTGTCACCCACACTCAACAGGACGAGACTACATACAGAATACACACCAGAGAATGGGAATACACCAGGGGGTGGGAATCTTGGAGGCCATATTAAAATTCTGCCTACTACAACTTGCCAGAGTAGGTGACATTTGAACTTAGTTTAAAAGAAAACAGTGGAATGAACTGACCTAGAAGTGGGGGGAACACGCAAGGTGGGAGGAACAGCACATACAAAGAAAGAGAAGGCATTGAAAAATGCCATCAAGATCCAGACGCTATGTCTAAGCTCATCAAACTGTACACATTACAAACATGTGGATTTGTGCCTATCAATTATACCTCAATAAAACTAAAAGAAAAATCCAGACAATGACTTCCTTTACTTCGGGATTGTGTCTTGAAGTTTTTGATTGGAGAAATGTCTTCAGGAGCTCACTTTGAGAACACAGATAGCTAGCCTGCAAGAGTTAAAAGTAAAGAATTCTCTCCATCAACCAAGAAAATCTCGGACTATTAGTTTTTTTTTTAATTTTTTTTTTATTTATTTCTAGGAGAGAGAGAGAGAGAGACAGCGCCAGCAGGGGAGGGTCAGAAAGAAAGGGAGTCACAGACTCTGAAACAGGCTCCAGGCTTTGAGCTGGCAGTCAGCGCAGGGCCCGACCCCACGAACTGCGAGATCATGACCTAAGCAAAAGTCAGACGCTTAACCGACTAAGCCACCCAGGCGTCCCTTCGGATTATTAGTTTTGAACAACAGGAGGAGTAGGTCACTGAGGCTCCTGGTGAGCAGGTGCCTTGAGTCATGGTAGTTGGGTTGAAGGATCTGGTTCTTTTCATCCAGAAGTGCTGCCACCTTGGTTCTAATGAACCAAAGCTTTAATGAACAGGTCTTTCGAAAGAAGTGTTGTGTCTCTTCGAGGAAGTCTTGTGAAACCTTCTCCTTATTTTTTCCCTCAAATAGAAGTTAGAACAGCAACAACAAAACCACCCTGCACCTCCCCTTGTTTAGTCCAAGGGGAGAGTTGGGATAATTCAGGATTGTTTCCCATTCGTAATTATAGAAATGTCATTCTTTGCTTGGACTGTCATGTTACTGGACATTTCTAGTGAAGATGTTTACATTCCCGCAACACATTCGGAACACGTGAAGGAGCCGCTCCGCAGGGAAATGGCATTGACAGTTGCCATGGGAACTGTGTGAAGTCACAGAAAGTAGATTATCTCATAATGCGTTACCCAGTGTCAGAAACCAGCAGCTTGTCTGCAGACAAATCACCAATTATCAAGTGACAATTCAGGGCCAGAGAATAGAAACAAAATAGAGGCGGCCTTGGAAAGGTCATGTTCAAGCTAATTTATTGGTTACTCTGCTCTACTCAAGCCAATTATTTTGATTGCTTTCCACCCATAGAAATCTATTTCAACCAGTCCAGACTCTATATGGGGAAAATCCACAAAAAAGGAATTTTGATATTTTAGTGAAATGTTTAGGATTCGTTGTGGTTGTTGTTGGTGGTGGTGGTGGTGGTGGTGGTGGTGTGTGTGTGTGTGTGTATGTGTGTGTTTAATCCTTTTGCTCAGTGATATTCTCAAGGTTTTTGTCTTTTTATTTCTGAAAGTCTTTCAAAAGCAGTAAGCTTAACAATTAAGGGCGAAGGTCCTAGTGTTAAACTACTTGGGTATACATTCTAGCTTTGCCTCATTAGCCCTGTGACATTGCATAGACGACTTTGTTCTTCCAGGCCTCAGTCTCCTCATCTCTATGATGAGAACAATAATAGCATCTACGTCTGCATTAAAAGTTTCCACCTTCTGGGCTCAGCATAATGCCTGTTCATATTAAGTGTTCAATATGTGTTTAGCAGTGTTATCTGGTGAAAGTACTCATGTTCTCTTGCAATGAAGTATGGAATTTTGAAAAGCCTATCTTAAGAAAGGAGAGGAAAAAAATTGTATTTACCACAAAGCCTAACATCAACTCACATCAAGACACCTGGGATGCTTTATCAAACCACAGAACACAGGGCCCTACCCTAGACCTGCCGAATCAGAGTCTCCTGATCTCAGGCTCAGGCTTATGCATTTTAAATGACCTCCCTAAGAGAGTCTGATTCATTTTAGCAAGCCTAATAATCACTTATTGTGCTCATAAGAGTCATTTTGTTGTGCTCATGGAAATGCATTTTTCTAAATCCCATTTTCTGAGTCTGATCAGCTCACGGGGGGCGGCGGCACAGTAGTGTACATTTTAACATGCACCTTGAGATTCTGAAGCAAGAAAACCACACTCATCAGAGTCTCTCTAGGCCCCCTCCCACTCCCCAAACCTCACTTCCCCACCCAGGAGGAGGGGAGATGTCTTAGAATGTCCCCAGATGCTCCTGGGGATGGAGTATGGTTTTCCACGGAAGGAACAAAGATGCAAAAGCCCTTCCATGGGGCAAGCTGCTGTTATCTCTGTCTCCTGTGACCTAGACTGCTTCCTGTTGGGGGCACACGTTCCTTCACCCCCAGATCCTCCATAAGGCCAGACAGAAGCTGGATTGGGGGCCCTGGGGCAGAAGTCTCCCACAAGTGGCTTAGGCCACTCTGCTCTAGGTGAGGAAAGAAACCTGGCACTTGTCTCCACATTTCCCTTGGTTCCTAAAATGCACAGGGTCTAGTAAGTGGTGTGTTGGTTTCACAAGGGCTTCTCAACCCCCCCCAAAAGCAAACAAACAATAACAACAACAACAACAACAAATCCTTATTTGTAGCACTTGCTGATTCCCATGGTGTCAATATTTCCACTTATGGCTGCCTTTATTTATTCCTTTTCTTTTCTTTTTTTTTTTTTGAGAGTGAGAGAGCACATGTGTGAGTGGAGGAGGGGAAGAGAGGCTCTCAAACAAGCTCTGTGTTCAGCCCAATGCAGGGCTCAATCCCACAACCGTGAGAATTTCTTATTTGTATATAGTTCTCAGACCTAAATAGGTAGTTTGCCAAGAATTCAAGTGTCTTACTCAAATGTCTTTCCATTAAGAGGGATGAATGAATCTGTAGGGAGCTTCTGTAGCTCAGAGCCCATCTCTCGAAGCAGGAAGAGGCAATGAGGATAAGGGTGTGTAAGAGGAATAAAAAATCCTTGCATTGTCAAAGATGTATTATACTGATACTTTATTTTAAGGAAGGAAGGGAAAAACAGACAAATAGCTTAGCAGGTTTTCATGCTTGGGCGTTTCCTTTGCCAGGATGAAAACTCTATGGTCTTACTTACACACACACACGAGTTTGGCTCTACGGAAATATGCACAGATTTTGGACACCCACAGGGATGGGTTTAAATTCCACCTCTGCCGTTTCCTTAATTTTCCATTAGTGCTTATGTACCGAGTGCCTACTTTGTGCTAGATGCTGTGCTGGGTACGGGGAGGTATAAAGATGAGTAAGAGACTGTCCTCTCCTCCAGGTGTCCACAGTCCATTTCAGAGCTGTAGGAGGTACTTAGCCTCACTCGATTTCATAAGTAAAGTGTAGGTGAAAACATCCACCCTTGAAGGGCCTGGGGGCTAAGTGAGATAATGCAGGAAAGCCAAACTTGACCAGGGTCTAGAGATTCCCAGCATACCTTCATTCCTTTGTCCGTCTTCCATCCCTTGTTTCTCCTAACGTTTGGGAGTTACGGCCACTCACAGGATGTGTTATCCTGCTTGCTACTCTAATCTGGTCAAGGGGAAATCCAAGAGCAGCCTTGAAGGGAAAATAATTCACCAAGATGTGCCATCCATGCTTTAAGACAGTGAAGCTACCTTGTATGATGATGGTTCCATATGTCCTACATTCCAAACCCACAAATTATACAGCTCTAAGAGTGAACTTGTAAACTACGGACTTTGGGCAAACGTATCTGTTTTGGTTCATTGGTTTTAACAACTATATCCTGAATGATGTTGATAATGGGGAAGGCTATGCATGTGTGGGGGTGATCTCTGTACCTTCCTCTTAATTTTGCTGTGAACTTACAACTGCTCTAATAAAAAAAGAAATCTATTTTTTAAAAAAAGATGCACCATGTGGTTGGAGGGGTGGGTCTAGAAATTGGAGACTTTCTCATCAGGTCTGTTGTATCTGATTATAAATCCACATGCGTGGTAACCTTAAGTTTTACTCTGAGAATCCATTGATATATTAGTTGTTTAAGACTTGAAGTGGGTTTTCCAAAAAGAAGACATTTTAAATGATTTTGGGCACCTCACAAAGACCTATTAAATGCACATGTAATTTCAGGTAAATTATGAGCTCTAGAGATTCCCTGAACCTCAGGCATCCATGAATCCTGTGTTCTCAGGAGATACTTCACTTAGCTGAGACTCAAGAAGCTAGGATTGGGGTGGAAGTCCTTTCTGCAGTAGCCAGAGAGGGTAGTGCCAATACACTGGTTATCAATGGAAAAACATGTTCATTGGGCGTCTAGCTGGCTCAAGTCAGTAGAGCATATGACTCTTGATCTCAAGGTTGTGAGTTTGAGCCCCACATTGGGCATGGAGCCCACTTCAAAAGAAAGAATACAAAAACAAGTAAAACATTTTAAAAAGCCCAAAACTTATTCATAAACTAGACATTGCCACTATCTAAGTCTCAAACGTCTTGCTCTCTCTTATTTTATTTTATATTTTCTTTTTTAAGTGTATTTATTTTGAGAGAGAGAGAGAGGGTAAGTAAGGTAGCGGCAGGGGTGCCTGGGTGGTTCGGTTGGTTAAGCATCTGACTTCAGCTTAGGTCATGATCCCACAGCTCGTGAGTTTGAGCCGCACGTCGGGCTCTGTGCTGACAGCTCAGAGCCTGGAGCCTGCTTCAGATTCTGTGTCTCTCCCTCTCTCTCTCTGCCCTTCTCCCATTTGTGGTCTCTCTCTCAAAAATAAATTAACATTAAAAAAAAATTTTTTTTAAAGTAGGGTAGGGGCAGAGAGAGAAGAGGGAGAATCCCAAGCAGGCTCCACGCTGTCAGCACAGAGCCCAAAGTAGGGCTCAGTCTCATGAACTGTGAGATCATGACCTGAGCTGAAACCAAGCGTCGGGCACTTATGTGACTGAGCCACCCAGGCACCTCTTGCTGTCTCTATTTTAAATCAGACCCTCCTCTTCTTCGTCATTGCTTCGTCACCCATCAGATTGTTGGATCCTAGAAAGGGGCATGTGTATGTGTGTGAATACTTGGATTATCAAATACTGAGGGGGTTTTTTCTTGATTTTCATATCCCTGACATATAGATAAAAAGTGTGGCGGGTGATGGAATTTTGGCTCACATCTCTCCTAATACCGTACACAGAAGCACAAATTCTAAGGTCACCTGGTCCTTGTCTAGTGGAATCAGTAGGCGTTCAGCTGGCTGTGTGTATGCATGCCTTTAGACACTGTGAGCGTGTAATTCAGAGAAGACCAATGTCTCTATACTCTAAAGCCTTTATTTATTTATTTGTACATGACATGTTTAATTCCATGGTGCTCAAGGCGTCTTGCAAACATTAAATTAACTGTTAATCCTCTCCATGCCTCTATAAAGCAGTGAAAAAAAGGCTTTTATTATAACACATTATGAACTAAATCTGAAAAATAGACTTAACAGAAATAGGGATAATCAAGAGGGATGAACAGAGAAAGACGCAACAGGAAATACAAACCTGGATGAAAAGTCTCCTGCAGCTCCCAGCCACATAGGGAAACTTTGGGCAATTTTTCCCTGCAGCTGGGGCCCAAGCTAGCTATGTCTTGTTCCATATGGTGACTGTGTACGTGTGTTTCTAGGCTTGCTACTTACTACCTCAGTCGCTAGATAACCTTGAGTAAGGTACCTCCCTGCTTGAAGATGGAATTTTCACATCTGTAAAATGGGGATTACAACAGTATCTAACTCGCAGAGTTATTGTGAAGAAGACTTGTGGTGTTATCTTTCTCTTCCTCCTCCTTTTCTTCCTCCTCCTCACCCTCACATCCACAATCATCAAACAAGTCTTTCTCTTGGTCACTGCTGAAAAGGGGATTATTTTGCTGCAACCAGAATTATGTCTGAAAATTCCCCATAGTACATTCTTTGCAGGAATGTCCCCAATTCTCCATCCCTCCTTATATTTGTGCCCTTGACAGTGTGATTTTTGAGTTCCTCCCGTCTCTATTTTTCTACCTCTCAAATTTGGATTGGTTTTGTGACTTTGGCCAACAGAATACAGAAGAAGTATTATTATCCCAGTTCAAGTAGTCTTGAATCTTTCTGTTTGCTCTCTTGGAAACTTGACTTCCACCATGAGAACAAGTCCAGACTAGCATGTTGGATGATGAGAGCCATGTGGTCCAGGAGTCTTCACCAACTGACAGCCATCTTTGCTTGATGCCTCCTGCCAGGTGACCACATGTGCTTGAGGCCAGCCAGTAAGTTTATGCCTGACCCAGGTCAGTGGAATCGCTCACCTGACCTGGAAATTAGTGGGCACTATAAAATGGTCCCTGTTTTAAGTTACTACATTTTGGGGATGGTTTATTATGCTGCAATAGCTAACTGCTACAGCCTTCCTCTCAGGTTTACCTTTCACTGATTTTGCCAGAATCTTCCTTTACTAATTTTTATAAAGACGGATCCATTCTATAAATTTATTTATGGCTAACTCTGACCAGGGTCAGTGAGAGTAATAGAGATGGATTAGTCAAAGCCTCAGTTGTCATGAAGCAGCAACCCAGTTGGGTAGGTAAGTCATGGCAGATAACTATCATGTGTGCTGAAAATGGTCAAGGGATTTTCATAAGGGAATTGTGAACAAAACAAAGTGGGATTCTGAGAGCCCATTGCTCACCTGAAGTTGGGGAAGAATGGGAGAGTTGGTGGAAGTCACATAAAGAAATTTAAAAAAAATTTTTTAATGTTTAGTTTTGAGAGACAGAGCATGAGTAGGGGAGAGGCAGAGACACAGAATCTGAAAACAGGCTTCAGGTTCTGACCTGTCAGCACACAGCCTGATGTGGAGCTCAAACTCAGGAACTGCAAGACCATGACTTGAGTCAAAATCAGATGCTTAACCGACTGAGCCTCCTAGGTGCCCTAAGAAGTTTTTTCCATGTTTCTAGAATCATTACCTACTAATCCTTGTCTACTTCCTCAACCTGACTTCTGGACAGGTTGACATAGGCTTCAAACTCATCTCCTTTTATTAGCCTTGCCTTTGCTCCAATCTATTGTTCTATCAAATGATTTTCTCCAACATGAAAATCTGGCTATGTTTCTCCCTTACTTCAAACCCTCAAGTTAAAATCAGAACTCCAAAGCACAGACCACAGCTTTCTCCCTCGTCAGTCTCCCTCCTATTTCCCACCCTTGTTTTATATCTACCCACACTTCCCATCCATTAAGATTGAGCTGTGGTTTTTGGAGTCTCTGAGGAGCATAGTATTATTATTCTTCATCTGGGTTTCGAACAAGTCAAGAAAAATAACTCAACGGAGCCAGAACACTAAATTATCACCTCTCATTCTAATAAGAACTAAGCTAGGGGTGCCTGAGTGGCTCAGTTGGTTAAACATCCAACTCTGAGTTTTGGCTCAGGTCATGATCTCATGGTTTGTGAGTTCGAGCCCCTACATTGGGTTCTGTGCTGTCGGCTTGGAATTCTCTGCTTCCCTCTCTCTCTGCCCTTGCCCCACTCACGAAATCTCTCTCCTTCTCAAAAATAAATAAAAAGGGGCTAAGTTAGATGACACAGCTTCTGTGTGTGTCATGGACCTGCCAGAAGATTCCCTTGAACCAGGCAAGTTCCCCATCTAGCCACAGGCAATCCTGGGTCACGGAATCTTGAACCAGCAAATGTAAAATGCATAATATGAAGATGCACAGAATTGCTCTTTGCATGTAATTTTCTCACCAGAGGATAAAGGGAGGTCTGTTTTATTCTTTTCTAAACTTACCGATAAGTCACCTTACTTCCCCTGGGATGGAGTGTGTAAAAGGGTAGAAAGAGGCCACAGGAAAGACATCAGGGGAATGGAAAATATGTCCCTCTAACAATAGGGAGCTACTGTGTTCTTAAGAACACACTGCTGCAGCTTTCACACTTGTGTATCTTCACACATGCTGCTGCTTCTGGCTGGAACATTTAAAATGAAAGGGTCCCTGGGCTTCACCAGAATGCCAAAGAGGTCAATGGCTTAGACAAGTTTAAGAACCCATTGTATAGTATTCGAAAGTGGTCACTCTTGAACCAGTTTGGTTAAATTATATCCCAGCTCTGCTGCCTATGAGCCCTATAATTATACAAGAATTATTTAACTCCTCTGAGTCTCAGTTGTCTCATCTATAAAATGGAAGTAATAATAGGCAAAATTTCTAGATGACACAGTACTTTATATGGGAAATCCAAAAGGTTCCACCAAAAAAACTGCTAAAACTGATCCAGGAATTCAGCAAAGTCATAGGATATGAAATCAGTGCACAGAAATCAATCACATGTCTATACACCAATAATCAAGGAGCAGAAAGAGAAGGCAAAGAGTCAATCCCATTTACAATTGCAACAAAAACCATAAAATACCTAGGAATAAACCTAAACAAAGATATGAAAAATCTATGCACTGAAAACTATAGAAAGCCTGTGAAAGAAATTGAATAAACACACAGAAAAGGAAAATATTCCATGCTCATGGATTGGAAGAACAAAATTTGTTAAAATGTTGATACTACCCAAAGCAATTTACATATTCCATGCAATCCTTATCAAAATAACACCAGCATTCTTCACAGAGCTAAAAAAAATAGTCCTAAAATTTGTATGAACCAGAAAAGACCCCCAAATAGCCAAAGCAATCCTTATGCTGGAGGCATCACCATTCCGGACTTCAAGACATATTACTAAACTATAACCATCAAGACAATATGGTACGGGCAAAAAAACAGACACTTAGGTCAATGAAACAGAGGAGGGAACCCAGAAATGGACCCACAAACATATGGCCAACTAATCTATGACAAAGCAGGAAAGAATATCCGGTGGAATAAAGACAGTCTCTTCAGCAAATGGTGTTGGCAATACTGGACAAGTGGCATGCAGAAAATGAACCTGGACCACTTTCTTACACCATACACAAAAATAAACTCAAAATGGATAAAAGACCAAAATGTAAGATAGAGGGCCATAGAAATCCAAGAGGAAAAAGCAGGCAAAAACCTCTTTGGCCTAGGCCACAACAACTTCTTACTCAACACATCTCTGGAGGCAAGGGAAACAAAGCAAAAACGAACTATTGGGATCTCATTAAGACAAAAACCTTCTGCACAGCGAAAGGAACAATCAGCAAAACTAAGAAAGCAACCGATGGAATTGGAGAAGATAATTGCAAATGACATATCAGATAAAGGGTTAGTATCCAAAATCTATAAAGAACTTATCAAACTCAACACCCAAAAAACAAATAATTCAGTGATGAAATGGGCAAAAGACATGAACAGACACTTTTCCAAAGAACACATCCAGATGACTAACCTGCTCATCATCATTAGGGAAATGCTCATTACCAGGGAAATAACTCATCACCAGGGAAATACAAATGGAATGTTTGTTTGTTTGTTTTTCCTGGACTTTCCATCACTAGCTCCTTAGAGTCATTTAGGTCTGGGCTGAAATGTCTCTTCCACAGCAAAGCCTTCCTTGCCACTTGGAACATACTTAGAATTGAGGTTATTATAAATATGTTTCAATTAGTGTATGAGTGGGGGAAACTCTATTAACCACTGCCTTCTTGTTGAAACTTCCCTGCCTCATAGAGCAACATCTAGCAGTGTAGGGACCTGGAGAAGAAAGCCAGAGGAATGAGATGAAGGTGATGGGTAGCCCCTGAGCCTTGAGAAATTGTCACTTCTACATAAGGACTCTATGCTTGTGTGCCTGCTTCTATGGCAGGCATCATCCATCTTGGCTGCGCTCTTGTGAATTAGCTCCAGCCATGAACAAATCTGCAGAGTAGCTGGAGAGGGACGGGTGCTTAAAACTTAGCATATATCTCCAAAAAAATGATTTAAAAGTTTTGCACTTCCATATTTTTCCTCTATCATAGCTCTTCTTTGGTTTAACTGCAGTCTCCAAATGTGTTTGCTTATTATCTCTTAAAATAATTTTGGAAATTCATATACTTCCTCAAAAGTTTTTGAATCCACATCTTGAAATTTTCATCTGAAGTTTAAATAATTGTCAGGGATATAATTTTTAGTGAATTATAAACATTGACATTTAAAAAATAAAATGCTGCATTGTGATTTAAATGTATCCATTGAGATCTAACCACTGAGATGGTTATTAGAAAATCACCATCAAATATAAAAAATACACAAAAGAATAATTTACTTTTAAATAACTGGATATTTTGCATTCTTAGGTAAATTTTGTTCATCATGGGTCAAAACATTGCATTTCTAACACTAAGCTTTGCCCTTATCAGAAATGTTTACAAGACAGACAATAAAGGCATTGAGTTTTGCAGTCCTCACAGAGATTGGACAGAAGTCAATGGTATTTAAAGAAAGGAAGGAGGATGCTTCCAAGGTGTTAATTTTTAGAACCATGGACAGAGGGGTTCCTCAAATGTTTTAGTCACGCTGCTCTTCAACCCTGGATTTGAGCCCAATGTGGAGATGACAGGCTAAGTTGTGCTGACAACTTTTAGATGTGTTGGAACCTGAATCCTGGACCCTTCAGTGTCTATTCCAGGCTGAATGATCTAAATGCTGATGAGTGTCTCCACCCTCCTGACTGTGCTGAGGCTGGGCCTTCAGCGGTGGAATCTGTCAGAGCAGGGAGGAAGAGAACAGCACCCTGACTTCCTAATTAAGATTTCCTAGGGCTAGGATTTAAATTGGCTTTTGTTCCCTCAGCAAACACTAGGACAGAGAGGCAACAGGAGGCAGTAACTATTGGTTGGGAAATAAGGGGCATTTGCAGATGATTTAGCAAAGGACAAGCCACACCCAGTTAATTGGGAGTAAGGAACAACCAGATTTTAAATGCAAACGATGGAAATTCCAGTGTAAACGGGGCTTTGTAGGCTTGCTAATGAAATTTGTGCAGTGTCCAAGACGGGGGTCAGAGAAGAAATGGAGACACGTCAAGATTATCTTTCCAACAGTTCTTTTCTTCCTTCTTTATTCATCTGAATACTACACTGATTTGTCAACCAGCCTCATTTGGGTAACATAATAATAAGTGCTTATGGTAGAATGCATTCAAAGCACACATTTAGATGTCAGGTATACCTGGATTTAGATCAATGCTTTACTCTTTGCTTCCTATATGAGTTGGGATAAGTTACTCAATTTCTCTAAAGCCCCAGCCCCATCTATTCCTTGCAGATGGCAGCCCCAAGGGTGGGCAATGCATAGACCTCCTGGCCATTTATGGTGTCCTGGACTCATATCGTCTTATCTGGAAATGGGGACAATATCTTCCTTGGGGCGATGGCAGAAGAGTTAAATAAGTTAACATGCATACATGGCTTAGCTTGGTAGCTGACACGGAATTGGCATGAATAACTATTGGTTATGAATGTGGCTATGTACTAGGGATTATTAGATAGGATTTTTATCATTATTTTTAATTTTAGAGAGAGATAGAATGTGGGGGAGAGGGGCAGAGGGAGAGAGAGAATCTTAAGCAGGCATCACAGTCAGTGCAGAGCCTGATGTGGGGCTCAGTTCCACGACCCTGAGATCATAGCCTGAGCTGAAATCAAGAGTCAGATGCTCTACCAATTGAGCCATCCAGGAGCCCCATAGGATTATTGAGTTTAATTCCCACAACCATCCAATGAGGCAGACCTTGCCCAACTTTCCATAGCTAGTAACTGAAACATCTCAGCTTTGATTTAGCAGTTTAATTGTAAGGCCTGTGCTCCTAACTAGTAGTACACCTTGAATAACATGCTCTCCTTTCCTTTCTCCTTCCCTATAATCCCTATGTATCTATCCATCCATCTACCTACCTACCTACCCACCATCTTCATCATGTTCACCATATCTATTCTTTATCTTTCTGTCTGTCTGTCTGCTTCTATCAATCACCCATCTTTCTGTTCTCTGTCTGCATACCCTACACACCGGTTTGTGTGCATATAGTTGGTGCAATGCACAGAGAACAAAGCAGAGGCTCAGAAGGCTTAACAGACTCCAGACAACAGAGCTGATTTTCTAGTCTAGAACTGTCAACTCCAAAACCTGTGCTGGAATTCTCAAACATACATCAAGATTATGATTAGACGTCATCAGCAATTCATCTTCAGTAAGGTTACTTTAAATTTTACTGCCGAGAAAGAAAAATACAAAAGCATCAGTGATCTTCCTCAACATGTTTTGCTGCTAGCAAATAAGAAAGCATATTTTAATAAGAGGAACCGGAGCTAATGTTTTAGGGATGGAGATAATGGCTTTTCGGGATTTAGTATGGTACCCATGTCGCTCGCACACCATCGAAGGCTTGGTGGCTTTCATGTCTGGCTGCACGGTCCTTCTTCCAGACACAACCATGAGGACTACAGCTTTAAAGGCAACACGCTGGCCTAGAGACAAGTGGCACCCAGGAAAAGTGTGACACGCCCTGCGTATTTATATATAGAGACACTCTATGGAGCTGACACAATTATCTGCAGTAATAGAGGGGAGTTGGCAGCACACAAGATCCAGAACAGCAGGCAATCCCCGAATCATAACTCTCCAGCTTTGGAATGCATGGACTTCATTGGGATAATTTTGCATCTGATTAACTTTCCTAATTAGGCTTCCCATAAACCAGCATGACCTCTTCAGCATTTCTCCCGGAATACATCAATCCCTCTGCAGTAGTTTTCGATAATTTGGGAGATGACCCGTGGTTGACACCCTTTCCCCTCCTGTCTCCATGGCTCCAAGTGATTAACTCTCTCCATCAAGTCCCTTGTTTCACTCCACCTGCCCCTGTCCACAGATGACCCGATGCCAGCCCCAGCAGGAAAACGCAGACCTGCTTCCCTCACATCTGTCTCCAAAAAGGATTTCTAAGCAAACACATGGCACCACTCTCCTGGAAACTCTCAATTTCTTTTTTTTTAAATTTTTTAATTTATTTCTGAGAGAGAGAGAGAGACAGCATGAACAGGGGAGGGTCGAGAGAGGGAGACACAGAATCTGAAGCAGGCTCCAGGCTCTGAGCTGTCAGCACAGAGCCTGACATGGGGCTCGAACCCACGAGCAGTGAGATCATGACCTGAGCTGAAGTCGGATGTTTAACCAACTGAGCCACCCAGGCGCCCCTGGAAACTCCCAATTTCAATGATCCTGTCGTGTTCTCCCAGTAAACCTTAGGGATACCTGCAGATGCCAATCGTTTTGAATCTAAAGTAAATCTCCCTAGATCACCTCTCATTGACTGCAACTGACACAAATTGCTCTGTGTTCGGATATTTGGGTAAAAAATGGGGCACTTGTCCAAGTTCTTGCTCCCCTTCCTGCTTACAGGGTGAAGTGGTTCCTCCTCCTTTCCAAAATAACTCCTCCCTATTGTGTCCTGGATCCAGTTTTCTTTCGGGAGGCAATGCTATTGCTTCCCCCTCGCCACCCCCATCTCTCTTCAAGCTCTTCTTTTCTACTGGCTTCTCCCATTGCCTTCCAACATGCTTTGGTCATCTCCATAGAAAAACAAAAACAAAGACAAACCAAAGCAAACTTTTTCAGAACTCCATCTTTCCCTTATGTTGCTCCTCAGTTGCTTCTTCTCTTCAATTACTATTATTAGTCTTTATCTTTCCTTCGTTACCCAACCTGCAGCTGACTTGCTTTGTCTTTCTCTGTCCACCAAAAGCATACTCTGTAAGGAGACCAATAACTTCCATCAAAACTCTTTTTCCCATTGTACTGTTATTTTTTGATGCCTAGTTTCTCCCACTGGCTTGCTCTTTGAGATCAAGAAGACATTAATTCTGTGTGTTAGCATTCAACCAAGGGCCTCACATATGTATCTTCTCAGCTAACATTTTTGAGTGAATGTGCTCGGCCAGACCCAATGGGTCCTTTTCACTGTCACTTTACTGGTTTTCTCAGATGCGTTTCCTGCTGTTGACTGTCCTTCCTGCTTGAAATTCTCTATTCCTCTGGATTCTGGGATGCAGCTTCTCTTTCCCTGTCCTCACCTCAACCTGCTCCTAGAGAAAATGGGTACAGTCTTATTTATTCTTGTAATTCATCCCTATTGTCTTCTACCGGTCATGATAAATCAAATGGATTAAAATGGGTGAATCATGCAGGCTATATAAAAAATTTCTGTACTCTGATTTCATTCCAAGGAAAGTATTTCCTAAATAGATTTTTAATTCTCAGAAATCTCAGGTCTTTCTAGTAGGTGATAGTTTGAACTCTGCCTTCTTTATATCCATGGATCATAAGACACTTGCTGCTAATAAGTATGGAATCCTCTTTGTATATAACCTTAATTTTTTAAAAAAATAAGTAGGC
The DNA here is from genome assembly GCF_008692635.1 of Crocuta crocuta. Taxonomy (NCBI): domain Eukaryota; kingdom Metazoa; phylum Chordata; class Mammalia; order Carnivora; family Hyaenidae; genus Crocuta; species Crocuta crocuta. Next base: position 4,193,693 of record NW_027529624.1, read on the forward strand.
TAAAGAAGTTTTTAATCTAATTTCAACCAGGAAATCTGATTGAAGGTCAAGTGTGCCTTATCTCTTTTACAAGAAGCAGTAAATATGCCCAAAGCTACCCACAAAATGAGTGGTTAATATGAAATTAAAAGTTAGACATAGTGCCCCCAAAATTGTGGGATAGATTGATTATAAAACTTGCCTTAATTCTTTACTGCTTCCTGTATCTTTGCCCTTTGCAATGTGATTTTTCAGAACCTCGCTCCACCTCATCTTAATTTTGCTCGACTTGATGACCTGCTAATTAAATGTGGTGGAAGTTGGGGCGCCTGGGAGGCTCAGTCAGTTGAGCGTCTGACTCTTGATTTCAGGTCAGATCAGGATCCTGGGGTCAGGGGATTGAGCCCTGCATTGGTACCTGCACTAAGTGTGGAGCCTGTTTAATATTCTTTTTCTCTCTTCTTCTGCCCCTTCCCCCTGCTCATGCGCTTTCTTTGTCTCTAAAATTTAAAAAAAAAAATGTGGTGGAAGTGACTCTGTGCCAATTTCCAATTTCAGTCTAGGGCTCAAGAAGTCTGGCAGGCTTCCATTTATTTTTAGAACCCCACTATCTCCATGTGAACAAAGCTAGGCTAGTCCTTTGGAGAAGGAGAGACCATGTGAGGCAGAGATAATCACTCCAACCTACACCTTCCTAGACTGGCCAACCCTCAGCTGAATGACCAGCTGACCAACATATGAGCAAGTCAGGCCAAGATCAGCCTAGCTCAGCCCAGCCCAGCAGTACCACCCACTAGACCCACAGATTTATGAGCTAAACAAATGCTTGCCATTATAAGACACTGTTGTTTTTGAGTGGCTAGCATATCTAAACAAAGGAAAAGACTGGGTTCAAAATTTCTGATTGGTGTGTCTTACCCTCTTAATGATGAAATGACAAATGTCTGACTGAATTAGTTGACTATCTTGATTTATAAAAACATAGCTTTACTGATATATAATTCATCACTATAAAATTCATCCACTTTAATTGTACAGTGATCCTTCCCCCCCCCATCCACAGCAGATATGTTCTAAGATCCCCAGTGGATGCCTGAAACTGGATAGTAGCAAACCTTCTATATACTATGTTTTATCCTACACATACACACCAGTGGTCAAGTTGAATTTATAAATTTGGTGTAGTAAGTGATTAACCAATAATAACTAGTAATAAAACAGAACAATTATAACAATATACTCTAATAAGCTATGTGAATATGCCTCTCTCGCTCAAGATATCTTATTATACTGTGCCCTTCACCCTTCTTCTTGGGATGATGGGAGATGCTAAAATGCCTACATGGTGAGATGCAGTGTGGTGAATGCTGAGAACACTGATGCCGTGTAAGTCTACTACCGACCTGATGATATGTCAGAAGGAGGACCATCTGCTTCAGGACCACAGTTAACCTCAGGCAACCGAAACCACAGAAAGCAAATCTGCAGATAAGGCGGGGTACTGTATACTGCAACAGTTTTCAGTGTATTCAGAGTCCTATAACCAGCACCACAATCAATTTTAAGATATGTCTACAGCCCCTCAAAGAAGGCCGGCACCCATTAGCAGTCATTCCCAACTTACCATCCCCCACCCCAGCCCAAAGCAACAACTAATCTGCTTTCTATCTGTGAAGATGTATATGCTATTATGCAAATCGCATATAAATGGAATGATACAATATCAGGTGTTTTGTGGCTGACTTCTTTTACTTAGCATAATGTTTTCAAGGTTCATCGATGCTGTAGCATCAATCAGTACATATTTCATTTCTCTTATATTGCTGAATAATATTTCATTGTATGGATATACCACATTTTATGTACCCATTTATCAGCTGATGGATATTTGGACTGTCTCCACTTTTGAGCTGTTATGACTAATGTGGCTGTGACCATTTGTGTACAAGTTTTGGTACGGACATGTATTTTCATTTCTCCTATGTATGTACCTAGGAGTGGAGTTGTTTGGTCATCTTATAACTCTGTGTTGAATTTTTTGAAGAACTTCCAGACTGTTTTCCACAGTGGCTGCACCATTTTTCAGTCCCATCAGCAGTGTATGAGGGCTCCCATTTCCTCACATCATCACCAACGATTGTTATTATATGTCTTATTGATTATAGCCATCCTAATGGTATTAAGTGCTACCCTATTGTGGTTTTCATCTGCAGTTCCCTGATCACTAACGATGTTGAGATATTTTCATTTGTTTATGGTGTCCATTTAGGTGCCTTTCTTTAGACAAATGTCTATTCAGATTCTTTGCCCAACATTCAGCCAAAATTGGGAATCACTCCCTTGGCCCATATTTTTCTAGGTGAAGGAATGATGAGAAATAAGGGGACTTGCTAGGAAATCATAGGTCAATATCAGGAAAAAATAAAGACTTTCAATGCTTGCACCCTGCACATCTTTTCACCACATAGGAAGGCTTAATAATAACTGCTGCGTATGGATAGCAGCAATGGGCAGAGGAGGCACAAAGTTCAGCTGTATAAACTTTATTAACTGCTCTTGAAAAGCACAGACTCCACTTTCTGTAGATTGTACTCACAGGCCCCAGAGGAACAAACTAACAAGAACTCAGAGGTTAAAAGTCCTTACTGTCCCCTGCTGTGTTCAATAGCAGTTGTCCAAATAGACCCCTAACAAGGAGCTGTGTGGAGTGGGATGAGGGGAAGAGGGCATTGAGTAGATTGTGAAGGAAACAATGATGCTGGACGTGAGGAACAGCAGATTGGTCTTGAGTGTATAAAATCAAGGGATAAGCACCAATTAAGCATTATCAGCTTCCATATTCCAAATTCAAATTCTGGGAGGAAAGCTCTGTCAGAGCCCCTACGACCAAAGGGCTGGGAAGGATTCCAATGTTTTGTGAGTAATAAATAAGGTTTTTCAAATTTTCACTCTGCAAACATTTTTTATAGAACTTGTAGTGGAGTTAATTATGCAACCAGTCCCTTTGAAAAGCTGTAACTTTGCATATAGGTTATGGTTGTACCTCGGATCAAATAAAGGTAGAAAAAAGCCTAGAAGGAAGTAAACCAAAAGATTCACATTATGCACATTCCAATTTTTCCAAACAAGTATGAATTAGGTATTTTTCTTTTAATGAGTAAAAATAATTTTTTGAGGGAGGTAATACATTTAGATTTAGGTGCACAGAATCAAAACCCAGGCTGCCTGTGTTTAAATTCCAGCCCTACTACGTATTAGCTGTTGTGACACTGGGAAAATTAATATCCTCTTCTGTGTTTCCATTTCATCTTGTCTAAGATAAGCATAGTAGTAGGACATTCCTCATAGAGTTGATGTGAAGCTTAAATGAGTTATCTTTTAAAAAAATTTTTTTAAGTAGGCTTCACACCCAGCATGGAGCCCAATATGGTCCTGAATTCAACCCTGAGATCAAGACCTGAGCTAAGATCAAGAGTCAGACATTCGACTTAGATCAAGAGTCGGATGTTCAACCGACTGAGTCACCTAGGCAGCCCTAAATGAGTTAATCTTTTATAAGTGTTTTCTATGTGTACCCCATGTAGTAAACACTATACAAGTCTTTGATATTATTAGTATGGTTTAAACTGTGTTGATTTTGAATGGACTTATTAATTTATTCATTCCAGTATTCAGTGAACATCTTCCATTTGCCAAGCCCTGTAGTAGGCATTACCAGCACAGATAAAAGAAGGTGTGGTCCCTGTGTTCAAACTCATGGAAGTTCCAATGGTAAACTATTCTCATTTTCTCCTTTACACAATAGTAATTTCCATTCAGTGTTCACTTATCACATGTCAGGCACCATGCTGAAAGTTTTCCAGACATTATTTGAGACTTAGATTCACCCAATCAGGGTTAATATTCTGATTTCTATTCTATAGATGAGGAACATGTCTCTGAGAGGTCAAGTAATTTGGCCAAGGTCATAGTGCTACTAACTGTGACCCTAATGCAGGCGCTTTTAATAACTGCATGATCTTTCCTCCTAAATTCCAGTTTATGTCCATTGAAATAAGTATTCTTATCAGCCTCTCCAGCAGTAGCTCCTAATAGACTTGCTGTTGGGTTTCACATAGAACCAGGTTTGGAGAGAAGGGTGTGAAGGTTGAGGAAATGCCTGAGTCAGAATAAAACATCATCAAATAAGTCATCAGGCTGCAGATACAGAAATGTAGTCAAAATTCCCCTCTAACAGATAAAATCTTGATAGATCAGAGTCCTATGTCTTTTAAATCTTTCCCATCCCCAAACCATTCAGATAAAACTCAGTATTCTTCAAGGTATGAGGCAGATCATCTCTTTTTGTAGGAAGTATGTGCTGGGGGCACTTTTTTATGTTTATTTTTATTTTTGAGAGAGAGACAAAACATGAGTGGAGGAGGGGCAGAGAGAGAGAGAGAGAATCCAAAGCAGACTCCAGGCTCTGAGCTGTCAGCACAGAGCCTGACAGGGGACTTGAACTCACAAACTGTGAGATCATGACCTGAGCCAAAGTCAAATGCCCAACCGACTGAGCCACCCAGGTGCCCCTGAGGGTGTTTTTGAAGAGAGAAGACCCCCTAGAGCCATCTCACATTTAATTTGCCCCACAGTGGGAGATAAATATTATTTCTTACATTGAAGATTAATCACAGCCAAGCCAGTTTTCCTGGCCAATCCATCTTCTCTGGGCTTTGGAAGACTTCCTTTCTAGCATCCATGACAGAAAGGGTTAATGCTACAGCCTAAGTATGTTTTTAAACAGTTCAAGCTTTCTTTTGTGATGTGTTGAATTTAAGCTTGGAGAAAGTGAAGAGGAAGAGCCCTATTTGCTGCTGTGTCTCAGTGCATTCAGTATATATGTTTAACACCCGCAGAGGTGCTCAACACCGGATACTCTACATGCTATACTGTGGCTATTGTTTGCCACGGAAATTGTTTGAAAACCATAAGGAAACAAACAAAAAAGAAAAAGGACTTTGATTCGCATGGTTGATTCCGCATTCTTTCTCTTTGGATCTTTTTATACATTTAATACTGAGTTCATTTGGTATTGTCTTTTTTCATTTATCCAAGTTCCAAAGAGCAGAGCCCCTAATTCTCTGCACTTCTTAACCTGGTCTGAGCCCTTGGGAAAATTGTGCCACTGTAGGAATTACCTTTTATTGTCTCCCTCTCCTGTGCTTGACCCATTCATATCAAGGTTCATTCTTTTGTCCGTCTGACATTCCTGTGGATTTGGAAAGTGGTCAGCATTAGCTGGTAAAAACTTAAGGTTTTAGCTTTATGGCAGGGCTTGATTAAAATGATGTTCACAGTGGATTTTCAGGTGATATGACAGGTCAGGAAGAAGATGCAATTACTTGATTCATATTTAAAGAAAAAAGACTGGGGCTCTGCCATCAACTGTGACTGAAAGTTGTGTCAGTGAGCCAAATCTGAAACTATAAATATGATGCCTGTAACATCAATAGTGATCACGGTTTGGGGTTATGGTAGGTTAATGTTCCGAGGTTTCTGGAATCCAGCTGTGGGCAGAATGAGGTGGGAATTGGGAAATGCCTGCTGAGTCTCAAGTATCTTCCAAACCAGGTTTCCAGGTGGAAGGCTAGTGTTAGGAAAATGTAAACATTCTTTTTCTCTTGTTCCAAGAATGTAGCTGAAGCCCAAAGTCATTCTAGCTCTAGAAGCAGAAGGGACTTGAAAAGAACTGTATCATCCAACCCAGCAATTATTTCTTGTTCCATCACTTAGAATAGAGACACATTCATGTATTCTCTCAACTATCTTTTGAAAAATGATGGACTCATGGAGTGAAGAAGCAATGTTACTGGCCCATGGCTCCACGGCTACTAGCTGGCAGTAGCCATTCCACATCCCTGAAGTCCTAGTCCCTACAAATTTCTACTTAAATTTTTACATCTGAGATCAAACATGACCTCCTGAGACCCCTTTATGTCTTCCCTCTGCTTTAGATCACACCAGATTAGACCTCTTTTCTGTTTTTCCAGCAGTGAAACCCGCAGCAAACAATAGCTATTTGTACCACATTTTCTTATTCACTAAACAGACCTATCACGTGCACTCTGTTTGTTTTGAAGCCTGTGCCCTGCCCACGGGTGGTACGGAGCATCTTTGTGACTTCCATTTTGCCTGACCCATTGAACCAGCATGGGGGCGGGGAGGGGATGGGGGAATCCAGAACTGAAATGCTAAGCACATGATATCAAAAGCTTTCAAGGGGAGATGACAGAAGGATGTCTCCGGAGATAGACTTATCTAAATTAGGGATGAAGTTCTCAATGGCAAGCTTATTTCTTCCACCTCTTCATATCGTGTTTTCTATATCCTTTTTATAGCCTGTGGGTGGGGGGAGGGCTGAAATGGAACCAAAAACAGTGTGCAGAAAAGGGTTTTTCTCATCCCTTTTATCAATCTTGTTCAAAATGTCCATTCTCCAGAGTGCAGGCCGGGGACGTAAATTCTACAGTTTATCTATTTGCAGCATGCCTTGGTGAGGACAAGTTTCTCCAGGCCCCCACCGACTGTGCTCCTGTGAAGTAAATGCTGGTGCCAGAGATAGGGAGCATTAAGCACACCAAACATCGATCTGGGAATCACAGTGCAAGCTGATGGAGAGGAGAGCGTACACCAAGCGTGTTCCGTGTACCAGACAATGTACTAGAGGAGCCCACAGCCAGGCATGAGCAGAGATGGTGAGGAAAAAAACCACTTTAGATGGGAAGATCCCCTGAGCACGGGTTTTTTAAGCTAAGACCTGAGGACCAAAAAGAAGCAGCATGAAGACCAGAGGAAGAAGTCACCAAAACAAAAGGTGGCATGTACAAAGATCCTGTGGTGAGGAAGGACTTGACCCTTGGTGTTTTCTAGGAGCCAAGAAGAAGCCGCAGTGAATGGAGCAGGGGGCAAGAGAGGGTTATAGAAACTGGTGTACACGAGGCAGGCAAAGTTGTGCAAAGGAGTCCTAATCTTAGTCTGAGTCGAAAGGAAATCTCTGGAAGGTTAAACAAATTGTTTGAATTTTGAAATAATTTTACATTTAGAGTTGCAAGGGTAATACGGTGAGTTTTACCCAGTTTCTGCTAATGTTGATGGCCATCTCTCATCTCCCATAAGCGGTTACTTTTATCGGAACCTAGGAGGGGCGCCTGGGTGGCTTAGTCGGTTAAGCGTCCGACTTTCGCTTAGGTCATGATCTCGCGGTTCGTGGGTTCGAGCCCCACGTCGGGCTGTGTGCTGACTGTCAGCTCAGATCCTGGAGCCTGTTTCAGAGTCTGTGACTCCCTCTCTCTCTGACCCTCCCCTGCTCATGCTGTCTCTCTCTCTCTTAGAAATAAATAAAATATTAAAAAAAAAAAAAGAACCTAGGATTAACAGTGGTACCGTACTATTAACTCAACTCCAGATCATTGGGAAGATTCTAAGTAGGAAGATTACTCAAGAATGTAAAATGCCTTCTATTTTAAGGAGGTGGCCTCCTTAAAATATAACTCCCTACGTGTGGGAGTGCATCAGAGTGGGGTAAGATGGAAGTTAGGAAGCCATGGCAGTGAGCTAAGTGAGAGATGGGGCATGACGCTGGCAACGAGGGTGGACTCGGGGTTGGATGGGGAACAAGTCGGGAGGGGGGTGAATGAAAGGAAAACAAAAATGCATCCTCAACATGTGGCCTGAGAAGGAGAATGGATGCCAGTGCCATTGGCTGAGATGAGGAAAACTTGTCAAAAGGAGAGCTTCAGGGAAGATCAAGACTTCAGTCTGAGCATGTTAAGTGTGAGATGCCTGGAATTTTGTAACATTCTATAGAAATATAATTTATCATGACTAGCACTGGAAGAGAGCCTCAATTAGGGGTATATTTGGATTGAACACCTCTTTCCAGCTCTTATGTTTACCCTTTTAACTAGAAGGAAGCAATAGTTATTAAGTATTATTGAAAAGTCAGGTCCTAGACTAGATTCCCAAATTCAATTAATAGGATGATTTTTGACAATGGAAAATATACTTTACTATGGCAAATATTTGAAGAGATGAACTCTCTGGATGGTACCCTGAAAAAGGAAATCAAACAATCACAAATTAAGTCCCAGACACAAGCCAGACTCTAAACCTGGGGTTCTGTTTTCTTGTTGGTCGGATGGCGTGGGACTCTATTTCCTTATCTGTAAAGTGGAAACAAGATACCACTTGGGCACTACTGTGCTGATTTACATGATTTGGTGTTTATAAAGCGCCTCGTACGGTACTTGGCATATAAATGTTGGTTCCCTTTCTCTCCCTCTAAACAGATTTCCTTGCTTTAACAGAGTAGTCCGCTGCACTTTAAAAGCATTTTTTGAGTATCAAAGTGCCTACTGCAGTCTCAGAGCCTAGACTCGTTTTCTCAGAACTCAGAAGAAAATGGAAGTATTTTTTTTTCCTCTTCAAAGTAAGAAAACTTGAGAACGGTTAATTAAATGATCTGAGTTGACTTCATTTAGTACAGAATTATGGGCTCTCGACAGGGGCTGATATCCTTGACCCTCTCTTTAACCTGCACAGTCTCAAATTCTAATGACCCCAGTGCTTCACCATCCAGGCATCTGAGTGTCCTTGCTGATCTCTGGGAGTGAACTCCCTGTTTATTTCCTCATCAGTGAGTGGCTTTCCACCCTCTTTGGGCTGAACTCTGTGCAGGGAGCCTCAACACTCCCGCTCAGCCTTTACTCTGTGGCAAACTGCTGTGTGACACTGGGGCTCTTTTCATCTGTTCTCTGTGCCCCCACCCTTCTCTGCCCTTCCTCCTGGACCCCCAAAGACCAAAGCTGTGTAGGTAGGTGTTGCTACACCATCACACCTTTTATCTTATTCCTTGCCCTTGTTGATGTTGGCTAAGCTCTTTTCTTCTTCTGGAGCTCCCATTTCCACTCCTTTCCCTTGCTCTCAAGCACACACTAGTCCTCCTAATTCAGCTGAGGCCATTTTATCAGAGTTCCCCCAGCCATCTGGTTCCCGTAATTCACTCATTGATTTTTCATCCATTCAATCGTTCATTCAGGCATTCACTTAGTCACTAACCCGCCTCCCTCCCTTCATCCTGTTTCTCTCTTATTTTCTGCAGGAGGCAAGCTGAGTCCTGAGAGCCAGTGTTAGGGAGAGTGACCGGCAGATGGTCTGTGACTGGTATTTCTGGGTTGGGTGATTATCGACTAAAGATGGGTGTGCCCTTCCCCCACTCATTGGTTGAAACCCTACCCTGAATGTGATGGTATTTGGAAGGGGAAACTTTGGGAGGTAATTAGGGTTAGTTGAGGGTACAGCCCCCATGATTAGTGCCCTTACAAGACTCACCAGAGAGTTTGCTTCTCTCTGCTGTCTGCCACATGAAGATATAAGGAGTTGATGTCTGTCAACCCAGATGAGGACTCGTCCCAGAACCCGAGCATGCCGGCAACCTGATCTTGGACTTCCAGTCATCAGAACGGTGAGAAATAAATGTGTTTGTTTATAAACCACCCAGGGCTGTGACATATTGTTAGAGTAGCCCAGGCTGACCGAGACAGGCACCTAGCACCAAATCCCCAACGGCTGAGCTCCATCCCCACACCCTCAACCCAACAAGGACAGTCAGAATTGAGGGTAGAGTGATTGGGCTCCTGTAAGGGGGCCTCAGAAATTACCTCATGCTTCCTGTCCCTTCTTACAGATAAAGAAATGGAGGCTCAGAGGGGGAGCTGGCTCTTGTCAGTAGCAATGCGATTGGATGCAAGGCACCTAGTTTATAGAGTCAGGCTGACAGGCATGAAATCCCTGCTCTGCCAGCTGTGTGCCCTTGGGGAAGTGCATCTTCTCTCTGAGCCTCTTTTCTCATTTAAAAACAGGATTATAGCATCTACCCTGCAGCATTTTTGTGAAGATTCAAAAGTGTGTAAAGAGCCTAGCTCATTCCCTTACAAATAGTAGTTGCTCAATAAATGGTGGCTGTCATTAGCTGAGGCCCAAACCCAGGAACTCAAATTCTTACTCCAGGACTTTTCTGTGACCCATACTCCCTGCAAAAGGTCTAGCTTCAAAGCCCTCTCTGCTGTGAAGCCCTCTTGTATCAACTCTCCCTCAGAATGAATCTCATCTTGCTCTGTGCTCATATGAGTTTTCTTTTGCCACTTTTGGGGGCAGCCCTGTCCTTCTGCCTTGGACTATAGGTATTCGCACAACCCACTGTCTTCTCCCCTGGGCCGCAGAGATTGAAGGCTGAGCAGCATCTACAGATGTGGGGGTCTCTTTAGTGTAGTAGTCATCAAACTCTAAAGAGGATTAAAAATCACCAGGGAGGCTCATCAAAAATGCAAATTACTCAGTCCTACCTCCAAAGGTTTGGATCCAATAAGGCTGGTCCATGAAGATGGATTTTCAACTCCTCCACTATGTGATCCTACTGTAGGCAGGTTACAGCATTCTGGCAATCACAGCACGCCTTCCTATTTTAGTGGCTTGCGTGGAGTGGGTGTTCTAGAAATCTTCCTTATGTGAGTTATGATAAGACGCACTGTATCGATTGTTTATTGCTACTAACAGACCACCTCTAAACACCAGTGGCTTGTTATTTCTCATTAATTCTGTGGGTTGGTAGTCTGGGTGGTTCATCTGGGCTCCTCATGTGGTTGCATTCAGCTGGAGGGTCAGTTGGGGCTGGGCCATCTGGGCCTCTCTCTCCAAGGTGTCTTGCATCTTCAAAGAGGCTAAACCAAGCTTCCTCACACGGTGGCAGTAGCATTCAAGAGGATTAGCAGTCTCTGCCCAAGCATTTATCACGCCTCTGTGTGTGTTACACTTGCTGACATCTCATTGGCCGAAGCAAGTCACATGGTCAGCATCAGGAAGGGAGGGACTTCACAGAAGCCTGGCTGCTGGGAGGCATGATTTATTGGTAGGACTGCAAGATAAAACACAGGACAACCATAAGTAAATTTCAGATAAGTAACGAATAATTTTTTTTGGTGTAAGTATGTCCTATGCAATGCAATACTTGGAATGTATTTGTATTAAAAATATTTTTTGTTTATCTGAAATGCAAATTTAATTGATCATCCAATATTTTCATTTGCTGTATCTGGCATTGCTACATCGGAGCCATTAATGTAATACATTAATCTTTACTATGAAATTGCTGCTTTGGGCTTTTCTGTCTCAGACTGTTCCAAAAGTGGATGCTTGTTTCTTTGCTGCTCCTAAGTACTCAGGGTGCCAGTATTTTGAGATCTCCTATTCCACGTTTTCTAGATTTTCTGAGGAACCATTCCCATTTATGTCTGTTCTTCTCATGTGTGGTATTCTTGAGTATCTTCTCTTCCAAATGGGAGTTGCTTCTGGAGTCCCCATTTTTCCTAAGGCAGATCCCTCCACTAAGGCCAGACTTGTTCTAGACAATCTCTTCCTCTTTGTATCACGAGTTCCTTTAGCCATCTGTGGAAGCCTATGGACCCCTTCGCAATGTCATGCTTTTAAATGCTTCAAATACAACACAAAGGAGTATCAAGGAATTATATCGAAATTCAATTTATCAAAATATTGATAAAACAAAAGCAATAAGAGTTGTGATTAATAATGTACGTACTTTCTTGTTAACACAGGAAATAATAGGATCTACAAGCAGGTGTCCTTTGGAGTAGATGGTGAGGATAAACAATATTTTAAGAGCCCTGAGATGACTGTAATGTGATATAGAAGTTTCTTGATTCTCTAGGTCACAGCATCAAAGGTCCTGAAAAAATGGCAAATGTCAGAGGTTAGGTGAAAATAAAGATGATTTTTTTTTTTGCCACTCAACTTCATAGACCCCTGAGTTCTATCCCTGGCTCTTCAAGGGGCCCCAAGTAAGAACAGTGCATCTAAAACAAGGCATATCAATCCTCCTTTCTCTGGTTATCTTCATCCTATTATGGCAAAAACACCTTATTTCACTTGAAACTACCCCTGATTAGCTACAGGTAAAAACATGGTGAAGCAATTATAAGTTAAGTTAAAGATTAACACCTTTCTTTTCCTTTCTTTTACCAATGGACACTCTACAGACCTTATCCAAAGTATGGGGTGGAGTCCTTTGTGATATTTCCTATGCTAAGGACTGGGGCTTTCAAGATTAAGCTCTCAAAATTAATTCAAACCATGATCTGTGCTTTCAACTTGTAATTACTGTTGGAACCAAATAGTTCTTTTGCCTGATGTGGTTATTGATTATCACATAGTTATTTACCCAACATTGTTTCTCTGGTAAGTGCTTCCCTTTCTTCATGTAGACAACGTCAATGATCAAATGTCCTTCTAGGAGGGGCGATTGATTTGGGCTCTTTTCTCCTTATCTATTCAGGCACTGGGTTTCCCTTGGCTTCGGGACACTACCCTCTCCTGAGCTCATGCCAATCTCGCTAGCTTTGTCGTTCTCCTCTGCTGACTTGTTACCCTCTCCTCTGATTTCAACATAACTGAGTACCCCTGGGCTCAATCCCGGGTCCTTTTCTGGTGTGTGCTCTTCTCCTGCATGGTCTTATCCAGCCCAAGCCTTTATTAGCCATGTATTTGGTGATAATGTTGAAGTTATTATCTCTGGCCCAATCTTCCTGTGCCCCAGATTCCCACACGGATTATCTCTTTCACACATCCAAGCCAGCATCTTGGGGGCATCCCAAGTGTAACACGGGCAGCTTTCACACTTTGATTCTCCAGATCGGTCTTTTTTCTCGACACCNCCCCCCCCCTCCCTCTCAGTGAATAGCATCAGAATCTACTCAGGAGCTCAAGCCAAACAACTAGAAGTTGTTCTGTTTCTTTATTCCCCTTACTCCCCTGCAATGGCAAGTCCTGTTAGCTAACGCTCCCTCCATGGTCTGACCACCACCATACACCCACCCCCACACCCCTGCCCAGCCATTTCCATGGCTGCCACCTGTGCAGAGACCCCATCATCTTCATGTCACCTTCTACCTACATGGATTGCTGCAATAGCAATCCTAATCAATTCCCTTGCCTCTTTCCTTGCCTCCATTACTATATAGCAGCCAGAATAATCTTTTAAATTAGTTCATGCCATCCTTATGCTCAAAACCCTCCACCCCCTTCCCATTGCTCTTAGAATAGAATTCCCACGCCTCAGGTGGTCTGTACAATTCTGCGTCACCAAGTCCTGCAGACCTTTGGGGCCACAGCACCTGCCACTTGCCCTTTGCTCACTGACTTCCAACCACACCAGCCACCTGTCTGTCCTTGAATGCCCCAAACGCGGCATCAACCAAGACCTTTACACCTGCTCCGCTATCTTCCCAGAGCCTGATGCTCTCCTAATTTTGCCTCCTGATGCTTCTTGACATTCAGCAATCATCTCAGTCAGGCTGCTTCCTCAGTGATGTCTTCCATGGCCTCTGAGTAGCCCTCACGGTCATTGGAACTGGGCAGCCTGTTGTAGTCAGTGGGCTTTCCAATGTCGTTTTGCTTTCTTCATAGCACTTAACACTTGCTAGAGCAATGTTGCGCATTTATGGTCTCCCTTCCTTATTCACCGCCTCCTCTCTAGGGTGCAGTCTCAACAGCATCAAAGCTTCTGTCAAATATGTTTACCTTTGAGTCTCCAGCACCTAGAACCATGTCTGACACATAGTAACTGCTCAATAGATATTTATTGACAATCTGGAGAAATGATTGGGCTACCATGTTTATATCCTGTTCTCTGGGTGGCCCTGGTGATTGGTCGTCAGGGTGAGTGTGGAAGTTAGGGATCCCATCTCTCACCAAAACACACAGAGGTATTATTGGGACCATTTGTGAGTTGTATGTAAAGCCTTGGTCTTGTAATTTTGTACTTGTTTATAGTGGGGTCTGTATACAGAGGTGGCCAGCAAAACATGCCGTATCTTCAGGAACCATTGCTTTTCTAATGCACTGATTGTTTACTTTCTTTTTAAAACAGATCTTAACTCTGTGCCTCTTCTGGGCCAGACACTAGTAACTAATAAGACAATATCTACCCTCATGAGCTTACGGTCTGGGGAGGGGAGCAGGAAAGCCCAGTTGTTGGGTTTGGAACCTACTCTATTGGGGTCCAGGAAAGTTTTTCTGCAGCAGTGGTGTCTGCATAAAGTCTTAAGGCAGGCACTGGAGGAAGCTAAACGCAGGAGTGGGATGGTGGGTAGGGAACTATTCTAGGTAGTGGGATGAGCATGTGCAAAGGGATTGAAGACGCTGAGGGTATGGTGTTTCCCAAAGACCATAGGAAGCTCGACAGGGCTGGAGCATAGCTGGAACAAGGAGACAGGACTGGAGAGGCCAGGTCATGAAAAGTCTCATGTGTGACGTAAAGGAGGACAATGGGGGTCACTAAAAGGTTGTAAATTGGGAGAAACACAATTGTGTTTGCATTTCAGAATGATCATTTCTGGCTGTGGGAGGATAACCTAGGGGTGTGTCATAAGTGGAAATAGGGAGACGATACTTCCAGGACTAAAACTTTGGGACGGGAAGTGGGAAAGAAGGATCTTTAGATTAGTTCCTGCTTTATGAAGCAATTTGGGGCCAGCAGTAAGGGCACTAAAACTTCAGATGCTGATCATTCTTTTCTGTGCAGTAGTATGGTCTTCAAATATATAGATAGGGTTCTTTTTTTCTCATTTTATGTCTGGGGCACTATTCTGACTGAATTCTTTCTCATACACTTTGATTAGATAAAAAGATGGAGCTGTTGAGTTTCTAGATTTTTTTCTTCCATTTTACTTTCTTCTCTCCGTTGATCCTTTAGTTTCATTGAATAGACCTACAGGACAAAGCCCCCAGACATTTTTACCAACCGTCTGACTAGTCCCTGAGTAATCACCGAGTCTTCAATAGATGGATTCAAAAGCTTATTGAGATCTCAGCCATTTAGCTGCCCTCATAGAACAATTGGATCAAGCCTTGTAATTGGCCCCAGATTGAGACCAGGTCTGCAGCTGGGTGGGGGACGGTTTGTGTGGTAGAGAAAGGAGTCATGGGAAAGAGCATGGAGGGAGCCCAGCACTGGGGCACAGCAGCCATTCATCAGGAGTAGGGACAGGACAGCCTGGCTGGAATCTAGGGCACTTTCCTTGCTGTCATCACCAAATGTCAAGGGAATGAGTCCTTCTACCTGCTGGAAAGTGTACATTCGACAAAGAGACTCTTGGGGGGGGAGGGGGGAGAGGATGAATCATACTTGTGCATGGGAGCAAGAAACTCTCATAGATTCTGTTGCTGAAAAAGGCTTTTGAGATTCATATGTAGACAAATCCAGCCCATCTTGCTGCACTGGGGAAAACACCGAGACTGTAGGAGGAGGCGGTCAAATTCACAGAGCTATGGAGTAACACGCTTAGACTCTGGGCTCAGTGTAATTGAAGAATGTTTCTACCATTCTTGTCTTGGAGCAAGAATCATTGAGACGGTGGGGGATGGGAGAGGTTGTTAACTGTACTCCAAAAATTATTAGCATGATGGTCCTTGGTGTGAGTCTTAGGCACATAGTGAATCCCTGGGCCAAGCTCAGTTCTTGTTCAAATCTCACATCAGTCCAGACTCCTTGCTGGGTGGCGGTTGCATTTACCCCGATGCTTCTTTTTAATTTTTCCTTGGCTTACTCACAATCACTTTGAGATATTTGGTCAGACACCCAGAATCCATCCCAGTGTCTTCTAGAGTACCTTCCTGTACTATGAAGCTTGCAAAGCTAGCAATTCTATTTCTCAGACTCCATTGCAGCTGGAATTCCAGAGGGAAACCAGATTCCACCAATTATATGTATGCACATGAGATTTGGAAGGTGGAGGTCATTTTTCTGCTGCATTTGGTGGCATGTTGGATTCTTCTGCAGTAGGGTCCCTGCCTCCGGCCTCTGCATTTTTGGATGTGGAAATGCAGTTGCTTCTGAAGTGGTGGCAGCAAGAGTGGCTTCTTGATTGTTGTATCACAATGACAGTGGTCCATTCTTGAAACCAGTGGTCCTGCAGTGGCCTTCCTCATTGTGGCAGAGGCAGAGGCTCCCCTGAAGGGCAAGTTCTCAGACTCAGTGTCGGAGGTTGAACATGGAGCATGTTCCTGCAGCTCTTTCAATGATTTGTAAGTACCTGTGGTAGATTGTTTGCGAAAATGGTCATGATGTCTTACATCTCCCTCTATCCATGCCTCCTTGCAGGGAGACTTTGCAGTTCTTCCCATAAAGAGATGGGTCTGTTTCCCTACTGCTAGAATTTGGGCTGGCACTGTAATTTGCTTTAGCCAACAGAATGAGGTAAAGTGACATTCTACCCGCTCGGAGCCTACCCCTTAAGGAGCCTCGTGTACATCTTCTCCCAGCAGCCATGTGAAAACTCAAGCCAGGCTGCTAAATGATGAGAAATATGTGGCCCAGTGATCCTCATCATGCTCAACCAACAGCCAATCAGTGCCCAGATGCAGACCTGCTAAGCTAGTTTGCAACTGACCGCAGACAAGAGTGAGCCCAGCTAAGACCGGAAGAACCACTTGGCTAAGCTCACCCCCAAATTGTCAGAGAATTGTGAGCTAAGGAATTGGCTCTTGTTATAAGAAACAAAGTTTGGATTGGTGTGTGTTCCACAGTAAGAGATACCAGAGAGAACATCTAACTCTGGGAATTAAACCCATTACTGCTTAAAACAGTTAGAGTGGTTTTCATTGCCTGCCATTGAGCCTTGACAGATGTACGCTTACAACTGACATTTCCAAAACCAAGCTCGTCACGTTTCCTGACAGACTTGTTCTCTCCTGGGTTTCTGTCTAGCCATTTGCAACTCTTCTCCTGTGCCATTGTATCCTATTGATCCCTGAGATTTGTTGTTTATACTCCCCAAATATGTGTTGCTTTGTCCACTGTCCACAACCACCCTGTCCACATTGACCTTCACCTTCATCTCTTGCTTGGACAACAGCTGTCTCCCCACTTCTTTTCCTGCTTCTACTCTTGTCCTCTTCCAATGTTTCTTTACAGAGCAGCTGGGCTGATATTTTTTAAATGCACATCTAATGGAATTGTGGAGTCACTCTATTGTGCACCTGAAACCAATATAACACTGTATGTTCACTATACTGAACATACAATTAAAACAAAAAGAAACCGACCCAAAAAAAGCACATGTGATAGTGGTGTACAACTACCCTCTCCAGGACGTGCTTCACCAGCCTCATAATGTGCCACTCTTACCCTCCGTCTCAACACTTAGAGCTCCTCCCTTTCCTTCAGTTTCTAGAAACTTCTTGTCTCCTTTCCATTGCAAGGCATGCTGTTTCTTATGCCTGAGATGCTTTGCTTGTATACCTGGTAGTTTCCTGCCCCACCTTCAGAGCCCAGTGAGAATGTCGCTTGGTCCACAAGGTGCACAGTGATCCCTCCCTGCCCTGCACACGTGTGCCTGTGCACACACCCACACAATGTCAAGTCCATTTGTTTCAACAGAACTTGGCATAATTGTAAATAAACAATGGTTTTTGTAATTACTTGTATACCATCTTTTTCTACTCGCTAGGTCCCTTGAGGGAAGGGACTTTGGTTACTGTTTATTTTCAAAGGTTAGCAAGGTACATTTTGTACAAGAGACACTTGGGAAGTTTGTGAAATGAAGGAATAAAGTACAGGCTTGTCTCCCAAATTGGCTGCTCCTTAGCAGAGTAGACACTTGGATGCACTGTCACTTGGATAACCGTCACTTGCGTGCTTGTTAATATGTGGATTCTGTGCTTTGTCCCCTATGTTCTTTTTCAAATTTAAAATTTTATGTTATCGCAGTAAGAACACTTAATGTGAGATTTACCCTCTTAACAGATTTTTAAAAATACAAGCATTCGTGTTCTTTTTGGTAATAACTCAGGGTTATTTCAATGCCTTACATGCTGTAGTAACAGATTTTTAAGTGTGCAATACATTATTATTACTATAGGCACAATGTTGTATAGCAGATCTCTGGAATGAATTCCTTTAGTATAACTGAAACAATATGTCCTTTGACCATGACTTTCTTCCTCTCTGCCTTGGCAACCACACTTCTGCTCTCTGCTTCCGTGAGTTTGACTTCTTTAGATACCTCGTATAAGGGGAAACATGCATTATTTATCTTTCCATGACTGGCTTATTTCACTTAGCATAATGTCCTCAAGGTCCATGCATGTTGGTATATATGGCAAAATTTCCTTCTTTTTTTTTTTTAAAGGATGAACAATATTCTGTTACTATATTTATATATAAAAAAGCTCTCATAATACATATTATATATATACTATATAATATATACTATTCCAATATACCACATTTGCTTTATCCCTTCATCTCATGTATTTTGATTCACTAGGCCTGGCCTGAGATCTGGACATCTGCAATTTTAGCAAGATTCCCAGGGAAATCTCCATGGACCACACCTAGGGAAAAGGCCTAGATGGAGAATTATCTTGTTTTTTCAGTAAGGATTCATGATGCACCTATTACGCTTCTTGGTGTGTAGATGTTTAAGTCATGGACCCAGCCTCCACGTATCTTATTTTAACTGGGGAATCAAGCTTTTGCTGGATGAAGTATTTAAGTGGATGGCATATGACGAAATTTCCCAAGAAGAGCTTTCTTTTATGGATCAGGAATACATGGGGGTGGGAAAACGCAGAGCTCTTAAGATGTTAATTTCTCACTTGAGATTTGGGAGGAAATCTGGCTACTGGAAAGAGCACTGACTTGGACTCTCTGTAGTCTGGAATTCTGGAATTCTGTCTCTTCTTGAGCTAACTGTAGAAACTTGAGCAAGTTATTTTACATTTTCTGAGCTTCAGAGTCTTAGTTCTTTTTTTTTTTCTCTAAAATTTATTTATTTTGAGAGACAGAGCATAAATGGGGGATTGGCAGAGATAGAGGGAGAGAGAGAATCCCAAGCGGGCTCCATGCTGTCAGCTCAGAGCCTGATGCAGGGCTCGAACCCATGTACTGTGAGAGCATGACCTGAGCTGAAACCAAGAGTTGGCCACCTAACCGACTGAGCCACCCAGGAGTCCCAGGATCATCATTCTTAAAATGGAAATGGTGGTAAGTAAACAATCTATATCTTACAGCATTGGGTGGATGTTAGAAATATTATAGGTAATGTACTTAGCCCAGAGCTTGGGCTTCCAGTGAGCTCTCTAATGGCGAATTGTATTATTAATTCCAATGATCAAGCAGTGCATAATAAGTGCTCTTCTTAACTGTAACTTCAGGCTTCAATAGGAGAAAGGCTCCTATGACCTAGGAGAGGTGTGTTGAATTTGAATGCTCACTCTGCCATTTCTTAGCTGTATAATTTCAGCACTTACTCTGCTTTCTATATCCCAGTTTGTTCATCTTTAATTGAGGGTAAGACTATCCATCATATGTTCTGAATTATGTTAACCTGAATTAAATAATAATAATACTAATAATAATACCAATAAACAACCCTAGGTAAAAAAAAACAAACATGGTGCCTTGAACATAGTAGATGATCAATAAATATTTACTCAGCAACTTCCAGCATTAGGGTTAAACAAGGAGTACTCCTATAGATGAGAAAGTACCCAGTCACTGTTTGAGAAAGGACTTAGGCAATATAGGGAAGAAAGAAACTAATATCGATCAAAGACCACACCTCTGAGAAATTTGTTAAAATACAAGATTCTTTTGTTGCAAGAGAGCCAAAACCCAACTAAAACCTAGTTGGAAACAAAAATCAGAAGGACTGTATATAATGTGTGTCTTATGTAGTTGATGGCTTGCAAGTAGGACCCGTTTCAGGTATGGCTGTAGCAAGCCGGTACCAGGATACCGTCATGCTGTCCCTATCTCATGGAGCTGCTTCTTACTGTTGGTTCAATTCACAGGCTCCCCGCTAGTGGTGGAAAACAGCTTCCAGCAGCTCCTGGCCTTCATTCTGTTCTCTCCTCAATCCCGGCAGGAGGAGCATACCTCGTCCCTAAACTCTTTAGCATGTAGCATGAGTCCTTGAGCTGATGATGATTGAGTTGACCAGGGTCATTTGTCCATCTATAAACCCATCACCAGGAGCAGAAGGATGACATACCATGACTGGCACAGCAACTGGGCCATGTGCCTACCCCTGAATATGGCGTGGCTGACGCTAGCCATAACTCAGATCCCAAGAACTGAGAGTTAAAGGGTGGTGGGTCTCCCCCAAAATGTGAGTCTTATAACCAGAAGGGGGAATGGAGCCTAGATACATAAAAATAACAGATTCCAGTGTATTCACTTCCCTTCTTGTGCTGTTTGTATTCACCCCTGTCTATTTCCCAGTCCCAACACCCTAGGAAGAAAAGACAGTGTGCTTATTTTCCACAATGAAATCTGGGAGCCAGAACTGCATCCTAATTTGAAACCAGTCTTTGGTGGGAGACAAATCTGAGAGCTGGAGGCAGTCCCGGCAGCAGTGAAGGGAAATGGGAGGCAAGATTAGTCCCTGGGGCTGTCAGAAGGGGAAAAGGACCCACGGGAAGTCAGGCTGAGGGATGAGCCAGGCAGTGCTCCTGGCTGCTGGCTGTGCCACCCTGTTTCTCTGCTCCAATCCCCACTTTCACCAGAAGATACAGCTGATGGGTCCGGGTAGCCTGGCCTGGCCTGAGTCCCTCCTCTTTGCCGACACCATGGTGCCCCAAGGGTCATCTGCTGGAGGTCAACCCACCTTCTGGTGAGGCAGGGCTGTATCTGTTGGGTGGCATATAATCTATGCCTCATGGGGGCCAGAGCTATTAAAATAGATTCCATCCCCAGGAATTGAGCAGAATACACTGACCAGCCTTCACATCAAAGGCAGAGTGGCAACAGCCAGCTTGTATCAATAGCAGGCTCCCCGCACTCAGCATTTTCCTCATAGAAAACAACATCACTAAGTGACTCTCCCTACCCTCCCTGCATCTGCGGACCCCAGAGATCACCTGCAGCCCTTGCCAGGCGGTGCATTTGCTCCATCTCTGCTCTCATCCATTTTTCTTCTTGTCATGGAAAAAGACTTAACAAAACACTCACATTAATAATTCTGATTCCCTATAAATGGCCACATTGCCCCCTCCACCTACCACCCTCTCTGGGAAACGGCTACGTCTCTTTACGTTCATGTCAGTTCAGAGCGTGGTAATAACTTGTAGCTCCATACATTCAGGCTCCCCGGTTATTAATCATCACCTACTGAAAGCATTAAAGTGGTTTCTGGCTTGGGACTTTTGTCTCCAAAACAATGCTGATACTTCCTTAATGAAACAATTTCATCAGCTCATCAAGGAGGTCACTTGTAGGTCCCAATGCAGAGGTCACTTGTAGGTACACCTACAGTTAACTAGGAATCTGGATGAGTGTGGTCTTGTGGAAAAGCCCACTATTATATTTTCAGCTTTGAGGACAGCTTTATACCACGTATCTCATTGAAACACTCCCCGACCGCCCCAGGGGACATTTGGCAATGTGTGGAGACATTTTCCATGGTCACGATCCGGTGGTGTTGGTGACATATGGTGTGTATAGATCAGGCATGCTACTTAACATACCACAGGGCACATGGCAGTTCCTGCCACAGAGAATTATTCAGCCCCAAATATCACTAGTGCCAAGGTTGAGAAACTCTGACATACACTACGGATAGTGATGACTTACTCATTGATTCTTTGAGTCATTCATTCATTTAGCATTTGACTATGGAACATCCACTATGTGTCAGACACCATGCTATATATCAGGGATTTAATTGTGACCAAAACAGTCAGGGTACTTGTTCCCATGGAGCTGTTTTTCCAGTGAGAGACTCTGGCAATGAGCGCCTTAAGGAATAAGATGACTTAGAAGATTTTATATGCCACCAAAAGAATGCAGAGGAGTGAATTTGAGACAGGACTGGGGCCCTGTTAGGTGAGGAGACTGTGGAAGACCTCCCTGAGGGGTCAGCATTTGATCTGAGATCTGAAATGTGAAAGGAAGCCAGTGTGTGAAGATCATGATGAAGTGAGAATGGCAAGTGCAAAGGTCCTGAGGCAGGAAGAGCTAGGCTTGTTTGGGGAAGAGAAGGAAGACCAATGTGCCTGGAAAAGAGTGAGTAGAAGAAAGAGCAGAGATAAGAGAAGAAAAGTGAGTCTGAACAGATGGTGAAGAGAGAGGTTCAATAAATCTGATTATTAGACAGCCAGGTGGTAAATTCTTTCAGTTTTGTGGGCCAGTCTCTGAAGCAACCACTCAACTTTCCCACTGTGGTGCAAAAGCACCCATAGACAATATGCAAATAAGCAAACATGGCTTTGTCTCAATAAAACTTTATTTACACAATCAGGCGGTGGGCTAGAGTTTGCTGATCCCCGGTGTAAGATCTCTTAGAACATCAAAAGGAGTTTGAATTTTAAGCACTCATGGATTGTTTCATGCAGGGGGTGGAGGGGTGGGGATCATGATTACTTTTAAATGTGGTTCGCAAGAATAACGCTGCTACTGGCTTTGTGAACTTAGGCACACAAAACTCGTCTCCATTCAGCACCAGAATGCCCTCATTTGTGAGGATAAAACAAGCTAGTCCCCTCCCCCCTCCCCCCTAGAGTTGTGCAGACAAGGATAGAACAAGCGAAAGCGTACTTTGCACATGCAAGCGACTGCGGGTGTTGGAAGCATTTCCATCTGTGGAGGCCCCCAAACCCTCACACGCATCCTTGTGGCCTTCTAGTATGAGACACGGCTCTGTTTCCGAGCTGGAGGAGCTTCCTGAAACTCCAGGAGGCGAAATTACTCATTTGCCATCGCATACGGCATAAACAGTTGTGTTTGGGCTCCCGCCCGCCTGTCTGCATGTTTTTCAGCTCAAATATAGACTTAGTGCTCACCGCCTCGTGGGTGCTGCTTCTCTCCCAGCGCGCCCATGAACTTCATTTTCTCTGCAGAGGAGTCACCTCTCAGGGAAAAAGCTGCTTCCTCTACCTTGCTTCTCCTTGGCAGAGGCACCCTTCAGTCTGGCTGCTCTGTGCCCAGGAGAGCTCTGAGCCAGTTAATAGGGTGGGGGACAGAGGGGCAGGAGCTGGGTCCGGGAAGCCGGACAGGTGTGCGAGGAAGAAGCAGGCAAGCTCTTGGGAAATGGTGGGAGAGGTCCTGCCTGCCTGGGACACAGGGTCTGTGCTCCCTATTTCTTATACCAGGACTCAAAGTCCCCCCCAATACCCAAGGCGGTCTGACTCACAATTCATCTCTTTGCCTTACCTCTGTCACCTGCCCCGCACCTTGCTCACTTTGCCCAGGCCACTTTGGCCTTCTTGCTGCCCTCCAACACGCCAAGCACATTCTGTTCTCTGGGCTTTTGCATGAATTGCTCTCTCTGTCTCGTTTGCCTTTCCTCCAACCTTTGCTTTGCTTGGTCCCTTTGCATAAATCTCGGCATCAATGTCAGCCTTCCTGGACTAACTCATTTAAAATTGCACCCCACCCCGCCCATCCCTCTATTCTATGTATTCTATTTATTTCTATCCCTTTATTTTGCTTCATTTTTTAAAAGCACATCATATATTCCTACCTAATATTAAATTACATGTTTACATGTCTGTTTAGTTTCTGTGTGCCCCATTAAAAAGGTAAGCTACCTTATCACACGTATGGCCAAATCCCTGTCTCCTGCTCAGGGTACTATACATAGTAGAAGCTTAACCATGTACGTTGAATGAATGAGAGACCTTCAGTTAGGGGAGGAGAGATGCTGTGTACAGCCAGGCAGATGCTCTTTAATGGGTTGGTCTGGTAGCAGCTGAGCACTCTGGCAAGTGGCAGGAAGCCAGCGGTATAAGATCTAGACACATATAATATGCAGATTGTATTATAGCTGCTAAAACAAATAAACTCCCATATTTCTATGCTTTGAGACAATCTTTCTTTCTCACTCACATGACAGTCCGTTGTGACTTTTCCTATTAGCAGGAACCCAGGCTTTTTCAGTTTTGTGGTGCCGCCATCCCGAAGGGCTTGGGCGTCCTCTGCATCCAGTTGGAGGTGAGGGGAAAAGGGGTAGAGAAGGTACACCCACTTCTCACCCACCCTGGCTTGGAGGAGATGTACCACTTCTGCTCCACTCCATTGGTGAGAACAGATCACATGTCCCTATCAGGCTGCAAGGGAGGCTGGGAGACATTTCCCACTGGATACCTGCTTCCCCACAGCAGCTCTCTATTACGAAGTCCCCTGGACTCCATACCCCGAATGTTGCATTCAACTCTCTCTGTCAGATGGTCCTAGCCCCTTCATGGTCTCTGCTCTCTCCTACACCGCCAGCCTTGCCCAGGGCTAGTTCCCACAACAGCCTCTGGACATGCTCACGCTCCCCAGCCTGCAAATGCCTTTTCTTGAATCTAAATGCTTCCAAACTGCTGGCCTGGCCACATCCCTCCCTTCACAACTGCCACGTTTCTTGAAAGAATTCTCTACTGACTT
Source organism: Crocuta crocuta (assembly GCF_008692635.1). Classification (NCBI taxonomy): domain Eukaryota; kingdom Metazoa; phylum Chordata; class Mammalia; order Carnivora; family Hyaenidae; genus Crocuta; species Crocuta crocuta. Next base: position 4,218,156 of record NW_027529624.1, read on the forward strand.
CACATTTCTCACAGATTACTTGTTGCCTAGTTTACTGGAACTTCTCCAACTCAAAGTCACCAATGACCTTATTGCTAAATTTGTATTCGCTTCTCCGCCTTCAGTCTCTATGTCTCCTCTGCAAAATTTGACACTGCGGAACACCCCTTCCTGTGGAAGCTCGTGCCCTTCTGAGCTTCTACCCTCAGAGTTCTCGTCTTTCCTCTCTGACTGCCCTTACTCAGCATTCTGATGCCATGCTTTCAATGCCATATTGGTGCCACTTGACTTCTGTCTCGGGTCCACATCTCTCCTTCCTCACTGTATCCTGGGGCTGAAAATGCCTTGCATGGCTGAAGCCTCCTGTGTTCATCTCCGAGGACTGTTGTAATAAATTACCACACACTGGGTGGCTTATAATAACAGAAATTTATTCTCTCACAGTTCTGGGGGTAGAAGTCCAAAATCAAGGTGTCGGTTAAGACTGATTCCTTGTGGAGGCTTTGAGGGGGAAACCCATTCAATGCCTCTCTCTTAGTCTTGAGTGGCTCTGGCATCCTTGGCAATCACTCTCATTTCTAATTTCCTCTGTGTTCTCTCTGGGTTTCAAACTTCCCTCTCCTTTCTCTTATTTGGACAACAGTCATTGAATTTAGGTCTCTTAGTTCAGGACGATGTCATTTCAAGATCCTTAAATTAATTATATCCACAAAAAGATCCACACTCATGGTTACTGAGGGTTAGAACTTGGACATACCCTTTTGTGGGACACTATAATCCATGACACCTCTTTGGAGCACCTGGGTGGCTCAGTCAGTTAAATGCCTGACTCTTGATTTCAGCTCAGGTCATGATCTCATGGATTCTCTCTCTTTGCTCCTCCTCCCACACATGCCTTGTCCCTCTCAAAATAAATAAATAAATAAATGTTAAACCACAACACCTCCCAAATTCATACTCTGTCACCAGCTTCTCGCCTGGGCCCCAGATCTACATTTCCAACTCCCTGCTGCATATCTCCAACCACAGGGTGCAGAAGAATGTCACATGCACAGGTCCAAATTGGCATTTATAATTTTCATTCCCTTAACTCTAATCATTCTGGATTTTCTCTTTGGTGGATGGCTCACCATCTGTCCACTCTTGCAAGCTGGAGGATGAGACACATCCTGGATTCCTTCCTCTCTTACCTCCCACCTCCAATCAGGCACCGGTTTATGTTGCTCGGACTGGGAACTGTCCCCCAAGCTCCTCTGTTTCCAGCATATCCATCCTGGAGCAGCGCTCCATTGTTTTTACCACCGGTTTGCCTGCAGCTCCTTAATCAGCTGTCTTTTCTCCTTCCTTCAGTTTACCATTAGCTCAGCTGCCAGAGTTTTCCACCAAAACATTGTGCACCTGATCGTGCCCGAGGCCCATAATCCTTGATCCAAACCTTGGAGTTTTCCAAAAACTCAGAATCTTTTGGAGTTAAGGAAAACAAGATACAGCATATCACGTAGGTCTAGCAGTGAACTCCAGGGCAGCACCCCATAATCAAACACATCGAGGGAAATGTATGAATATTCACACGAAGAGGGAAAAATGAAGACTATGAATAGCCTCATGTAAGTTCAGTCGGTGTTTGCTGCCAGATGAGTTTGGGCCAAACCCATGAAAAGCCTTCAGCTGTCAGCTTTTAGAATTTTGAGATTATGGATAATGACTGGGACTTGTACTCTTTTTCTTGAAACCCTAGTTGTCTTCTGATTGCCTCTCTTGGCAGGATTTGAAAATTGGTGTCTTACAACTAGACTATGGCCTACAGACATGTTGTGTGAGGCCATCACAATATTTTTAAGCATCCCAAATTGAAAGCCTTTATGAGAAAGATGCAGCCAACAGTTCATCAAGTTGGCCAGATTTCTACCAGCACATATTGTCTTAACAACCTATGGCTTGACCCATTCACATTTTCTTCCTTATCTTTGTGAGTATTTGACTTTGAGTAAACGGCTGCAAATCAGAGCTCCAGGTTATTTCTCCAAGATCATCCTGATTCCTTCTGCCATGTCTCCCTTAGCCTCCTTCTTATCCTGGGCAATGTCATATTATCCAAATAAGTGGAACTCCTTAGATTATAAAGTTAAGCTTCGTGCCTTGGCATATGCTCTTGCCTCTGCCTGAAATACTCTTTACTGCCATATTTCTGAGATTCAAAATTGCTTCATTCAGAAAAAATCTATGTAGCATCTCTGCACCAGTGCCTAGGAGGGATCTAAGGATATAGCATAGAATCAGACAGACAAATCCCTACCTTCATAGAGTCTATATAAGCTACTAAATGTAGCCTGGCCAATTAATGGTACTGTTCCTGTACAACTGAATGCACTACTAATGCCACTTCACTTTCTCTTATTCCTATGACTTTGTTCCTATGATGACTCCATCATGGCACTTGTTACCCAGGGTACTGTACTCACTTGTTTACTTGGCTGAGCTATCCGGAAATGTGAACTTCTAGAGGTCAGAATTAAAGTCTAGTGGTTCTGAGCCAACAGCCATATCTACAACTCTTTAGTAGTTAGATTTCTTAGATTTGCTGTGTTTCTGTGTTCCCCTGGCTTGCTCTCTTGACCTATTTTGGATATCCTGAGTCACCCACTGTCCATCTTCTCGATCAGTGTAATGTACTTTAGATCTTCATTATGGCCGTCCCTTACTTTTGAGTACTAATCTCTGTATTGGTCAGTACGGGTCAGATTGTGTGAAATCATAACCACAGAATCTTAGTGTCTCAACACAACACACATTTATTTCTGTTAACACTGTATGTCCTACACGGATGAGAAGGGGGCTCCCTTTTGACAAATGTTGCACGTTTGTGGTGCTGGAGAGAGAGAGATGTGGCAATTTGTACATTGGCTCATAAAGCTTCTACATGGAAGTTACTCAGTTATCTGTTTACAGTTCATTGGCTAAAGTATGTCACTGATCATACAGGCTTCAGGGGATGTGAAAGTCCCTGGAAATCGGAGAACTAGGATATTTGCTAATATACCTAGTCTAGTGACCACAAGCATGTGTTTGGCAGCAGCTAGCACATGGCAGTGCCCTCTCTTTCAGGGGAGCAGAGGCAAGACTCCCTTAAATTAAAGTTAATCCTTGGTTTTGGAAGATCTGGGGTCTCAAGCTGGGTTATGGAGGCAGGGTTTGGGCTTGGGGGGGGGCTCCTTAATAGGAGACAAGGCTGAAACATAAATGATGGAAATGAGGCTCTTGGTGGGAATTTGATCACAGAAGCAAGGTAAGATTTTCGAGGCTAGAACTGGTGCACACAGAGCTGAGTGAAGATGAAGAGTGTGGGGCTTTGTCTAAACTATTTGGGTAATAGCCTAGAGCTCCTTAAATTTCCTTTGATACAGCTGTAATTTATTAACTGAACACCTACCACATGCAATTGGGCAATGGGCCGTTGCAGACCCATCCCTGCCTACCCATGACCATTGTCTTCCCTTTGCCACATGGCATGGATGAGAATTTCTGTTCCTGAAATAATCATGACTCAGGGCTTTGCACGTGCTATTGCCTGGTCTGGAACGCCTTGCCTTTCAACCTTTAGGTGGCAAGTTCCTTCTCACCATTCAGACTTCAGCTTAAACATCACCCTATCTCAGTGCACCCTTTGAAATTTTCCTCCCACATTGCCTTAGAGCAGGGGTTGGCAAAGCATAGTCCACAGGCCTGCCACCTGTTTCTGTGAATGCACTTTCATCCCTCATTCCTTTACTTATCATCTGTGGCTGCTTTCATCCTCTAACAGGTGAATAGTTGTGACTGAGACCACATGGCCTACAAAGCCAAAAATATTTACTCTCTGGCTCTTTGTAGAAAATGTTGCAGACCCTATCCTAGAGTCACTCTGTAGGCATCCATCATATTTTCCTTAATACACTGTGGAATCATCTTATCTGTCATTTCAGCCTCCTTCCCTACTAGATTGGGCATTCCATGAGAGAAGAGACCTTGCCTCTATCTCGCTCATGGCTGCAACTCTAGAGTATTTGGAGGCATTCACTAAATATGCTTTGTTTGAATGAGAAAAATAAATGGACACTATGTATACACTGAGGGCACAACTGGTCTGAAAACCTGGGCAGGTGCATCTCTGGCCAAATGTGGACCAGTGACGTGGAAGGAAAGAATGGATGCTCGGGAAGTGGGGTGTGTTTCCCATCTTTGGATTTTGGCCAACCAGCTGCCATCACCCTCCGTCTGTTACTTAAACCATGAAAATAAAGCTCAAGAAATCAATTTCATAGGCTGACTGAGGATTCAATGGTGTGTGGTCTACAATGAGTTCTTGTAGTAATGAGGCTCTCGACCTCCTCAAAGGGCTTTGGCAAACACGAGGCAAAGAGGCATGCAATTGCTCCAACCACTTCCCTCCAAGACCTGAAATCTTGTCCGAAATCAACACTTTATTGAAATGGTACAGTGTGCAACACTCTTCCTGTGCTGCTGGCTTGCGCGGATCCTCACCATGCCCGAGATGGGACAGCTTTCCAGGGAAGCCATCAGCACCCCCCGCTTAGCGCTTGCTGTGTACAAATGACGCTCCAAAAAAAAAAAAAAAAAGTAAACTAGCTTTCCCCAAATTACATTTTGCTGGAGAAATCAATAGCAATAACTCGTAGGCTCAGACAGCACTTTAGAAGAGGAAAAGATGCAGGAGGCAAAGCCAGGGCGGCTTGGGGGATAGGAGGAATCTGGGTGTGCTGGCAGATTTCATTCCGGAGCACCTTCGCTGATGTGAGGGGCAAAATGGAGCGTGTCCTCTTTGTAAGCATTAGGGTCCTGGAAAGGTTACTCATTTAGAAACCCACCTGACCCAACAATCACCACCTTTGCTCCCATCTTTCTCCCATCCTCTGCTCTGATTGCATCTAGCAGGTTCTATAGGCTTTACCTCCCACATAGCTCCTGAACCTCACCTCCTCTCCGTCACCACCAGTACATCCTGGACCAGCTGCCATCAGCTCACACTTGGACTAATGCAATGGCCTTCTATCTGGGTTTCCTGTGTCTACTGCTGCTGTGGCTTCAAAAGCCTATTTTCTCTCCTTGGTCGTGATGATCTCTCAAGGACATAAGGCAGATCATGTCACTGTTCTGTGTAAATCTCCTCAATGTCCCTACCATGCTCACGAGGCCCTAATAAGCTGACCCTGGCAGTGTCTCTGGGCTCATTTCCTCCACCCTCCTTTCACTCCACCCCAGGCGCTCTTGCCGTACCTCCAACATGATGAGCCTGCTTTTCCTGGGAGCCCTTCTGCTCAGTGCTCACTGTGCCTGGCACAGCCCTGCCCACTGATATTTCCCACAAGCTCCTGTGGTCATTCAGGTCTCAGCTCATATGTCACCTCTTCAGAGAGGCTATTTTGAGCCCTTGTCCATAAGAAACCCCAGGGGTTCTCTCTTAAACTTCTTGTGTTATTTCCTTCATGGCACTCACCACTATCTAAATTCTCTTATTTCTTTATTTCTATACTTGCTTCCTATTTCTCTTGCTTTATTCAAAGCCTGGGCTCCAGGCCTCAAACTGTGCCCAGGATGCAGTAGGCACTTAAGAGGTAGCCACTGAGAGGCACCTAGGTGGCTCAGTTGGTTAAGCTTTTGACTCTTGACTTCAGCTCAAGTCATGATCTCACAGTTCATGAGGTCGAGCCCTGCATTGGGCTCTGCACTGACAGTGTGTGGCCTGCTTGGGATTCTCTCTCTCCCTCTCTCTCTGCTCTTCACCCCTCTCCCCCAGCAAAATAATTAAATAAATAAATATTTTAAAAAGAGGTAGCTAGCTACTGAATATCTGAATGCTACTTACTTCAGAATAACAAATCTGTTAAAGAACTGGACATATGCTGGTCATTCATTCATTCAATCCGTCAATGCCCTGGCACCTGCTAGATGCCAGTCTCTGTGCTTGATGCTGTGTGTAGAGACAGAAAGACTCAGGCTTCACCCTTTGGCGACTTTGGCTAGGAGAAGGACAGACACAGCACTGGAGGCAGGCCCAGGCTTCAGCCTAGTAGCTGCCAAAGCAGAGCTGTGAACAATAACAAAGTCCCGCAGGAACATGGGGAGCACAGACTTACATTCCCTGATGGAGTGGAAAAGACTCCATGGAGGAGGTGGCATTTCCATTGGGTTTTGAGGGGTGATGAGGAGATTGTTAGCTGTAAAGGAGGTGTGGAAGAGATATGACACCTACCATGTGAAGGAAAAGACTTATAGGGATATTTTGATTCAATGGAGGGAAATCAGCCCTGTCCCAGGAAGGGGCTGTTCTGGCCCCTTTCCCCACAAGATCTCATTTTCTTATTCAAATGAAGGACAACCACATGGAATTCAAGTGTCAGATCTATGAGGGTGATGCCCTCTGCCTGTTTTGTCCAGTGTTCTATTCTCAGTGCCTGGTGCACAGTAGGTGTTTGAGAGATGTTTGTTGAGTGGATAAATGATTTGCCAGAGTAGATCAAAGCGTCAGATGGGGCAGAGGAAGCATAAGAACAGATGGTGTTTAAATTCACTTCCAGTTCTGCAACTTTATGTCTTTGAGCTTTATAGGGGACCCTCACGACGATATTCTGGGTGCTTAGATTAATGAACTGCTGCCCAGACTCAACCATATCCGGCAAATTATGGTTCAAGGAAGAAAGGCATTAAAAAAAAAAACCTCTTTCTTCAGATTAATTGGACAGGGCCTTTACAGAAGGAAATGGGGCTCTTTTTGGAAAATTCTTTTATGCACAAAGGATGTGCACTTGTCCACTTCGAGCATGAGGACTTAGAAACAGGAGGGAAAGATGGTTTTCCCCTAGTTGGACACAACTGGCCTTTGCCTTTTAATTTATTTGACTTTCCGAGACTGTTGGACTAGTCTCAGCCTTCCTGGTAGCTGGCTCAGTGCCTATGTGGGAAGAGCATAGTGGAGGAGATCACAGGGAGGACAGACAGAGGATGGGAGGGAATGCACTCATCTCTGTGCGGCAAAGCGATGCCCAGTCAGTTTTCTCCTCCCAGATCGCCCCGGTCTCCCCAGGTTCTCCCAGAGCCATCTACTCTGCTTGTCTGCTTGTTCCCAGTGCTGGGAAGGGTCTGAGCAGGGAGAGCTGTAAATTACACCATCAAATTGGACAGTACATGAAAGTGAAAAGGAGATGAGGACCAGGGCCTGCCCAGATAGCAGCAAGATGAAAATGCCTTATAAAAGAGGCATGGGGACCATGTTTGAACACCCTGTCCTTAACATTGGTATACAGATCACATGCTCTTGGCAGCCAGCCAAATGCCTGTCTATAGATTTATTTCTTCACCCCACCTGGCATGAAATCGTCCTCTGGATTGTATCTGTAGGCAGCCCACTCACATGGCCTGATCTTTAAGCTGCTTCTCTTTTTCCTTTCAGTCCATGAAGATGAGTTGCAAATGGCTCCATTTGTGAGCTCCTAGAGGTTGAATCTGATTTATCCCTGAAACCCTCAGTGGCGGGCCCAGTGCTTGGCACGGCGTGGTTCCACAATAAATATTTGTAAAATGACTGACTGAGCAAATAGATTTTTTTTTTGAGGCATCGCTTGTCCACATCTTCACCTTTCTTTCCAGATTGTTCTCCAGATTGATCTCCTTTTGCTGTGTGTGTATGGGAGGGTGCATTTGGCTGCAAAAGCAGAAAACCTGGCTGATAGTGGATGAAGTCATTAAACATTTATCGTTTTTCCTTTAACCAGACAAGGGACAGGTAGTGCCAGGATTGGTTTGTCGTCTCAGTAAGGTCATCAAGAACCCAGATCCTTCTGTTACTTCTATTTTGCCACCCACTGGGCATCTCTCCTGCCCCCCGTTGGGTTCTATATGAACTTTCTCTGCATCCTCTACCAATTCTTTAGGATGGAGATGCATGGGTTACAAACTGATGGCTTCCTGACATATTTGTTTAGCTTTCGATATTTAAAAAAAGTTAAAGTAGTTTACAACATTTAAAATTTGGGGTACTTTACATAAAATTCCAGATTTTTTAGTTCTCTTCCCAAATCACAAGATCTGGAGCATAGCATGGCTACAACAGGCCAGAGCCAGTGGTGGCTGTCCTCCCTGGATGAGTTATGAACTATCCAGTTCTCTGGAGTACCCGCCACTACTATTTTTTGTGTGTGTGTTTTTCCAACTTTGTTGAGGTATGGGTTTTTTTTTAATTTTTTTAAATGTTTTATTTATTTTTGAGAGAGAGAGCATGAGCAGGGGAAGGTCAGAGAGAGAGGGAGACACAGAATCTGAAAGCTTAGGTATTTCTTATTGGTGGTATGGAGATGATGATTTTTTTTATGAGTACCAAGGGCCATAGGAAAGATGTAAAGAAAACAATTTTTATAACAGAGCTATCATGTATCTGGCATTTGGCATATGCTACCTCACAAGGCCCCTTGCAGATGGACATTATAATTTCCTTCAATTTTGGTCTGCAGGTAAGGATAGAAAGGTTGAGTCCCATGTTCTAGGGCATAAAACTAGAAGATGCAGACTAGAATTTGAACCCATGTGGGTCCAATTTTAAAGTTCATTTCTTCTTCACTCTTTGGTGCCATACTCCATTGGATAATGTCACTAATTATAATTGAAAGGGTAACCATCACATAATTTTGTCAAAAGAATTATGAAATATCTGATGAGAATGATCTGTGCCCTTTCTTGTGGGCATCCCTGTGAGATATATGTGCATAACGTGAGTTGATTGATTTATAGGCACACTCACGTTAAATCACAGGGCTGTCCTTGAAAAAGTGAGTGCCAGTTAAAGTTTCAAAAATAGGATGACTTTGAAGTACATTGCAGGGGAATCAATACGAAGGGGGATCTCTGTTGTATTTCTTCGTAGCACATGTAGCCTGGCTTCTCTGTCAGCTTCTCTGTTGTGGAAAGCTGGTCACTCCATTGTGAGGATGGCCAGACACAGGTATAGATAGACCTATGGTTGATGTGCTAATCATCTCCTGGGACACCTGGTGCCTCAGCTGGTTGGTTAAGTGCCTAACTCTTGATTTCGGTTCATGTCATGATCTTGCAAGATGGAGTCCCACATTGAGCTGTGCGCTGACAGTGCAGAGCCTGCTTGGGATTCTCTCTCTCTCTCTCTCTCTCAAAACAAATAAATAAATTTTAAAAAAAAGAATTCTCCTCAATTTTTACAGTATCATTATAGCACCATTTTCGGATCTTCTACCATGTGATATCTAGTTTCAAAGCACTAAATACATGTCTCATGAATGAATGAGTTTGCTGAGCAAGTACAGGCATGTGCTGGACCTCAGAAGATTCTGAGGTGACCAAGATCCACTTCCTGTCTTTAAGAGTCTCAAGGTCTCACAAGAAGACAAATATGTAAGCAGATATATACAATGGTGTGATTAGTGCAACCAAATTAGTGATTTGTTCTTTCTATTGTTTCTATCATCCATTTATTCAAAAGTGTTCAATATTTAGCTCCTATTATGTTCCAGGCTGTAAGCTAAGGGCTGGATATACAGTGGAGGGAAAAAACTAGGCTCCTTGAGTTTTTGATTTCTTACTGTATCTGCACAGGATGTGGCATACAGCAGTATCTAAGGGCATGGGCTCTAGCCCCATGCTGCCTGGGTTCAAATCCTCCCTTTTGCCAGTTCTATGACCTCGAGTAAATTATCCACCCTTTTCACGCTTTAGTTTCCTCCGTCCTATGGGCCTAAAAATCACATAGTAACTACTTCATAGAATTGTTATGAGGCTCAAATGAATTAATATTTGAAAACACTTAGCTGAATGAGCCTCTCTCAATGAAGGCAGAATAGTGTTCATCAAGTAAGCAAATAGAATGGTATGTAATAGACACAGGTTATTCAAATTTTGGCCAAATCCACATGGTGCATGTACCATTTGTCATCTTTAAACATAAAAAAAAAAATGTCCATCCACATCCAACCAGACGTCACAAACAAGCCTTTACCTTGCTTTCTGGGTTACACTGGCATGCAATGATGGCACTGGACACCTCCTTTGTGAAGCCGTCTTTGTCCCCCGGGCAAGATCAGCAGCTCCAACTTCTGTGCTCCTATAGAAGTTTGTGCCAGACTCTATTAAGTGCTCATGAGAATGCCTAGAATTCCATTCTCATCTTTGGATAGGTGGCCAATACAAGGCTGGTCCTTTGATTCACCCTGCATCCATAAGCTCAGGTCTATAAAGACAGAGAGTAAGGAAAAATTCATTTCTTAAGCTCATTGCAGAAAGCACTCCATGACTGTCAGATATTATATGTGCATCCATGCATGTATGTGTCCATCCAGAGAACATACATAGAACATACATGCTTATCAGATAAGGAATATGCCCACTTCAGCATGAGAGACTTTTGGAATAAGCAGGGGGCAGGGCTGGGGGAGCTGTGTGTCTGGGGCGGGTGAGGAACAAAGGGTCATGTTCTGAAGCTGTTTCTGACTCTCCATTTTTATAAAGTAATGAGGAGAAGAGCAGAGGCTTATCCATGCTGCCCAAGTGACCAAAAGCAGAGATCGAACTTAAAGGTGTTGCTGCAGAAGAGAGAAAATGAGTCACTTTTTACCTTGGGTAGTTTGGAGAAAGTCTTCCACTGACTTCCTCATGTCTCTGTTGATTTCAAAGGATGTAGGAAGTGGTTCACCATGCAAATTCATTCTAAGCAGAGGGAATAGCACAGAAACAAAGGCACCCACCAGCATGAAACATTTGGCTAAGTATCGACGTTTAGACAATATTCTAGTGTAGGTCAACTGAAGAGTTTTTAGAGAAGAGAATATAGAGGTAAGTAGGGGGCGAGTCATTAAGATCCTTGAAGGTCCAAAGGCACTTGCACATGTCTTTAAGAGGTTGCAAAAGAATGAAAAATTCCCCCATGACAAACCACTACTGCTTGAGTGCCTTCTGAAACAAATTTCTTCAAATAGAAGTTTTTTTTTCATACTTCTGCAATCACCAGTCTGAGGAATCTGGCATTTAAAGACACAAATGTTTCTGAAATACCCTACCACAGCAAAGTATCTGAAAGTGTTTCTTAATTGTTAGAAAAAAAAAACCTATTTCTGTACGTGCTTGGAACACGTTTTTTAAAACACCACCCTTCAAACACACCATCTTTTCCGGCCCCAAGTGGCTGAGGATGGTGGTGCTAAGTGGTTTAATAGAGATGCTGTTGTCTCTCTCCTGCACATCACGCCTCCACTTCGATGCATAATTTTATTTTTTTTTTGCTGGGTAAGTGCTCTACAAGGTTGCCATAGATGTACAGCCCAGCACGCAGAAAAGTGTCAGATGATCAGTAGAGCTGCCTCTATGTGACCAGCCAGGCAAAGGCTTTTGCGAATTCTTTGCCCAAAACGTGCTTTAATCCATCCAATGTGAATGAGCTCCCATGCGCATTTACCAAAGCTGTGGCCTCTCCAATCTGCCTCGAGCAAATACACGTCCTTAAGCAGCTTCCTGTGGAAAGCAAACTTCTGCAGAGGGGATGAGAGACAAGAAGCAGCCATGCTCATTTTGCAATGGAATGCAAAGTGGGAATGGATGGGATTCTGTACTGTGCCTCGGGCCCGTCCTCTCTGCTGCCACATCCCCTTCTAGAATTCCTCCCTGCTCAGCTTTCACTGAACTTGTCCTTCCTTGAATACCCATACCATTCACTGTTGATGAAGTGTGTATTCTTGCTCTTTGGTATCTTGCATTGAACTTCTTTTTTTTTTTTTTTTTTTTAATTTTTATTTATTTCTAGGAGAGAGAGAGATAGACAGCGTGAACAGGGGAGGGTCAGAGAGAGAGGGAGTCACAGACTCTGAAACAGGCTCCAGGCTCTGAGCTGGCAGTCAGCACAGAGCCCGATGCGGGGCTCGAACCCACGATCCGCGAGATCATGACCTAAGCGAAAGTCGGACGCTTAACCGACTAAGCCACCCAGGCGCCCCTCTTGCATTGAACTTCTAATGGTCATTCTCATTGTTACCTTCCTTGTAGTGCCAGTAATATGAGAGCCCTGGGATTCAGACATCTGGAAGGGCTTGTAGCTCCCAGCACAAGGCTAGCTCTCACATCCCTCGAGGGCTCTGCTGGGGCTGCTCTTGCTCCTTGGAATGCTCCTCCTGTTCTTTATTATTAGTCTGTGATTGGTCTTCCCAGGCTGCCATCACAAAATATCATAGATTGGGGGGGCTTAACCAACAGGCATTTACTTCTCACAGATCCAGAGGCTAGCCATCGCCTTCTCTTCCTCTTGTATACAAAGCCACTAATCCCAGCATCCCAAAGCCCACCCTCATGACCTCGTGTAACTCTGATTACCTCCTAAAGCCCCACCTCCAAATAACATCACACTGGAGGTTAGGGCTTCAACATACGAATTTTGGGGGAACACATTTCAGTCCATAACAGACCAGCTCTTTCTTTCCTTCAGATCTTGGTTCAGGCATCTGTTCCTCCAGAAAGGCTTTGACAAAACTCTCAACATGGGTTGAAATCCCTCTCTGCAAATACCTCTTACAACAGCACCCATCAAACTGTACCACCACAGACCATCATTCTGACTTTCTTCCTCGTTAGCTTGTGAGCTTTTGTGTATAGAGCCTTGTCTTTTGTCTCTGTTCCCAGCGGTACTTAGTAAGTGTTCAATAAATGATTACATGAGAGTAGGAGACAAGCAACTAGTTTATTTTTTTTATTTTAAAAAAAATTTTTAATGTTTTATTTATTTCTGAGAGAGAGAGAGACCGTGTGAGCAGGGGAGGGTCAGAGAGAGAGGGAGATACAGAATCTGAAGCAGGCTCCAGGCTCTGAGCTGGCAGTCAGCACAGAGCCCGACATGGGGCTCGAACCCACGAACCGTGAGATCATGACCTGAGCCGAAGTCGGACGCTTAACCGACTGAGCCACCCAGGCGCCCCAGACAAGCAACTAGTTTAGAAGAAAGGCATAGCAGATGAGATTATGGTCCATGCCTTCAATGGATGTTATGAACGTCAATGTATACTTCAGACACCATGAGAATACCTTTTTGAGCGCTTGCTTTGTAACCGACCTCCTAACTAGGGTAGGGGAAGAGAACTAACTCTTACATCTGTTCAGTGGGACCCAGATTTTCAACTGTTTGTGTTCAATTCGGTTCTTGTTTGATCCTCCCTCCCCGTCATTTAACAATTCACTGGGGTAAGTCAAAGCTCATCTCTGAACTCAGGAAGGCAGATCCCGGGGGCAGAGTCTTGAAGAGTGACTTTGCACTGGACAGGGTGGGAAAATATTTTATTCATGAATCTCCTACAGATTACAACTTTCTGTTCTTTTCATTCTTTCTCAAGCAATGTTACATGTTTAGGTAATGTGGATGCTTCTGACAGGCAGAGAGGAAGCACATACGCTGAACTGGGAAAAGAGATGCACAACAATGAATACCTGTGCTCTGCTCATTGTTGTATTCAGTTAGCCTTTTCCATATCAATACAATACCATGTGTAGCCCTTGGTTCAGCAGTCAACACCACTCAGAAGCTTGCTAGAAACTCACACTAATGGGGTCCACCCCAGATCTACTGATTCAGAATCAGAAGGTAGGTGAGAAGGATGGGAACCACTGGGCTCCAGATAGAGTTTGTGGGCTACTCTGTTCCACTTTCCTTCTATATGTCGAATAAAGCTTCCTGATCCTGAGCAAGAGAAATGAACATGGAGAAATAGAGAAAAATTAATGGCATCATTTCTGAGGGCTTTAGGATGCACTAGGTATGTTCAATGCTGGTCTCCCAGTCTCTTCCACTTTGAGGAAAGTGACCCCAACATAGTTGGGATCTCTGGGTGAGTCCCTGAATGATGGCTCACAAGCAGGTGTGGATTTCCTCATTCCAGCTTGCCACGGTATGGTCTGCACATCCATAGTGGGGGGAATTTGGGTGGTAGACTATTATCCTTGGTAGACAAGGAACTCTACCAAGTCAGGAGAGTCTTCTTCCCCACACCTTCCTTTTCTTATGTGGATTTGCTTCCACAGGGCCTCTACACATTGCTTGTGTCTAGGCATCCCGGCAGCAGCCACAGATGACCTTATGCTATTTTTGATTTAGAGAGTTGTAATCAGTCTGTGGGGGCAGGTGCATGCCGCACTGGACTAAGAATCCGGAATGTACCTCAAGGTTAAAGGAGTTCCATGTTTACTCACAATACATTCAGTTGTGCTACATAAACGGAGCTTCTTTATTTCCACAAGACTGTTCTGATTGTCCCCAGTTTCTACCCCATTGGGTGGGTCCAACCCAGTAATCAAAGTCCAGTGTTTCGAGCTTTGGCCTTGATAATTAACTGATTTTCAGAGCGCTGTTTTTCTCCTGTTTCTCTGCATGTTAGAATCTGAATGGAAAGGGGGGGGTGTGTCTCAGGTGACTTTAAGGAGGTATTAGGAGGAGAAAGACCGGGTCTTTGACTTCCTCTCAAACCCTCAAGATCCTTCCTGCTAATTGTTGCAGAGAGGCTGGTCAGACTATCTCCAGGGACGTGTGGAGCCCTCAAGCACACTTCATCTGACGCGATCTGTTTTGTGGGGGTTTTTTGTGTGTGTGTTTTTAATAAAGTTTTTATTTTAGAACAGTTTTCTTTTTTTTTATTTTTTTTATGTTTCATTTATTTCTAAGAGAGAGAGAGACAGCGTGAACAGGGGAGGGTCAGAGAGAGAGGGAGTCACAGACTGAAACAGGCTCCAGGCTCCAAGCTGGCAGTCAGCACAGAGCCCGACGCGGGGCTCAAACCCACAAACCGTGAGATCATGACCTAAGTGAAAGTCGGACGCTTAACCGACTAAGCCACCCAGGCGCCCCAATTTTAGAACAGTTTTCGATTTACAGAATTATTGTGAGGATAGTACAGAGAGTTCCCATATACTGCACACTCTGTTTCCTCTATTAGTAACATGTTACATTAGTATGGCATATTTGTGAACCAACATTAATACATAATTATGAAGTAAAGTCCACACTTTCTTCAGATTTCTTTAGTTTTTCCTGTTTCTGTCCAGGACCCTATCCAGGACACTACATCTGGTTGTCATGTGTCCTTAGGCAGCTCTTGGTTGTGACATTTTCTCAGAGCTCCCTGGTTTTTGATCCCTTGACAACTTGGAAGAGTACTGGTCAGATACTTTGTAGAATGTCCCTCCATTGGGATTTGTCTGATGTTTTTCTCATGATTAGACTGGGGTTATGGATTTGGATGGGGGGAAAGATCACAGAAGTAAAGTTCCATTTTTATCACATGACATCAAAGGTACATAGTTTTGATACGACTTATCACTGTTGATGTTGACCTTGATCATCTGGCCAAGGTAGTCGATGTCAGGTTTCTCCACCATAAATGTATCCCTTCCTTTCTGTACTATTCTCCTTGGAAGGAAGTCACTATGCACAGCTCACAACCAAAGAGCGAAAAGTAATGCTCCATCTGCACTGGAGATTGATTGATTGATTGGTATCATTATGGACTCGAGGATATTTATTTTATAGTTTGGGTTGTAATCCAATAGTACTTTATTATTTTGTTGCTTAAGTGTTTCCAGCTTTGGCCACTGAGTCCCTCCCATTGGCTGCTGTGTTCTCTGACACGCTCACATCAGCGAGTATGGCTTTGGTGCCATTGGTTTCTATGGGTCCACACGAGTGCTGGCACTCCCAGAGGCTTGGGTATCTGCCTATGCAGCCTCTCTACTCCACCTCTAGGTGGCGCCTGCTTTGACACTCTCCTTAGAAACTCAGAGTCCTCCCACTGGAGCACATAGGTGTTCCTGCTATCGCTTGGCCACAGGTGCGGGCCATGGGGGGGCAGGAGTACACCCTCCATCTCATCCATCTATCCACTCTGATGGCCATGCTGGAACCTTCACCTATCTGCCACTGGAGTATGACACCGAGCTGCGGGCTGGAATCAGGGGCTGCTGTAGCGTCTCTCACCACATTCTTCCATTCTTAGTCAAGCTCCTTCCAGGAGATGCATGCATTTGCCTTCTCACCTCCCACATCATCTTCAGCTTACTCTTCTCTGTCTTCACCACTCTACGGAAATACCTCATGAGAAGATCTCTACAGATCCCCAAATGGCTGAATCCAAAGAATGCTTTTCAACATTCAGGTTTCCTGGTCTCATGGAAGTTCAGGACCTGCTGACAAGACCTTCCCTTTCCTTTGTCTCTTGGGGTG
The DNA here is from genome assembly GCF_008692635.1 of Crocuta crocuta. Taxonomy (NCBI): domain Eukaryota; kingdom Metazoa; phylum Chordata; class Mammalia; order Carnivora; family Hyaenidae; genus Crocuta; species Crocuta crocuta. The sequence goes on from NW_027529624.1 coordinate 4,234,399, forward strand.
CATTGTCTGCTGCTCTTCCTCTCACCTCCCTGGAAGCTTCACCTCAGTCTTCCTTAGCCACATCCTGCTTTACCTAACCTTAAAATGTCAGAGCTCCTCAGGGTGTCATTCCCGATCTCTTTCGCTGGACTCTCTTTGGGCAACCATGTCCATATCCGCCAAAAGCCCATGAAGCCTTCAGTACAATTTTACAAACACTAGTTGTGAGTGTATTTCTTTCAGAAGAAGAAGGTGAGCTTTTCATCAAGGAGACTTGGGCTTGGAACAGAGATACTATGTGGAGTTGCAAGAATCCAAACCACAAGGAATTAGCAGAAATTGCATTGTATCTAATGGCTCATCTAGATCATGACAATGGGAATTTGAGACAATTATACCTAGATATCAAGAATCAGGGATTCAACTGGCACACTATTTTATTCTTTTTATCTTGGTCGATGCATAGTGAGGCCAGACACAAATCAAGAGAGAGAAACTAGAAAGAGCTTTACAGTTTTGTTAATATTGGCTCCCTCGGGAGAAATAACATACTCTTCAGAGATACTCAGCTGAAGCCCAGGGTGGGTGATGAGGTAGAGGGGGGAGGACAGGGTGGGTGATGAGGTGGGGGGGAGCACAGGGTGGGTGATGAGGTAGAGCGGGAGCCCAGGGTGGGTGATGAGGTAGAGGGGGAGCCCAGGGTGAGTGATGAGGTAGAGGGGGGAGCCCAGGGTGGGTGATGAGGTAGAGGGGGGAACCTGTAGACCAGAGCCTTTATTGTGGGTTCTGCAAGAAGGAAAGGGTGTGGCAGGGTTAGTAGGTTTAGGATGGGCTGATCTGAATAATTTCAGGAGATTGTGGGACATAAGGGCTCTCTCTGGTTGTCTGGTATGTGGCTCTGGGGCAGTTAGAGCTGATGGACAGAGACCCAGAGTATGAGCCCTACAAGAGAGATGGGTAGGTGTGTGAATTTAATCAACTTCTCAAGAAGGGGGCTGACCACCCTCTAGCCAGGGTCACAAAATTAGGATAAGCCATTTTGAAAACCTACATTATACTCATATCATGCCCCACCTCACTGAAGTATATAGGATCTGGGAGCATAGTGATTGTGTCTCTCCTGTTACCTGGTGTCCTGTCAGGAGCTACAATAGCTATCTTGCGTATAGTAGGTGCTTGATAAATAATTGTTGAAAGAATGTATAAATTCTTAAATAGATTTTTTTTGAGAGAGAGAGAGAGGCATAGGGAGAGTGTAGACTGGGGGCAGAGAGAAAGAGTAGTGAGACTCTTAAGTAGGCTCCACGCTCAGCATAGAGCCTGACATGGGGCTTAATTCCATGACCCCGAAATCATGACCTGAGTTGAATACAAGAGTCAGAGGCTTAACCAACTGAGCCATCCAGGTGCCCCAAGAATGTGTAAATTCTTAAAAAGAACAATTGGACTTGGTATCATCATGAATGAATACATGAGAGAGAAAAGCTATAGGTATCTTAAGAAACTCAGAGAAAATATCTGAGTGGCTCAGGTTTTTAAAAGATGGTGGTCAAAATCAGAAATATAGTATCAGCATATAAGAACAGTCCTCAATGAGTAGGTGCTATCCTGAACCACACAAAAATGATGGTGTCAGCATTTTATTTGAAGCAAAGAACAGGAAAAAGAGAAGGCCAGCACTTGAGAACAATGGTAGAAGAACTCTGTGCTTCTTCCTCTTTGTAATGACAGTAATCCCATCAGGGCGGTCCCACACCCCCTTTATCTGAACCCCATCATCTCCTGAAGGCCTCACCTCCACACGCCACCCCACTGGGGGTTAGGCCTCCAACAGGTACCTTGTGGAGGACACACAAGCATTCAATCCATACAGTCAACAAATTCCTTCTTCTGGATAGTTTGTCAGGTTTCTTTAGCTTCTAAATGAAAAGGGTTCTGCCTAACTGAGGTTATGAACTGGTAAGGGACAATGAGCAGCTTGAAGGTGGAATTAGAGCCTCACAGGTGAGCACACAGAGGGCACCCGCGAGCAGAGAGGACAGGAAGTGCTCTAAATGAGTTGAGGACACAGGTCCTGACAGATCAAATCCCAGAGTGCTGGAAGGAATGGTCTCAGGACCAAGGTGGGTGACCCTGGAGAGGAGCCCAGAGGTGGTGTGGGAGTGGAAGAAGGGTCATGGCTGTTCTGTCCCCACATATGACAAAGGAGACCGCCGGCAGCATAAAGCAGTAAGCGTTAATTCCATCAAGTCCCAGGGCAGGTAACAAATAGATGGATTACCAACGTTTAGGAAAAGTTAATCTCTTGGTGCTAACAGTGATTCACATTTGCTAAATCACAGCTTTTTCTTTTTAAAGTAAAGTTATGTGATTGGCTAATGATGAAAGGCTTTGGAAATTAATAATATAATAAATTCCATGAGGACAGGTTTCTTATCCATCTTCTTCACAACTCTTCACAGCTCAAACCCACACCCTAGAACAATGGCTAACATTGGTAGATGATAATCAATATTTCTTGAATAAACTAATAACAGCAGCTCATATTTATTGAGCCCTACATGCCAGGCAAAGATATGGAGATGAAATCTATTAAAATTACAGATAATGATTATAATAACAATACTTATAGAACAATTTTTAAATGTATCAGGCACCAGGGCACCTGGGTGGCTCAGTCGGTTCAGCATCCAGCTTCAGCTTAGGTCATGATCTTGTGGTCTATGAGTTCAAGTCCCATGTCAGGCTCGGTGCTGACAGCTCAGCCTGAAGCCTGTTTCAGATTCTATGTCTCTCTCTCTCTGCCCCTCCCCTGCTCACACTCTGTCTCTCTCTCTCTCTCAAAAAATAAACACTAAAAAAAAAATAAAATAAAAGAATGTATCAGGCATCACTCTAAAGAATTTTACGTATACAGTATTACATTTGGAAATCTCATTAATTGTTATGCCTTGAATTGTGTCTTCCCCCAGATTCACTTGTGGGAGTCCCAACTGCCATTACCTCAGTGCATGACTGTATTTGGAGATAACCTTTAAAGGGGTAATTAAGGTAAAGCGAGGTCATTAGGGTGGACTGGGCTCTAATCCAATATGATTGGTGTCCTTATAAGAGGAGATTGGGACAGATACACACACCTGGAGAAGACCAAGCAAAGACACTGGAAGAAGAAGACGCTCATGTACAAGCCAAGGAGAAAGCCCTCAGAAGAAGCCAATCTTTCCAACCCCGATCTTGAACTTCTGGCCTCCAGGACTTCAAGGAAACAGATTTCTGCTGTCTCAGCCCCCCAGTGCTCACTACTCTGTCATGACAGCCTGAATGGGCTAATACATTCACCCTGGTAGCAAGCAGGTCTTCTATGTACTTCACACCCCTAGTTGCACCAGGCAGTATGCAGTAATGGCTAATGTTTACTGAGTCTTTAACCAATGGCGGCTCAGTACTGAGGTTCTGCCTGAAATCTGAAGCATTCAGTAGTGCTTTGTATCTTTTAACCTATTTTTCAGCATTTTGCACTGACTTATTACTTATTGTTCCATGCGTTGCTATCTATTGACCTTCTGCCCGGGTGCAGGGTACCTACCCTTAGTCTACAGTGCCAGATCTTCCAAAAGAGACCCACCCCAGGCTGTTACCCGAGAGCTCACAGAACCCCATGGAATCTACCATCCTCTCTTATTCAGGGTGATTATTTGGCCAACCGCACACTAGGAAGGTGTAAACAAAGATTATTCAATAACTCACCAAACTAACTTGCGGGGCCCCTACCAGATGTGCCAGATTCTGAGTACACATTAAAGCTGCAGAAATGACACAGGCTGTCTGCTTCCGTGTACCTAGATCCAGGTGGAGGAGACCGAAAATCACCGGTGTCACAAGTGAACAGAATAATTGCAGGCAGTGGTGAATGCCGTGAAGGAAGAAAATAGAGACAGGATGACCCTGGCTGAGGCTCCTTCAGACAGGGTGGTCCAGGAAGGCTGCTTGGGGCTGAGAACTGAATAGTAAGAAGGAGCCAAACAAATAAGGATTTAGGGGAAGAGAGATCCAGAAACCAAGGGAGGGAGCAGCACGTCCCAAGGGAATGTGCCTGGCTCTTTGGGGGAAGGAACTGGAGCCTTGGAAAGAGCGTGGGCTTGTCTTGGGGATGTTGATCTAAGAGTAAACTTTGCCCAGCAGCATCTGTGTCACAGAAAAATGTTAGATGTTCCAGAAAAATGAAGATGTGTTCTTTTGTGAGGGAGGAAGGTGCTGGAGCAATGGTCCAGGAAGATTTGTTGAACAAGCAAGGTGCTGTGTATTCTTGTGCTTTTATTTTGATTTTTTGTTTATTTTGATGTGTTGGGTCATCATCAACCTATGTGACAAGGAGAGGCACATCTTACTCGGTTTGGGAGTCTGAGCTGATTGCACGTGGGGCCCTAAGAGGTTTGCCTCATTAGAAAGACGCATTTACACTCAGGGGTGGCCTTTTCCTCTTTCCAGGTTGCACGCGTGTCTGAGGTTGCCATGGAGCATGAGAGGAGGCGGGGGAATCCCTGGTCACCACTGCCAGTCCGGCACACCCTGCGTATGCGCCAGACGACTGTGTCAGTGGAGCGGAGGCCCACAGCTCCCAGCTCCTGCAGAGCTGGGAAAAGCTGAAACCCATTCTGGGAAGCTGCACAGGGAACATCAGACTGAGCAGCTCCAGCATCTGGATCTTCAGGGCTGGGCGAGCAAGTTCGGGAGCTACGTGGCCCACGTTCTGCTCAGCACACTAGATTGTAGTTGGGCACTGCTGGGGGCTGGAGCCCAGGGACCAGGGTGTGTGATGGGAGAGGCGATGTGGCTTGGAAAAGAGCCCAGAGCTGTCCTCATGAGCCCCGCATCCAGCCTGGGTAGGCTGCGTTTTGTGAAGCCTTGGGTCACGATGATGGACAATTAGAAAGATACAATGAGGAAAACCAGTGGGCACGATCTAGGGATGTGCGTCCTGGAGGCCAGAGAAGGTGGTGAGACAGAAGTCAGCGGCCAGAGAGATGACTGGCTTTGGAAATGTTGAGTGAGGGGCATCACTGTAGCACCGAATGGCATCATGAAGTTTAGAGAGGAGGCAGGGGTCATAAATGCAGCTTTGGGAGTCTCATGGTGGGAGTTTCAGGTCACAGAAAAGACCTGTACAGTATAGCAAGCCACAGGGGACAATGAAAGCAACCCTTACAGAGATGACTTCCTAACCTACATCTCTGGCCCACCCTAAAAACTGTTGGAAGGAAGCTAGCCCGCAGCTAGCCCGGGGCAGTGGGAGCTCCCTCACTGGGGTTGGGAATACCGGGCTGTTCAGGGGTTCGGCTCTCCGCAGCAACGCAGGAACGTCACATGCCCCTTGTGCTGCACCCTCCTTGGCTGCTGACCCCTTGACCCTCTCATAGCCCATTTTTCTTGAGTGCTGAGTGACAGAAGACAGACAATTAAGTCAGAGCCTGAGGACTTCATCTGCTGTTTCCTTAATTGTATTTCCTACACATTCTTTATAAATAGATTTAAGCGAGACACTAAGTCCTTTAAATTGTGCATTTCTGTTGCTATGGAAATGGTTGCTTTTACCCTCCCCCTTTCCCCCCAACAGCTTAGCTACAAAGAAGTTAGCACCTGTTTTTCCAGGCAGGTGAATTACCTACCAATCGTTGTATTCTAAGAAGGTGAGTGGGCTGAGTGGGCTGGAGTAGGGCATCTACTTCAGAGAAGCATCAGGTGAGGGTTTGGAATTTCCAGAAGATACAATCCATCCTTGCTAACCCTTCAGCTGATAAATGACTCATTCCATAGATTCCTAGGCTGTTGGAACTGGAGAAGGATCTGTAAAGAGATACAATAATAATTAAAAACTACCTTACACTGTACCTTCGATGCATTCACTTATTTCTAAAGGAATTCTTTAATTAAATCATTCGTTTGAAAACATTTACTGAGCACTGGCCCTGGGCTGGGGCATGCACAGGTAATCATTCCAGAACACTGCAGGTGGCTGTCACATGGAATGGAGTCAACAAACATTTCTCAGTGAATGAATAAAGCTGCCCCCTCCTCCAGATAGTGGAGGATGCAGACATTGAACCAATTATAATGTTCTGTGTCTCTTGCTGGAATGTGGGTGTGTACAGAGTCATGAGAGCAAATAGCAAGCCACGGATCCACTTTATTTATTTATTTTTTTTGCAAGAAATGAGAAAACTAAAAGCAGGAGATTCAAAGGGAAGAGAGTTGGCAATGTCATGTGACTATTTGGTGCCAGAAGCACATCCAGGACCCAGGTTCCCTGAATCCCTCTCTGATAGCTTCCTCCCACATCACGCTGAGTCTCAGCGCTTCCAAGCTCTTGCGGGTACAGGAATCACCTGCGGATTTTGTGCAAGTGCAGATGCTGATTTAGTAGGTCTGGGGGTGGGGTCTAAGATTCTGCGCTTTTGATGATGCTGGTTTGCAGACCACACTTTGATTCACGAGGCTCTGAAAACTATTGGTAGATCTTTGGAGATATTGGATGGACCCTTTTGACAATCTGATTACAGCTAAGGACTCTATGTTGCTTAAGGCTACTTGGTTGTTAAGAACAGAAACGTTGGCTAATGTACATAGCATAACACGGCATATGCAGCATAGTGTAATATAACATAATCAATCATAGATAATATAATAACATATGGTCTATATATGAATGTGTATATGTACGTGTATGCATATATGCATACATATAGGTGTGTAAATGTTCATGTACATAAGCCCTACGGTCTGGCCAGCAGAATGCATGGGCACTCCCTTCAGGGGCCCCTTGTCAGGGTGGATATGTTCTAGTTTCATAACTACGTCATTCAAATAAAGACACAGTTTTCCAGAAAGAGACCTTTGCTGCCCAGCTGAGATCCAGGGCAGGAGAGTCTGGGAACTTTGAAGGATGGTTCCCCGTCTACTGCGTCCATCAGGGCAGGTAGTTGGCCAAATGTGAAGGGGATGTATTTTCACCAGAGGAAGGAAGAATGCATGTGGGGCTGTCAGGAGACACCGATAGCCAGCATAGACTATCTCTCCAGAAATATGTCCGTGTATGGGGCGCCTGGGTGGCTTAGTCGGTTAAGCGTCCGACTTTCGCTTAGGTCATGATCTCACGGTTCGTGGGTTCGGGCCCCACGTCGGGCTCTCTGCTGACTGCCAGCTCAGAGCCTGGAGCCTGTTTCAGCCTGCATCTCCCTCTCTCTCTGACCCTCCCCTGTTCACGCTGTCTCTCTCTCTACTAGAAATAAATAAAACATTAAAAAAAAAAAAAAAAGAAATACGTCTGTGTATCTGCACGTATCAGTCAGCAGCCCGGTGTCTCACCTCCTCCTCGGCCACCTACTTGGTCCAGGCCACCCATTCACGTGGGTCTCTGCACTCCCTTCCTGTCTCCCTGCTCCACGCTGCCCCCTTCAGTCTGCTCTGCACACAGCAGCCTAGGTGACTCTAAAAACCCAGGTGGGATTATACTGGATCTTTGCTCAGAGCCAGCCGCTGGAATCCCATTACCCTTGCAGCTAAGTGAAATACCAAGCCCACACATCGCTCTGCAAGATGCTACCTGCTTCTTAATCTCTTTCCCTGTCCTCCTGTCCTGACATCCTCCCCTCTGCTCACCACACTCCCGCCACACTTGTGTCCTTCCCATCTCGCAAACATGCTAAGATTTTATCTTAGGGCCTTTGCATCTGCTGTTCCCTTGGTCTGGACCACTGTGCCCCAGACGACTGCTCTCATTCAGATCTCCACTCAAGGTCCACCTTGGCAAAGAGAACTTCCAGCTTAAGCCACCTGCAAGGGCTCCCTGGTCACCTGCCCACACTCTGGCTTCTTAGCTTTGTAATTTATAGAAATATGCCTCACGTGTCTTGTCTCCCCAGCAGGTAAGCTGCTCCAGGGCAGGGACTTCGGTGGAGGTAATCTTGCAGCCCGGCAGGGGTCCATGCCTGTAGGCCATGTGAGAAGAATGGAGGTGCATACACGGATGCTTCATACACACATACACTCGCACACTCCACCCCCACACACTCCACATGCACTCACACGCCACATCCACCCACTCACACACTCTTATGCACACACTCCACATCCACCCACTCACCCACTCACTCACACGTACTCTTACGCACACGCTCACATACTCCACATCCACCCACTCACACACCCACTCTTTTTTTAAAAGCATAATTTATTGTCAAATTGGTTTCCATACAACACCCAGTGCTCATCCCAACAAGTGCCCTCCTCCATGCCCATCACCCACTTTCCCCTTTCCCCCACCCACATCAACCCTCAGTTTGTTCTATTTAAAAGTCTCTTGTGGTTTGCCTCCCTCCCTCTCTGTTTGTAACTACTGTTTTCCCCTTCCCTTCCCCCATGGACTTCTGTTAAGTTTCTCAAGATCCACATATGAGTGAAAACATGTGATATCTGTCTTTCTGACTTGACTTATTTCACTTAGCATAATACCCTCCAGTTCCATCCACATTGCTGCAGATGGCCAGATTTCATTCATTCTCATTGCCATGGAGTATTCCATGGTATAGATAAACCACATCTTCTTGATCCATTCGTCCATTGATGGACACTTAGGCTCTTTCCATGTTTTGGCTATTGTTGAGAGTGCTGCTATGAACATTGGGGTACATGTGCCCCCATGCATCAGCACTCCTGTATCCCTTGGGTAAATTCCTAGCAGTGCTATTGCTAGGTCCTAGGGGAGTTCTATTGTTAATTTTTTGAGGAACCTCAACACTGTTTTCCAGAGGGGCTGCACCAGTTTACATTCCCCCCAACAGTGTAGGAGGGTGCCCGTTTCTCCACATCCTTGCCAGCATCTAGAGTCCTCTGATTTGTTCATTTTAGCCACTCTGACCGGTGTCACACACCCACTCTTATACACACTCACACACAGTCTGCATCCACACACTCACACATCCACACATCTTACACACATACTCCAGATCCACCCACTCACACTCCACAACACTCTTACAGATTCTCACACACTCTCCACATCCACCAAACCACACCCTCCACACACACAATCTTACTCACTTATACACATGCACACACTCACATCTGCCCACCCACACACTCCCACACTCTTATACACTTACACACACTCACACATGTATGCATCCCACATCTATACACCCACACACATCCACACTCCACACATTCTCCACAGTGATCCAAACACACTCCACGCACACTCTTACACACTTACACACTCACATATGCATAACCCCACCTCCAAAGTCCACACACCACCTTACACATTCATACATACCCATACCCCACATCTGCCTACACACTCATCCCCCCATACTTATGCACACACCTCACACTCCACACACACACACACACACACACCACATCCACCCACACATACACACGTATTCCAAACACACTCTTACACACGTCTGTACATACACACACTCCACGTCTACCCATACATACACACCCCACATACCCTTAAACACCCTCACATCCACCCCCACAAACACACACTCCACACACGGTCACACACTTATGCACACACCACACATCCACCCACACATATACATACTCCATACATACCCTTACACACACACTCACACATGTACACAGCCAACACACACACACACTCCCTCCCCCTCCACACACACACCAACATAGTTTTGCCTATGGTTTCAGGGGATTTATAGGCCTAAAACTTTGGGGTCCACATATCTTGGGTCAGAACCTCTGCTGTGGTCCAGATATCCCCAACTCTGAGGGAATGGGGTCCCAGCAGCTCAGCACCTGACAGCACCCTCCTCCTCCTCCCCAGGCTGACTTTTCTCAGTAGGGCAATGCCATTCCACTTTCTATGGAATCTGGGTGGCCAAATTGGACTTACAGTAGAGCTATAGTAAGAATAACAATAACTGACAATTGACATTGTCCAAGGAAAATAATGAAATATGTTAAATATAAGGGGCCTCTAATATCATTTGATATATTCAAAGGCAGAACAAAATTTTGCTTTTATTCAATAAGTATTTATTGAGCATTTGCTATGTGCCATTCAATCTTCTAGGTGCTGGGGGGAGGCGGCAAAAGAACAATGATGTAGTCTCATGGAGTTCATGTTCAGGAAGGGGCTGGGCTGATAATAAAAGAAAGCCAGGTATGAGAGCTAAAGTATGCTAGAAAGAGAAAAGGGCTGTAGGGAAAAATAAAATCAGGAAAGTGGCTGGGCAGTGGCATTGGTGAAGGTAGTTGGAACTATAAATAGAATTTTCAGAGAAGAGCTCAAAGAGTTAAGGGAATGTGGGAAGATAAAAAAAAGCTTAGGGAAGAATGCTGCAGGAAGCAGAAGCAGCAAGTGCAAAGGCCCTGAGGCAGGAGTCTGCTTTGGGTGTTTGAATCACAGCACAAGGAAGCACATGTGGCTGAGGTGGAGGCAGCCATGAGAGATGAGAAGGAAATATAGTCAGACCAGAAAATCTGTAGGGCCTCGTGGGCCAGATTAATAAGGACTTTGGGGGGGGGCGCCTGGGTGGCTTAGTCAATTAAGCGTCCGACTTTCGCTTAGGTCATGATCTCACNACTTTGACTTTTACTTTGAGCAAGATGAAATTCTTTGGAATTCTGCAAGTAGAGGAGTGACATGATCCAACTTGCACTTTAACAGAATCATACTGGCTATTGTGTTGAGAGTCAGTTCTAGGGGAAAGCAGGGTAACAGTGGGGCCATTAGGAGAATCAGTGGTCATCATCCAACAAATAAAACCCACCTTTATTCTCTCACCCACCCTGGTGGGTCTCACTCAAAGCCAATATCATGGGAACTTGGAAAGGCACCATAACTGTCCCTGAATAAAGTTAGCCTCCACTCATACCACCAAAGTCCCCAAATAGGAAACCAAGGCAAAAGTTTGTTCCATCAAGGTGGACAACCCCCCAAAAGCTCTCTCGGCTGGAAGATGTGGAATGATCGTTCTTCTGTAGGGTACAGTGGGCTTGGAGCTGGGTTAGAGCAGGGGAAGAAAAAGAAATGATATTTAAATCAGGAGCCTTCCTACAAACTGAAATTAGTTAAATTCAGTCAATTGCTGACTGATTTTATGTTATGGAATTCAAACGCTTGGAGGCTCAGTCAATTGAAACCCTGTTTCAGGAATGAGCCAGTTATGGATGGGTCTGCTGTTCTATTATTAAAAGAAATGGATCTGTTCTGGGCATAACATATATAACACTAAGAGCCCACTTGGTGGATAAACGCACTATTTTTTTTAATGTCCAAATACCTGGGACCAAATTCTGGAAAAAGTCAGAGACTTGCAGAGATTTTTATGACAAGTCATCTCAGATAGGACATGATCTCCTTATTTTACGAGTCTAGAAAGTGAGGCTCAAAGAGGGCCAGTAAATGGCTCAACATAGGCTAATTACTTCCCAAATTTTAGGGGCTTGCTGCAGTAAAGTTTAAATTTTCACTCATATCACAGTCCAGCGTGGACGGGCAGGGGCTCTGTTCCCTCCAGTCCCTTGGGAAGCCAGGTGCCTTCCACACTGTGCCTTCTCCCGGCTACAAGTCCCCAGAGACCATTGCTGCTTAGTTGCAGAAGGTGTGTGAGAATCACCCCAAGGAGGTTTTTAGGGCTGAACTTAGTAGTGGTACACATCACTTCTGCTCCCGTTCTGTTGTACAGAACCCTGTTTTGTGGCCACAGCTGGGAACTGCTGTCTAGCCACATGCCCTTGAAGAGGAGAATGTGGAGGTCAATGAGCACCAGTCACATCCACCCGAATCAAAGAAGTGGTAAGAGGCAGAGCTGTGTTGGAGTAATGAAGCGGAAAAGACACAAACGCCTACAGTCTCCTGCATGTTTGACGGGGCATTTTCCTTTCTACTACACGTGGGGGAAATCTCACTCTCCGAAATGTCTTGTGCTGACTTGAGTAGAGGGGAGCACATCTTGTGCTTTCTTTGGTATCTGCAGAATCCCTCCTGGGCATCCTGCGGCAGCCTGCGACATGACTTTGTTTCTAGAATTTCCACCAGGTGCAGGAAGGGTAGAGCAAGGCACACAGCCAGATGGCTGCTACCTGCCAATCATCCTTCCCCCAGTTAGCTGATCCCGCAAATTCCATATAGCAGATCTTCACTCCTTTAATTTAAGGACTTGAATCTTTTATTTATTTATTTATTTATTTATTTATTTAAAAAATAAAAAATTTATTATTTTGAGAGAGACAGAGCCAAAGTGCGAATGGAGGAAGGGCAGAGAGAGATGGAGACACAGCATCTGAAGCAGGCTTCAGGCTCTGAGCCGTCAGCACAGAGCCCCACGTGGGGCTGGGACTGATGAACTGCGAGATGATGACCTGAGCCGAAGTCAGATGCTTAACTGACTGAGCCACCCAGGGGTCCCAGCATGCATCCATTTTTGATGATATTTGTTGTTGAAAAAAAAACATGGTGGTGATAAGAAGGGAGTAAAGAGACTTTAGTGCATTCTGTGCAGAAGGAATGCAACCCATCAGGCAGTGTGAAAGGCTGGGGGTGGGGGGTGGTCCTAGGTCCTTGGTCCTGGGGTTCTGGTGTGGGGGGTGGACACTGATGGTGAAATATCTTTCAAGCATGACCTCTGCTCCCCAGCTTGGCTCTCTGGCTCTTCTGGTCTGTGTTGGCCAGCATTTGTCCTTATGCCTACATTGACTACATATGACTACCCAGAGTCTGGCAAAGTCGAATGTATCAGGTGGCTCTTCCCAACTATGATGACTATGGCCATCTGCAGGGAGAGTCCTCTAGTGAAGAGGGTCTCAGCTCCAAACACTTGTCCACATCTCTGGAACCACATTCAGTTCGGAAGGGACAGCCCCTCAGGATGCCCCTCCCCTATGGTTTTACAGGCAAAGGGACCCAAGGCATCTCTTCCAAACTCCTCAGCATCTTTATGGGTCTGCAACACTTTGTTGCAGCCTTGAGGTTGTGCGGACGGGAAGAGGGCACTTGTTACTGGGCTGGCTTTGCACGACTGGAGTCATGGGGAACTGCAGGATGGGAAATAAATCAGATTAAGGACAATGTATTCCTTCACCAGCACTAAAGGGAGCCACAGGCCAGTATAGACTTCCTAATTGTGTTGAGTTAGGGCTTAGTGTTCAATGTGGGGAGAGCAAGGGATGCCTTTGAGGGACCAGCAGAAGTGGTCTGAAGGAAAGAGGTTACCACTGTTTTTATTCCAGCCACAAAAATACGAAGTACCGGAGCTCTAAGAGTTTTCTTGGGCCACCATAATAAATACTGGGGATGGAGGCTTTAAAAAATTATTTTTTCTCACAGAGCTGGAGGCCAGAAGTCTCCAGAAGATCAAGGTATCAGAAGAGTTGGTTTTTCTTGAAGCCTCTCTCCATGGCCTGCAGATGGTCACTTCCTGATGTGTCCTCACATGGCTTTTCCAGTCTGTACACACTTCTGGTGTCTGTCTCTCTTCTTAGAAGGAAACTAATCCTAGGGGACCTTAATAACCACACGAAGCCCTAATCACCTTCTTAAAGGCCCCATTTGCAAATAGAATCACATTGAGGAGTAGGGCTTCAAATTTATGAATTTGAGGACATAGTTCGGTTCCTAATGGGATTGTACTTCTTTGGGGAAACACAGAAAAACATGTAACTTCTAGGAAAAAGTGCCAATTTGGAAAAGTAACTACTGGAAAGATACTTCATTCTGAAAAAAAAAAAAAAAAAACAATAAACTAATGGAAGCATGTAGTGTTTAGTGAAAATATCCAACAGGAAAAATTCTCCCCATAAATGCTCCTTAGGAAAAATACCCTCTGGGAAAACTGTGTATTATGAAAATTCTCACCCTGAAAACATTCACGAGGCAGAGTATCCACTGGAAAAAATAATTGCAAAAAAAAAAGGAGGTCAGGGGATATAACCTTTGGAGAAAGAGTCACTCTAGAAAAAAAAATGCCTACCAGGAAGATTTTCACTATGAGAAATAAATGGCCACTGAAAAAATATGCACAGAAAAATATCTGGGGGGAAAATCACACCTAGTATTAAAAAGTACCTACCTACAGAAACATGTCTTGCATTGAACAAATACTCACTAGGAAAATATGCATGGGAAAATTATACTCATCTGGAAAATGGCCTTTACTGATATAGATACTGTGAAAAACAGGAAACTATCATTTATTTTGTGTATGTCAAGTGTCATGCATTCTATTGATGGCTTCCTGTCTATTAACTCAATTATTCCTCATAGCAACTCTGTGAAATAGGGGTCCTGGGTGGCTCAGTTGGTTGGGTGTCCAACTCTTGATTTCGGTTCAGGTCATGTTCTCACAATTTGTGGATTGAGCCCCACACTAGATTCCTGCAGTGACAGCGTGGAGTCTGCTCAGGATTCTCCCTCTCCCTCTCTCTCTCTCTGCCTCTCCCCAGCTCACGCTTTCTCTCTCTCACTCTCAAAATAAACAAACATTAAAAGAAAGAAAGAAAAAACCCCCTCTGTGAAATAGGTACTACTAGATGCCCTATTTTACATATGGGGAAACAGGAACGGAGAGTTAAGTAACTTGCCCGAGGTTGCACAGGGAGTAAATGATAGCCCTGGCTTTGAATTCAAACAATGATTCATTTCATTAATTTATGGAGCACCTAATACATGCCAAGCACTGTGTTAGGCACTGAGAGAAACATAAAGCCCAGCTTTAATAAATTGATGTGGGAAACAGATTCACAGGCAGGAATGAAGTTACAGTGAAGGCAGCCTTTATACATTTAGTCTCCACCTTGAAAACTGAAGCAAACTGTTTCCATCAGCCTGAGGTTGCTTTGTGTGTTTAAGAAAGAAGCTAACTGTCCTGATAAACCACAGGCCCCGTAGGAATAACAGCCATTGGGAAAACACTAACACCCAGGGAACACTCACCAGTGTGCTGGGAAAACACATTCCCAGAGGATGGCTCCTCAAAACATGTATGCACGTGTTTGGAAGCCGGTCTCCCCACCATCCAGTCCAAGTCTCTGATCTGGATCACACGAACCCAGCAAAGATGACCAAGTCACGCCAGGACCTGGCTAGTGAAATGGGCTGCAGGAAGCGCGGTTACGAGAGGGGAATTGGATGGAATCTGAGTTTTTTTGATTTTTAAAAACCGTTGCTTGTATGTGGTCTAACCCACCAATGTGTTAGCGCCACACAGTCAGGTCGGCCTGTGGGGTTCATCTCAGCATCCCCACTGCTCACAGAAGTCGACGCTCGATAAGTAATATTTCCAAACGAAGGAATGTTGACGACTGTATGGCAGAGCTGCTAACTACATGGATGCTGGAGTCAGATGACCTCATTTCAAACCCTGCACTGCCATTTCCTGGCTGTGCAGCCTTGGCCAAGTTACTTGCTGATTTTGAGCCTCAGTTTCTTTATCTGTGCAGTGGGGACAATAATACTTTTTCACTATGGCTATTTTGCACGGGGTGGAGGGGGTAGATGAAGGAGTGTCTGTCAAATAGTCAGCATAGTGCCTGACACATGGTAAGATGGTCAAGAAATAATTGGAACGGATCCCTTCCTTCATGAAGTTCATAGTCAAGTGGGTCATCACCCAGCCAACATCCCTCCTCCAAAACTTCCAAACTGGAGGCAGGGCCCAAAAAGGCTGATTAGTTAAGTCCGGAATCCACAACTCGGGTTTTCTCTCTCCTCTGTCATCCCTAGAGAACATGTGTGCTGTAGGGCTCCATCTGCTTCTGTAATAAAACATAAATTATTAAAACCATAAAATATTGATGAACTGTTTTTATAAAACAGAGGGACTTTAATGTATTGATTATGAATTGAGAAAGCCTTAATGAGCTTCAGGAGAAATAATTGGGAAATGATAGTGGGTTGATTTCCTTCTGTGCCCTTGAACAACAAGCAGTTTTGAGATCCAGCTCCCCTCGGCACCATCATACTGCATTCCTGCCACCATAAGCTTTAAAACCTACCCTTGGGGGCACCTGGGTGGCTCTGTCAGTTAAGCCTCCGACTTTGGCTCAAGTCACTATCTCACGGTTCTGGCGTTCAAGCCTCAAGTCGGGCTCTGTGCTGACAGCTGGGAGCCTGGAGCCTGCTTTGGATTCTTCTCCCTCCCTCTCTCTCTCTCTCTGCCCTTCCCCTGCTCGTGCTCTCTCTAAGACAAACATTTAAAAAATGTTAAAAAATAATAAAAAGTAAATAAAACCTACCCTTCTGTGGACATTAAATGCTACCCCAAGAGAGAAAGAAGGAGGTGCAGGAAATTCCTTGCTAAAAAGCAACAATGTACTTTGGATGCAAACATGCTCATGGGAGGTTCCCAGAGACTCTGGAAAACTAGTGGTTAACTTGTTCTTTTCATGCTTAGGTGATTCATCTAATAAGTTTCTCTCACTGAATTTCAGGAAGGCTTCTCTGTCCCTTTCGTTTTAGGATGAAGGATCTGAGAGCTAGAAGCAAACTTCTTAGAGCTCAGGCCAACACTCTCATTTTTTGGATGAGAAAACTGATACCCACAGAGAGAAGTTACCTCGTCCGTGATCTCATAGTTAATTAGGGTCAGGACTGGGCTGGGCTCCCAGGTGCCCTGACTCTCGCACTAAAGATTCTTCTACTGTGCACCCTAAGGCGTCTTTCGGGTGGTCAGAGCTGTTCAAAGGTGGTCCCTGGCTTCTGAGGCTTGGGCTTGGTGACTGGTGAGATCTCCATCGCTTGGAAGCATGGAACAGCTGTCGGAAGGGAATTTGAAATACCATGTGGTCACTCCCTCCGTCCTGCTGATCAAAACCTTCACCTGTTTCAGGCTTGAAACTGTAGACACAGCTGCATATTTGTGATTCTCAGGAAAGCTGCGAAGGTCAAGACCCTGCTCTCAGTGAACTGCTCAAGCCTTTGCTGCCCTTACGTAAGACAGAAGCATGTCAGTGTTGACCAGCAACTGAGGCTCAGGGACGTTCATGGAATTGCCTGGAGTTCACGCAGCCCATTGCTGGTCGAGCCAAGGGCTGCAAACATTCTCTTTGGCGACCGGGACTACCGTTCCTATATAAATACTGTGTTGCCTTTTAATTATATGTGGGAGATAAAGCTTATTGACAAGGAACAATCAGAAAAGAAGCTGATACCTGTAATTAGGGACTCACTGTGCTGAGCATTTTCAGAGAAGGCTGAGGCTTTATTGACAGCTGAGTTCACTGCCAGACAAGAGCCAAGTGATTGCAACGAGACCAGCTGAGGTAAGCGGTTGTTGTTGACTTCATCTTTCCTCCACATACTTTAGGTCTGATTCTTGCCAGGCAAGTTGGCAGGAAAGGAACTGAAACGTTAGCAGCTAATATTTGCCGAGCGTTTTCTATGTGCCAGTGTTTTACTCCTGTTAGCTTATTTTTCTTTCATAGCAATCTTTGAAGCAGAGATTATCATTGGCCCATTTTACAGATTAAAGGCATTGAAACAAAGAAGGTTGAGTAACTTCTCCGAGTTTTTAGGTAGTGAAACCAGGGTTTGAGCTCAGTAGGATGGACTTGGGAACTTCTGCTCTTTTTAAAACTGATTATTTTTTACTTTACAATTTACAATTGAATGATGAGGGGGTTTGAGGCACTGACCTCCCCACACAGCTAAAAATCTGAGTGTAACTTTTCGTTCCCTCCAAAATAGTTGTTGACTGGAAGCCTTACCGATAGCATAAATAGTTGATTAACACATATTTTTGTTTGTAATATGTCTTATGTACTGTATTCTTGTAATGAAGTAAGTTGGAGCAAAGAAGATGTTGTTAAGAAAATTGTAACATTTAAAGTATTATATTCAATTGAAAATTCGTGTGTAAGTGGACAGTGCAAACTGTGCTGTTCAAGGGTCAACTGTAATTGACATATAATACTGTAAGTGTAAGGGTTACAACATATTGATTTGATACATTTATATTGCAGCAGGATTGCCACTGTAGGCTACCTAACATTTCTGTGGTGTCACACAGTCAATGATCACTTCTGGGAGCAATTAAGATCTATTCTTTTAGCAAGTCTAATGTTTATAATATAGTTTTCGCGTCCATTTGTAACCTACTCGGGAGCTTCCTGGGTGTAATGTGAAATTGCCCCGCCCCCTCACCCACACAGGGAGGACAGAGAGAGAGAAGAAACAGGCAGGCCATTGTAAGTTGTTAGGTGGTAGTTTTACTAAACAGAGAGAAACATCATTATCTCTGGGGGTGGTAAAGGCAAGCAGAACCCACATTCTAAGGACAGGGATGGGGTTGAAGAGTCTCTGATCCCCTTGCCCTCACAGGTCAACTGCCGGTCATGCCTTCCTGATGACCTTCCCCTACCGTTTTCTGTTGTCTGATACTACGTATCAGATCTCCAGGACTCATGTATGTATCTATTAGTTACAAGTATATATCCCTAACCATTTCTCCTATTCTCTGCCCTCCAGGCCTTGGTAACTACCATTCCACTCTGTTGTTTTTTTTTTTTCCAGATGGATTATTTTTAGATTCCATATATATGGGGTATCATACAGTACTTGTCTTTTTCTGTCTGATATCACCCCGCGGAGTGCTCTCAAGGTCCATATTTATGTTGTTACAAATGGAAGGATTTCCTTTTATCTCATGGCTAAATAGTATATCACTGTGTATGTGTATATGTGTGTATACATCACATCTTTATCCATTCATACATTGATGGTCATTTAAGTTGTTTCCAAATCTTGGCTTATTGTGAATAATACTACAATAAACATGGCAGGGCATAGATCTCTTTGATATCCTATTTTCATTTCCTTTGGATGTATCCTAGAAGTGGGGTTGCTGGATCATATGGTAGCTCTATTTTTAATACTTTGAGGAACCTCCATACTGTTCTCCATAGTGTCTGAACCAATTTATGATCCCACCAATAGTGCATAACGGTTCCCTTTTAGGGAGCCTTTATACTCTTTCTTAACTGGGCAATATAGTATGTTGTTAATTCACAAGTGTATTGAGATTTTCCAGATTTTCTGTTACTGTTTAATTTCACTGGAGTCCAGTAACATATTCTGTATGGTTTCAAGTCTCTTAAGCTTGTTAGGTTTGTCTGATGGCTTAGAATATAGTCTACTGTGGTAAATATTCCATGCATGCTTGAAGAAAATGTGTATTTGGCTATTGTTGTGTGGAATGCACACAACACTCATAATTGAAAAATATCAATTAGTTATAGTTGGTTGATGTCCTTGATAGTTTCTTATGTTAGTTCTATCTATTGCTGCAAGAGGAGTGTTAAGATCTGAAACGGTAATTGTGAATTTATCCATTTCTCCTTTCAGTTTTTTAGTGTTGCTTTGTGTGTTTTGAAAATCGTTAGGCTGCATACACATTTTGGTCTGTTATGTTTTCTTGCTGAATTGACCTTTTTTACCATTATGTTTTGTTCCTCTTCAGGCCTGGTAGTTTTTTGTGTTTTTTTGTTTTTGTTTTTTTGCTCTGAAGTCTATTTAGTATAGCCCTTCCAGCTTCATTTTTATTAGTGTCTATGTGAGAGGCCCCTGGGTGGCTTAGTAGGTTAAGCGTCCGACTTCGGTGCAGGTTGAGGAGCCTAAGTGACATCATTTTGAGATTAAGGCCTCCATTAAGAGCAACCTCAGGCTGCACGTAGCCGCAGTTCCAGGAAAAGCCTCAGATTGCTCAAGGCTGAAGCCACCCTCGGACCACCCTCAGATCAGCCAATCAAAAGAAGTTAAAAACATTCCTGTGGTCTGAGTCAGGGCTGGGAAGTGCAGATAGTTACTTTGTACAAACTAGCCAATCACTCACCACTTGCCTAACCCCCACGTGGGCCCTTTGAACTCACCTCATAATTGGTCATTTTCAAAGGAGTCTCAAAGGTCATGATTGGGTCCCACCAAAAGTAACGGACGCCTCACAGATACTGAATGGTCAAAGCTGTTACCATGGGTGCTGTACAATTGTAATTGGTGCTTATGTGATGATGCTATACGTACAACGTGTGCACTGTAACACCCCCGTCCCGTACCCCATAAAAACCCTGCTCGCTATTGTTCGGGGCTTCACCCTCCTGCCGCTGCGCTGGTTGATGGGTGAGTCCCTGCTCGAGCTTGTAATAAAGACCCTTATGTACTTGCATCGGTGTCGGCTCCTTGGTGGTCTCTGAGGACTCGCGATTCAGGCACAACACAGGTCATGATCTCGCGGTTCATGGGTTCGAGCCCCACATCAGGTTCTGTGGTGGCAGCTCGGAGCCTGGAGCCTGTTTCAGATTCTGTGTCTCCCTCTCTCTCTGCCCCTCTGCTGCTCTGCCTCTCTCTGTCTCAAAAATAAACTATAAAAAACATTAAAAAAACACAAAACTCCACCAGAAAATGCTCTTTACTTTCACTGTGAAATCCATTTCAGGAAAACTCAAGAGGAGAGAATTGTCTATTATTTTATCCTGATATTTTCTGTGTCTTTTATTCACCCTCCATTCTGACAATATTTCAAGTTTTCTTCTGGTTTCATGTATGTTCATGCTGGGAGAAATTGCTTTAGTAATTCCTTAAAAGCAGGTGTGTCTTACAGGTGCACTGTCAAGAAATTCTCTGTTTATCTTCATCTGAGAATGCCTTTATTTTAACTTTGTTCTGTTACAGATCACTACATACAGAATTCTAGATGGGCAATTTTTCTCTTTCAGCACTAAAAAACTTTGCAGTACTTTTCTTTGGCCTCCATGATTTCTGATGAGAAATTTATAGTTATTTGAATACTAGCTTCTCTTTAAGGAATGCTTTATTTTTCTCTGGCTGCTGTCAGGATATTTTATCTTCAGCTTCTGTGATTTGACTGTGACGTGTCTTTGTATGTGCATATATTCTGTTTGGGGATCACTGTACACCTTCACCCTGTAGCTTTATAGAGTTTTGCTAAACTTGGGGGAAGCTTTCAGCCTTTAAAAAAAAATTTTAAGTGTCTATTTCTTTTTGAGAGGAGAGAGAGTTAGAGAGAGAGGGAGGGAGGGAGGGAGGATGGGGGAGGGGCAGATAAAGAATGAGACACAGGATCCGAAGCAGCTCCAAGCTCCGAGCTGTCAGCACAGAGCCCAATGCAGGTCTTGAACCCACAAACCGTGAGGTCATGACCTGAGCCGAAGTCAGACACTTGACTGAGCCACCCAGGCACCCCTCAGTCTTTATTTTTTTAAAGGTGTTCACCATCACACTCTATATTTTCCCCCTTTGGACTCAGATAGCACATATATTAGACCTTTGGTAATAGTGCCACAGGTCTGTAATGGTCTACTTATTTAATTTGTTTTTCTCTCTGTTCTTCAGATTGGATAATTTTTATTAATATACCTCAAGTTCACTGAGTATTTGCTCTGTCATCTCCAATCTGCAATGGAGCCCATCCAAGGGAATTCTTGAAACATTTTTTTCAGTGAGCTATTTTTAAATTTCTATTTGAGTTTTTGATAGATCTTCAGTCTCTTTATTGAGATTTTCCATTATTTGTTTCAAGATGGTTTATGATTGCTTGTTGGAGCATTTGTATAAAGACTGCTTTAAAGCCTTCATCAGCTAATTCCATCACCTATGTTGTCTTAACCGATTCTCCCCAGGGAGCTAAGAGCTGTCTGGTTCCCTTTTGTGAACTCTGGTTTCAACCACCTCTGCTGTCCTGCTGTTTAGATCTGGCCACCGCTGCGCCACCCAGTGGTCAGTCTAAGGACATGCGTCGGGGTGCATCTGTGAGTCCAGGTCTCAGGGTTACCAACCACTTTAGGGGGTCTCTCTCCTGAGCCCCTGTGTCTCCCTTCTGTCTCCGGTGCTTCCCATGTATTTGCCTGGGGCTCCCCTTTTCCTTCCTCTGGCTGGAAAGTTGAGGCTTTAGTTAGCTACCTTGCTAAGCACTTAGCAGCCAAGCCTGAATCTGGGGCCAAGCTGCCCGAGGACAGAGGAACACATCTTACACACGCAAGATGCTAACAATAGGAGATGTGGGATGCAGAGGAATTCTCCACACTATTGTCACGACTGTCTGTAAATTGAAAACGATTCTAAACTAAAAATGTGCAGGGGCGTCTGGGTAGCTCAGTCAGTGGAGCCTCTGACTTGGGCTCAGGTCATGATCTCACAGTTCGTGGGTTCGAGCCCCGCGTCAGGCTCTGTGCTGACAGCTCAGAGCCTGGAGCCTGTTTCAGATTCTGTGTCTCCCACTCTCTGCTCCTTCCCCACTTGCTCGAGCTCTCTCTCTCTCTCTGTCTCTCTCAAAAATAAATTAAAAACACACACAGAGAACCTCAAACGGGTGTTCGCTGCACCTTGTTGGCCTCTGGGCTGCGCTGGGCAGAGCCACGCCCCCGCCCTCAGCGTTTCCGTCCGGGTGGCCTCCCGCTGGGCCTGCTGACAGTGCAGAATAGCTTGTGGCCCCAACTGAGAACGGGGAGGGGGGAAATGGCTGTTCCCACACTGCGCCTGCCCTGCGCCTGGAGCCCCGTCTGTCTGTGTCCACGTGGGTGCTCGCTTGCTGGGTGTGGGCTGCCCTGCGTGCCGGCTGGCACATAAGATGAGTATAGATATGCATTTATATATATACACAATATTTGTATATATACACATAAGATGTGTATAGATATGCATTTATATATATACACAATATTTGCATATATACATATAAGATGTGTATAGATGTGCATTTATATATATACACAATATTTGCATATATACACATAAGATGTGTATATATATATGCATTTATATAATATACACAACATTTGTATATATACACATAAGATGTGTGTGTATATATGCATTTATATATATACACAACATATATATATATACACATATATATATAGTTAAATGTGTATAAATTAACATCTGTGAAGGAACCACCCAGGTTCAGAAATAAAAGATTATCGATATTCCCCAAAGCATCAGTGATAACTCTCTCTCTTTCCTGCTAGAAGCACCCAGTATCTCTGGACTTCATGGTGCCGATTTCAGGACTTAGCTTTTATCTATACCACGGTATGATTTAGCTGTGTGCTTTTTGAACTGTATATAAATCGAATCATACTCTGTGTGTTCTTTTATGTCTGGCTTCCTGTGTCCAGCAGGGTGAGACTCACCCACGTGGCTGTGCATAGCTGTCCTTATTACTTTTCATTTCCGTGTTCCATCCTTACAAATATATGCCAATGTGTTTATCCGTTCAAATGCGGATGAGCACTTGGGTTGTTTCTGGTTTGGGGCTGTTGGAACCATGTTCTTATACATCTCCTGGAGCATGTGCACATGGGTTTCTCTAGGATATAAAGCCAGGAGTGGAGTTGCTGGGTCATAGGGTATGTCTTCAGCTTTAATAATAATGGCACACTGTTTTCTCGAGTGCTATTCCAATTTACACGCTCACCAGCAGTATATGAGAATCCTGTGGCTCCATGGGGTTCATTTCAGTCATGTTTGTTCCCACCACGCATGACACAAATGATGTTCAGTACACGTTTGTGAAGCTATTGAACTGACAGCTGGCTATGACTGTATTATGTATGATTGAGGGGAAGTCCTTTTGTTCAAACTTTGAACAGCCTTGGGTTACGCTCCACTCTAATTAGAAAGGGATTGAAGGACATGTCACAACGATTATCTCCAGTGGAAAATATGCTAAAGAGAGCTAATGATGATTTGTGAAGGGGAAGGAGAATCTCGCGGCCATTGAAGACCGAAATGGCATATCAAAGGCCATCATCGACTCAGGGAATTGGGTTTGGTGGAAAGCTCTGGGCAGGGGCATAGAGGCGGCATAAAAGAGGGATTATTTCAAGAACCCCAGGACAGGAAAGGAAAGAATAATTGAGGAGATTCCCCGGTGAGGGAACAGAGTGTGAGTCACTTGTTGTTAGGTGTCAAACATCATGATTCACTCCTTCAAAGTGATGGGATTCAAGACTAGATGAAAGGAATGTCAACTGCACAGTGTTAGAAGAGGCACTTCTCCCTTTCTAGACTTTAATTTTGGGTCCTGACTTCTTCCCATAAACCATCTTAAACTCTTAGACTTGGAGAAGCCCTCGCAACCCGGGCGACGGACAGTTTAATACGAGGGATGATCTGACGGCCTTACAAGGATAAATCACAAAATTCATAAAATCCTTCTGAATCTGAAAGAGTTGCTGTGTGAAGTAGGATATTCTGAATTAAGCGAGAATTACTGTTCCGGCCCCCAGAAGAGGTCGGTTTTTGAATGACAAAATAAAATCCATTCAATGTAACAGCTGGACTAACCTTAACAAGAGCAAACATTTGAAAAGATTTTTTAATTTTTAATTTTTGAGAGAGACAGAGCATGAGCAGGGGAAGGGCAGAGACAGAGGGAGACACAGCATCCGAAGCAGGCTCCAGGCTCATACTGTCAGCACAGAGCCCGACCCGAGACTTGAACCCATGAACCGTGAGATGGTGACCTGACCTAAAATGGACGCTTAGGCAACTGAGCCACGCAGGCACCCCAATGAGAGTAAACGTTTATTATTATTATTTCTTTTATATGTCAACCTCTGTTGTATAAAGGGGCTCTTTTATGCAATTTTCTCAATTGATCCTCACAAAAAGTTTATGAGGTAGAAAATATTATCTCCATTCTACAATTTGGGAAGCTGAGGCAAAGAGAGGTTAAGTGGCCCACTGAAGGTCACACAGTCAGCAAGAGTTATAGAAGGGAGACAAGTAGCTCAGGTGACCCCAGAGCCTAACTTCTGTGCTCTTGGATGCTTGTTTTTCACTGATATACAATACAACTCGTTTCATTTTGGTTTATGATTCTGTGAGGTTTACCATATGCGTAGATTTTTGTAAACACCTTCACAACCCTGACCCAGCACAGCACCTCCATTTCAAAAATCGCCCCCATGGCGTTCCTTTATAGTCCCACTCTTCCCACCCTTCGCCTTTGTCAACCACTATAGTTTGGTCTTTTCTAGAATGTCATATATTATCATACAGTACATAATCTTTTGAGATTGACTTCCTTCTCTGAGCATAATGCCTTTGAGATTCATCCACGTTGCTATGACTGTCTATAGTTTGTTCCTTTTACAGATGAAGAGTGTTCCATTGTATGAATGTACCATCGTCTATTTATCCATTTACTGACTGAAGGACATTTTTGTTATTTCCATTTTTGGGGGGGTGATTTTTGAAATTTATTTTGAGAGAGAGAGAAAGAGAGAGAGAGTGAGCACTAGTGAGGGGGGGACAGAGAGAGAGGGAGACAGTATTCCAAGCAGGCACCATCAGCACAGAGCCTGAGGCAGAGCTCGAACTCATGCAGTGTGAGATCATGACTCGAGCTAAAGTCAAGAGTTGGACGCTTAACCGACTGAGCCACCCAGGTGTCCCACTGGGTGGTTTTGACTAGAGTTGCTATAAACATTCACATGCAGGGTTTTGAGTGAACATGTCTTCGTTCCTCCAAGGTCAGTATAAAGAGTGTGATTTCATGGTCATGCAGTTGTGTGTCTGTTTGAGCTCTATACGAAATTGCCACGGCATTTTCCAGAGGGGCTGCAGCATTTTCCATTCCTGACAGCAATGCACAAGAAATCCAGGTGCCCCCTATCCTAACAGCACTTAGTACTGTCAGATGTAAAACTGTCTAAAAAAAAATTAGCTATTCTAATAGGTGTGTGGGCATATCTCAGGATTTTAATTTGTATTTTCCTAATGACTTACGGTATTGAACATCTATTCCTGTTCTTCTCTGCCATCTACACATCTTCTTTGGTGAAGTGTCTGCTCCAGTCTTTTGTCCATTTCAAAACTTGGGTTGTTTGTGTTCTTGTTGTTGAGTTTTGACATTCTTTACATGTTCTAATACAAGCTTGTTGTTGTTGTTGTTGAAAAGCGATTTGCAAAATATTTTCTTCCAGTCTTCAGCTTGTGCTTCATTCTCGGAACATTGTTTTCTGCAGACCAAAGTTTTTATTTATTTTTTTTATTTGAGAGAGAGAGAGAGAGAGAGAGAGAAAATCTTAAACAGGCTCCACGCTCAGCACAGAGCCCTATGTGGGGCTTGATCCCACAACCCTGGGATCATGACCTGAGCCAAAATCAAGAGTCAGACACTCGACTGACTGAGCCACCCAGGCGCCCCCAGAGCAAAGTTTTTAATGAACATAATTGATCAATTTATTATTTTATGGATCATGTTTTTGCTATTGTGTCTAAGAACTTTTGCTTAATCGAAGGCCACAATTGTATTCTCTGATGTTTTCTTCCAAGCGTTTTATATGATTATATTGTCCATTTATATCTGTTTCTTGTTTTGAGTTCATTTTTGTATAAGGTGCAAGATAGAGGTTGAAGTTTATTTTCTTGCATATAGATACCCATTCATTCCAACACCATTTGCCAAAAACACTATCATTTGAATTGCCTTTGCAACATTGTTAGAAGTTAATTGTGACCATATCTGCGTAGGTATGTATCTAGACTCTATTTTAGCAAAATAGAGTTGACGAAAGTTTTCTTAAAGGGCTAAATAGTAAATATTTTAGGCTTGTGACCTCATGTCCTGGTTTGCATGACAGTGGCCGTGGACAATAGGCATTGTGAGGAGAGAGGAAGTGTCAGACTTGGGAGGTGAGTTGAAGGTCATCTGCAGATTTCTACTTTGGGCTCTGAAGTTATTGGAACTTTCAGTTGCTAGAATTCTAAATCAGCATATTAGCTGGATTACACTCCTCTTGTATCCTGACCCAAAGTTCCATAGAACAGAGGTTCTCGAATCTGTGTGTGTGTGTCAGGATTAGCTGGAGGTAAAACAGGTTGCTGAACTCACTCCCTGAGTGTCTGACTCTGTAAGTCTGGGCTGGGGCATAAGGATTCGTATTTATAATAACTTCCTCTTTTTTTTATTTAAAAAATTTTTTTAATGTTTTTATTTATTTCTGAGAGAGAGAGAGACAGCGTGAGCAGGGGAGGGTCAGAGAGAGAGGGAGGTACAGAATCTGAAACAGGCTCTAGGTCTGAGCTGGCTGTCAGCACAGATCTTGACGCGGGGCCCGAACCCACCAACCACAAGATCATGACCTGAGCCGAAGTTGGACGCTCAACCAACTAAGCCACCCAGGCGGCCCTTGTATTTATAAGAACTTCTAATGTGGTGCTGATGTTGCTTGTTCGCTCCGGCCATTTCAGAAGCAACCTTCTCTGTCCAGGCAAATGCACTTGCAATGTGTTCTGCCCTGGGGCATCTTTGCATGTTTAGCAGTAGATGTTTGCAGGGAAGCAGCTTGGTGCGCAAGCATGTGCTATCTGGAAGTACAAGGCACTTAACACCTCACACTGAACCCTTGAACCATAGAGGATAAGAGCTGCTGTTAAACGTTAGTAGGCAATTACTGTTTTTTCTTTTTTAGGGAGAAAGAGAGTGTGAGCTGGGGAGAGGGGCAGAGAGAGAGTCCAAGTCCACAAGGGGAGCCTCAAACAGGGCTGGATCCCACCACCCCGGGGTTCATGACCTGAGCCAAAGTCAAGAGTCAGAAGCCAAACTGACTGAGCCACCAAGGCACCCCTGATTCTGAGATCCATTCGGGAGGGTGACTCCAAAGGTCCCAGGGGAAACAGCACCTCAGTTGCCCCTGGTGGTGACCCACTTGGTGTTATGCATCGTGCCCTTAAATTGGCTCCCGCTCCCCCTTCCCTGTTTCACTATCCATTCTTCCCCTCCTGCTCCTAGGCTCACTTTCCAAAACAAATTGCCTACATGCAAGTCCTTGACTCAGGCCCTGCTTTTCCAGAGGAAGCTCAGTCTAAGACATTGACTGTGGCTTTCTATCTCTTCCGCTGTCTCAATCAACTCAATGGCCTAATTGATATTTGTCTGGCATGGGAAACACAGAGCTCCAGAGATTCCCCTAGACTCCGTGGTCAGGGACTGCGGATTACTCATTGTTGTACCCACAGCACACATGGTAGTGACTGGCACACGGTGGGCGTTCGGAGAATTATGAATAAATGATTCAGTGAAAGTATTTTTACACTTATTAACTGGGCGCGGGTGGAGGGGACGGCGCAGGAGGAAATGGCAGGTGCTGAGTCTGCTTGCAGAGAGAAGGATGGCACGCACACAGTGATTGGAGCGCAGGGTGGGATGCTAGCTAACACATTGCTAAGGACGGCTTTAGGGTGTGGTACTCCCAGTTGGAACCCACCCCCACCATTTCCTAGCTGTGCATGACCAGAGGCAACCTTCCCTTTGAACTTCCACCCCCCCATCTGTAAAACGGAGGAATAGCCACATCTGTCTCACCGAATTTTATGGAGACAAAAGTGTAATGAAGTGGGCTAGACATCTCTCAATTGCTCTGGCACACAGTAGGTGCTTGAAAGATGTTAATTCCCTCTGTGGTCGGGCACCCACGCATCAGAGGTGCAGGAGGTAGGAACGCAGGACCTCTAAGATTCTCTCCACTTCTGAGATTTCAGGGGACTGTGGCAACAGCCAGAGACAAGCTATTAACATTAATAATGAAAATCACAAGGCTTATTCATAGTAGCTAATGTTAATAGAGGGTTTGCCATGTGCCGGGCAGGGTTCCAGAGGTTTTATGTTTTGGCTCATTTGATTCTCAAGCCACCCCAGGTGGTGGGTGCCTTTACACACCCAATTTTCCAAATGATGAAAGCGGGGCACACAGAGAAGGGAAGTGATCTCACCAAAGTCACACAGCTAGTAATAAGTTCAGCTGGGATTTGAACTGAGGCCGTCCTGCTTTTAACCTCTGTGCCGTTATTTCTGGGATTTGAAATAGACTGTTCTGGCCTTACGGTGGAGCCTCGGGGTCCTGACCGCGGGACTAACTAGTACATTGCAGTACGGGATTATAGGTTGTACAATTTCACACATCTTATCTGTTGAGCATGTATCACTGGAAAAGGGAAAGAGTGTTACAATTCTCTCCAGGGCTGGTGTGTTCCCTCCAGTCCGCTTTATTTCATGCTATCACACCTCTCATGTTTAATGAGCCAGGTACTCAGCTATGTAGCACTGAGAAAGGCATAGTTTCCACCACCAAGAAGCTGTCTCTACCTTTAAGGACGGTGGAAGGGTAGAGCACGTGAATAAGGAAATGCCACGTGTAATTAATTCACATTGTGGGGGGCAGTGAAAAGAGGGGTGGCCAGCAGTGCCTGGGAGGTCTGGGGTGGGTCCTGGGGAGCCACTGCTAAGCTAATGTCTCACATCCCACTTCTCCTCCACTTCTATTCTCTCTGTCATTTAAATCACCTCCTGAGACTCTTCGCCTTCTCCCAAAGCAGAACAGGTTAAAAAAAGAAAAAAAAAAAAAGATTACAGCTAGAACATGTCAATATGTAAGGGGATAGAATGAGAATTATTGGTGTTTGCACAAAGCATTTGCCTCCTGTCCATTCCTGGCTGTTTGTTTGAAAAGTTGCCCTGAAGAATGTCAGGTTCTGTTAGGATCTGGAAGGAGTAAGATTGAGATGCTCCGGCATTGCTTGTCTCCTCTCGTATTATTTGTGTACATGGGGAATGCAGAAATCCAATGAAAAGTCTTTTGTTTTAAATTGGTCTGTTTGATGTGCCTGAAATTGATGGATGATGCCGCTGGCTTAATATAGACAAAAATCTCTTGTTTCTACACTATGCGCTGCACTCACACAGCCCGGGTTTCCTTTTCCGTGGAAGACGGGGGGCAGGTAAACAAAAGGAGGAACATGGCTGAGCCCTGGTAGGGGGGAGTCCTCCCGTGTTCTTGGCAAGGACTCTTCCTATTATAAAAACAGCTGCCCTTGCATCCCTTATGCTTCCCACCTCCAGAGCAGTGCAGAACATTGTCTGGGGGGGGGAGGGGTGATCTGTCCACGTTTCTCTTTGGACTCAAGTAACAAAGGGGCTGGTTTGGCCTAATCCTCCTCCTCCACATGACCAACAGGAAGCAATGGCCCCGGTAGATGCAGATGCAAACTTCTTCCCAGTGGGTTGGTCGTAGTTCGGGATTAGGAGGCTGGAAGATGGTGGATCCATTTAGCAGTCCCACCAAAACCCACATATTCCAACATGGACTTGGTGCTTGATGACTTTTGCTCGCCCCTCCAGATCCTCCCTTCTCTGTTCTTTGCTGCATTCTAAAGTACGTGCTCTCCCTCTAGTCTCAGATGGGGGAGATCTGGAAGGAGGAGGCTAAGGCTGGGATACTTATTCCTGTGGCTCTCTCCCTGCTGGCTGCCATTGGTTAGCTGCATTCCCTAACTGGAGTTTGTGACTCTCAGGCAGTCACTCCTTCCCCTTATGCCTTAGAGCTTAGGTATAGTGATAGCTCCCACTGTAACCAAATCTAGTTGCTTTTCTTCCTCAGACCCTTGTAAATAGATGCTTTATTAATATTTATTTATTTTTTAGAGAGAGAGTGCAAGCAGGGGAGGGGTAGAGAGAGAGGGAGACACAGAATCTGAAGCAGGTTCCAGGCTCTGAGCTGTGAGCACAGAGCCTGACCTAGGGCCCGACTCATGAACCGGGAGATCATGACCTGAGCTGAAGTCAGCCGCTTAACCGACTGAGCCCCGCAGGCGCCTCTAAATAAATGTTTTATTAAACCTTCCTCCATAACTTAGCCTGACTGGTTAGCTTCTATCAGTAGGTTAGCCAACGATGACTGCACCAATATATCCCAGCCCACCCCTCCTTCTTCAAATGTAATCTTGATACCCTTCCACCAAGAGGGTCTCCATGTCTGGGCAGGACTATGAAAATGGCAGAAGGGATGCCACGTGAACTTCAAGGCTGAGTCATAAAAGGCAGTATCGCTTGCACCTGGTCCTCCGGGGATCCCTGCTCATGGAGCCCAGCCAGAACACGGAGAGGACATGTGCCCTTGTCCTGGTCACAGGTCCCAGCTGCCAGCTGTGAGTGGCAGAGCCCTCAGACGATTCTAGCCCTGGACCTTTGAGCGGCTCCAACCAATGGGAGTAGAGCAGAGACAGGCTGTCCAAAATGCAGCCCTGTCCAAATGGCAACTTTATGAGCACAATAAATATTGTTTTCGAGCCACTAAATTTTAAGGTGGTTTGTTATACGGAGTAGATGATCAGTAATAAAGTTGATATTTGGCCTCTATTTTGCTCTCGCATTTCATTTCTCTCCTCGTTCAGAAATTTAGATGGGGAGGAGAGATGTATATGTACTGGGTGTGCTGTAGAGAATCTGATAGTCACATGCTGTATTCCAGGCCCTTCCATAGACATTTTATGTTCCCTCATGTAACTTTCACCACAAACCCAAGTGGAAGGTGTTACTGTCCACATTCTTCAGATGAAGAGACCGTACAAGCGGGAGAAAGATGCAGCTGCCAATCGAGATCTCTTGGATGGCCAACGGAGAGTCTGACGTGGCATCTGGGTTGGCAAAACTCCAAATCCCATGTTCCTAAAATGGCGCCGGGTGATTCTATCTTATGACAATGTTAATATAGAAAGCTACTCCACTGTCACTTAGGTCACCAGTTTTTGGTCAGTGGAATCTCCATTCTTTTCATCCTGAAGGGAAAGAGAATCCTTTCCTATGTCCTGGTCGACCTTTATTAAATTCTATTTCACCAGGTTGCTATGATGCTCGGAGTGCGTTGCCTCCTTGAGTGGTGACCTCTAGGTCACCTTGCTCGTCATCCATGCTTGCTCTGCAGGAAGGCAGAGAGTCCCTGGGCGTGTTGACAAGGTCTTTGCCCACGTGGCCCTTGGACATCTCCTGCACTCAGTGCTCTTCACATGCATTCAGTGTGTGCTTCTTAAGGTCAGGGACTATGGCTTTCTTCATCTTTGTGCCCCCGCCCTCACCCAGTGCCTGCAATTTAATAAGCGCTTAGAGAGAATTTGTCGAATGTCTGAACACATCCTTATTTTCCACAGGCAAAAGGTTTTTTCTAATCTGCCTCCTCCTTCATTTCTCGTGTCAAGGCCTCCTCCATTGCTGTGTCTGACCTCCACGCAGACACAGTTCTCCATCTCTGGAACGTGTATTTCATTTTTGGGCCACAGAGCCCCCAGCCTGCCTGGTTTGTGAGCTACAGTTTGCCGACACCATGGTCCTAGTTCGTCTCTCACTCATCAGTTCCTGACCTAATTCTCAGAGTCTTTTTCATCTTCTCAGGGACTGTATCTCCATTGCTGCTAGGAGAGTTTTTCCTAAAATACGCAATATGATAAAGTTTTGCCCTGCTTCAACCGTCATTCACCTCTTGGTTTCTACAAGGATAAACTCCATCACTTTGTGTACATCAGGCCCTTAGTCGCTGGCCTCCATGGACCTTTCCGTGCCCGGCTAACTACTCTCTGTGTGTGCTCCGTCTGGTAAAGGCACCCTGGACTTTTCATCGTGGCCCAGACAAAACAGGCCCTTTCACAATCTTGTGACTTCATACCTTGTTTTGAAAGCAGTTTTGTTTTTCTTTTTGTTTTTGGCCCCTACCTCTCCTGCTTCTCTCTGCCCGGTGAGCTCCTTAGCTTTGATATTACCTCTGTAATATCTGTAATGTTCTGTTCTAACTCCACCAGGCAGATAAGCGCCTCTAAACTTTACATATTCACAGCATTTTATCTGTGACTCCATTCCAGTACTTAATGCATTGTTAGGTCATTTATGTGTTTACGGTGTCCGGCTCCCCTATCAGTCTGCAAGCTATTTAGGGGCCAAGATTGTGGCTTAATTATCAGTGAATCCAGATGTTCCTGCCTCTGCCCCTGACCACACTACCGGAGTCATTAAGACTGTAATCGATAACTTGAGGGTGAAGCCCGGTGCTAGCCTACATTTGCTGGATCTGAGGGTAAGACAGGCTTCTTCACTCCCTTAAGTCTAAGGTTTCTTTTCTTTTAAAATAAGAAATTGCGAAGGATAGGATTGTGTGTGTCGAATGAGACAAGCCATGGGAAGCACTCGGCACATCATAAACACTTAATAAGCATTATCTGTAGTAATTCTTTTTAAAACAATTTTTTAAATGTTTATTTATTTTTGAAAGAGAGAGAGGCGCAGAATGTGAGCGGGGGAGGCGCAGAAAGAGGGAAACACAGAATCTGAAGCAGGCTCCAGGATCTGAGCTGTCAGCACAGAGCCCGATGCAGGGCTGGATCTCACGAACCATGAGGTCAAGACCTGAGCCAAAGTCAGTCGCCCAACCAACAGAGCCACCCAGGCACCATGTCTCCAGTAATTCTTACACAACAGTTGCCATTACCAGACATTAGCTCATTAAATCCCATGACAGTTCTAGTAAGTAGGCATTATTATTTTTGTTCAGGCTCAGGTAGAATAGGGAGATTTCCCAGGGGTGTGTGGTTGGTATGCCATGGAGCACCTAGCTTGAGGTGCTTTCTAGGGACTCAGTACAAGCTCAGAAATCCATTGGAATAGCCTCTTTAGCCCTTGTCTCTTTGGCAGTCAATCCACACTCCAAATCCCTTGGCCTCTGGGGCCACAGTCCAGATGCAGAGGGGTCTCTCTCCAGTTACCCTTTCCTACTACCTTCCAGGTTGTTCGGTTCGGAGTCCCGCTGTGCGTGGCCTGGTTTGTTTATTTTTGACGCCGCCGAATAGATGTCTTCAGGCTCATTCCCAGGTCAGTACACAAACTCATTCCATCTGCCTTACAATTAAGATTCAAAAGCAGGCGACAAGGAAATTCCTCCCTGTGCACCGATTCCAATCAGCGATTATGCTCTTAATGACCAGCTAATAAAGAATTCACAAAAGCAAACCACACGATTAAATATAGAATTGTATTGATGCCGACCTGTTGGGAGCACTTTCTGTTCCTTTTCCAGAACAATGTCTGAGAACAAGAATATAATACTCCTTCCTTGAACATTTTTTTTTTTTTGCCCTTTTAAGTAGAGCCATCTCTAAAACAAAGATTTGTAAGGAGGTATCCATTCCCCAGAAGCCAATAAAAGGCTGCTTGAAAAACACGGTGCAGGGCGGAATCATGTTCTCTGTGAATGGTTAGAACATCGATGAGGCTCTGCGTTTGCCCATCCACAGACCAGCCCGACTGGTGATTAAAGTACGGTACCCTCAGATGAGTCCAGGTGAGCTGTGCTCATGTTAGCAGCATTACAGGGAAACAGAAAAAGAGACATTTGAAAATGAAACAAAGCTAAATATTCTGATAACCTTGGTGATGATGGGCCAGCCTCCACACTGAGAGCTTTATGCATATGATCTCATCAGGGCCCCCAGGAAAGTCCTAGGAGTGAGCCACAGTTCCCATTTTACAGCTGAGCAGAGTTCAGAGAACTGACTTATCTGAAGTCACTTCATGGTCACCTAGGGATGTGTGCCCAGGTGTATGTGATTCCTGCATCCTGACTCTTGGCTGTGACCCACAGGAGAAAAGTCCTCAGAATATCCAAGTTGTAGTGATGGGGGTGACGTGTGTTTTGACTGAGTGTATGCTGGGCCTGGTGGTTAGAGCTTTCACAGACAGTAGACTGATT
Source organism: Crocuta crocuta (assembly GCF_008692635.1). Taxonomy (NCBI): domain Eukaryota; kingdom Metazoa; phylum Chordata; class Mammalia; order Carnivora; family Hyaenidae; genus Crocuta; species Crocuta crocuta. The sequence goes on from NW_027529624.1 coordinate 4,268,938, forward strand.
AGCCTGACTCACACCTTGTTGGGCAGGCATTGCCCATTTTCCTCATTTTCTTGATGGGGTAGCTGGGGTTCTGAGAGGTTGTCATTCTCTCAAGGTGACTCAGCTGGTAAGGGACACGGCCTCGCCTTTCACACTAGACCTGGAGAGGTGATTGAGGTCGGTGGGGGGGATGGGCAGAATGAATCTCCTATCCTTTAGGGATAGCGCCTTCCCTGGGAAAGGCCAGCTGAGAATAAAAAGACTCCCTCTTCACTCCTTTCAATGGGGCTCACTTGACCTGGGGACAAGTGCAGAGAGGCTGTGCTGGTCTGCTGGAGCCTGCCGTAACAAAGGACCATAGACTGAGTGGCTTAAGTAACATAGAATTATTTTTCCACAGTTCATGAGGCTGACCATCTAAGATTCTGGTACTGGCAGGGTTGATTTCTTCTGAGGTCTGTCTCCTTGGCTTGTAGACAGCACTCTTCACATGGTCTTTCCTCTCTGTGCATGTGTGTCTGTACCCAGATTTCCTCTTCCTATGGGGCCACTGCTCATATTGGATTGGGAACCACCCTGAAGGCTTCATTTTAACTCAGTCATCTCTTTAAAGATCATATCTTGGGCACATGGTGGCTTAGTCAGTTGAGTGTCCAACTCTTGATTTCGACTCAGGTCATGATCTCTTATAGTTCATAAGATTGATCCCCGTGTCAGGCTCTGCACTGATATCATGGAGCCTGCTTGGGATTCTTTCTCTCCTTCTCTCTGTCCCTCCCCAGAGCATGCGTGCACATGTGCGTGCGTGCGTGCGTGCGCACACACACACGCACACACACACACACACAGTCTCTCTCTCTCAAAATAAACAAATAAACTTTAAAAAATCATATCTCTAAATACAGCTACATTCTAAGTTCTGGGGGTTAGGACTTTAGCATATAAATTAGTGGAAAGAAGGACTCAATTTAGGCCATAATGGAGTCCCAGTAAGTTTCTCATTTTGTTTTATTTTTAACTACATGGCCTCATCAAACATCCAGTCAGACCTTTGGTAGGTCCGTATGGTGAAAACCTCCAAACCTCTCAGATTCCTCATCTCTAAAACCGGAGGGTGGTCAGAGGACAACATGGGACAATACATTTAAAGCATAAAGTTGTTCATGAGCTGGAAGTGTTCATTCCCACACCGCTGCACAAACTCTTCTCCCAACCCCACAGCTGTTCCCAAAATGTGGCTGGCTACTCTGTGGGCAGTTAAAGGTCAGGATCCCAAGGTTTGGGGGGAAGATAGTGCTTGAGCTTGGGATGGTGAACTTTCTCTTGCTTATTGTGTCTGCCTTGTACCTTTAGAGTGGTAGTTAGAGACAGTGCTAGATGCTTGCAACATCATGTTGTATATTCTCCTTCCTGTGCACCCAGGCCGCGATTACAGTTCCCAGCTACCCTTACAGGTTGATTAGGGATGTGTGGCTAGTTTCTAGCCAATAGCATGTGAGTAGAGCTGATATAATCTACTCGCAGCTCAGGCCAATTCTTTTAAAGTAATTTCAGACTTACAGAAAGGTTGCACAGATAGAGAGTTCCCATATGCCCCACACCCAGCTTCCCCTTATGTTAACATCTTACGTAACTATGGCAGACTGGTCAAAATGAAGATATTGACATTGGCGCCTTACTAACAACTCAACTACAGACTTTATTCAGATGGCATCTGTTTTTCCCCTCCTACCCTGTTTTATGTTCCAGAATCCAACCCAGGATGCCACACTACATTTATTCACCCTATCTTCTTAGTTTATTCTAAGTTGTGACCATTTCTCACAAATCTAATACTTCTGAGAGACGTGGTCAAATATTCTATAGAATGTCCCTCAATTTTAGTTTTTCTGGATTTTTTTTCTCATTATTAGACTGGGATTATGGGATTTGGAGAAGAATACCACTGAGGGGAAGTGTCTTTGTTCTTTCGTGTCAGGGGAACAGGACATCCATGTGACTTAAGACTCACAATGTTAACCTTGACCTCTTGGTTGCAGTGGGGTCTGCCAGGCTCTCCACTTTAAGAGTTGTATTTTCCCCTTTCCATAATTTATTCCCTGGAAATGAATCATAAGTCCAGCCTACACCCAAGGTCCATTCTAGCTTTCTCTCTCTGAGTTTTACCTTCTTTCTCAGACAGTAGGAAATCTAGTTCCCATTACCTACAATTTATTTAGATAAATTGTAAAAGTACTGCAAACAATCAGAATTACCTACTTCAACTCCTTTTCCCCTACTCCCATCAGTAAGGTTAGGTGATATGTTTTTGATATGGACAGATTTATTTTTCATGATCTGCATTCCATCCTGAGATCCCTGGACATTCTGGTTGCTTAAAAAATTTGTTACATACAATAAAGTGCACTCTGTAAGGATTTTGACAAATGTGGAGTCATGTATTTAACCACTTCAGACCACACAGAACAGCTTTATCATCCTAAAACTTCCCCTGTATTCTCCCCTAGAGTCAAACTCTCTCCTTCTCCCAACTCCCTGGGCACTACTGATCTGTTTTTTGCCCCTCTAGTTTTGCCTTTTTCATTTTATCATATAAATAGAACCATATATTATGAAGCTTTTTGGGTCTGAACTTCTTTCCCTTAGCAAAATGCATTTAAGATGCATCTTTGTTGCCATTGGATCAATAGCTTGTTCTTTTTTACTGCGGGGTAGTACTCCACTGTATGGATGTACCACAGTTTGACGGGTCCATTTAGAACTTTGGATTTTTTTTAGCCCAATATAAACGTTGCTGTCATTGTTACTGCAAAGAACTTGTGAGCATCCTTTCCCCTACCCCCAAGCTTTATTGTGGTATAATTGACAAATAAAATTACATATGCTTAACGTGTATGATGAGATTATTTGATATATGTATACATTGTGAAATATTTGCCACAATCAATTAATTAACATATTCATCACCTCTTTGCAAATTTCAAGTAGGTAATACAGCATTATCAACTGTAGTCACTATGCTGTACACGAGATCCTCAGAAGTTATTCATCTTACAACTGGAAGTTTGATCAATATTTTCCCATTTCTTCCAACCCCTTCCACAGCCCCTTGCAACAATTCTGCTCTGTTCTATGAATTTGCCTTTTTTTTTTTTTTTTTTGATTCTGCATCTAAGTGATACCATACAGTAGTTGTCTTTGGTTTATTTCATTTAGCATAATGCCTTGAGCATCCTTGGTTTTGTTTCTTCTTAACCTTCAAGCAGGAATTATTACCTCTTTATAACCACCCACCCCCAATAAAATCCTCCTTTCAAAGCATTAGTGTGCAATGTATATTTCATTAAAGGTTTTGTAGAGGGAATTTAGAGATGTTTTATATTCCATGCCCTGCAACAAACGTCAAGTTGTTTGATATTTCCAGATGCCTCACCAATTGTGTGTGTGTGTGTGTGTGTGTATGTGCACACACATGTGTACATGTGCCTGCACATGCTCTGTTCTTCTTTTTCCCACTCAGGGCTGCAGCTTCTGGGCGTTGCCTTCTGCCTCCTCCATCTTCTTCTGCCTTCTATTTCCATAATCTTGTCCTCCAATTATACAGAATAATTTACCTCTGATTCTTCCAAGCTTACATCCCCACAACCATCACCTTGCTCAGCAAACGGAAGAGCCATACTCCCAGAACTTGCCTTCCTCAGTTTGCAATGCCTGTGTTTTCTATCACGTTATTTTCATAACTTCATACAGTTGACGTGGGGGCTACCTGAATGAGTGAGGTAATGTATATAAAGCCTTTTGCACAATAGCTGGCATGTAGTAACGGGCTAAATAAATTATAATTTTGGTGATTGTTGCTTGATTTTTAATACTACCAGTAATTTTTAATACTGCTGCCACTGCAGGAGACTACCAAATAAAGATGTATTACTTAGATCTCTGATGGCTTGTTTTACTTTTGACAAGAAGAGACTTCGGGAGAGAGGTCTTTTCAAGGTTGAAGCTCAGAGATTCTGGAACCCTACCTCCAAAGCCAATTCTTGAAAGCCCTGATCAAAGTGATTATTGATTAACGCTCTGTGGTCTGCCTACCCCAGGGGTGAATGCTGCCTGCTTACTAAGGGGAAAACCTGCTGACCGCTGGCCTTGTCTGACACTGCTGGGTTCCTGAAGAAGTCAGGGAACTCGCCTTTCCTGGCAAAGGTTGAGAAGCGGGAACGTGCCCATCTGTCAGGGATTTTGCAAGCCNATACGTGCAGTCAGTGTTGAGATTCTGCCTTGCTCACTGGGCGTCTGGGGTGCACAGTGTATTTGTCGTCTTGCCTGAGCCTTTTCAAGTTAAGGCCAAAGTCAACTCCTCTTCCCCTTCAGTAACAGCCCGCCCCTTGGCTCCCTGTGCTCCTTCCGTCAGGAATGGTGGCACCATTCATACCACATCCTTGCCTCTCTCTCCCTCACGTCCTCTACTTATCTTCCCGGCCCTATGGATCCTACCTCTGTAACATCTCAGCTCTCTTTCTTTCTGCTGCCTCTGCTCTGGCTTATACTCTCACTAGCTGTCCTGGGCTACTGCAAGCCCAGATGTGCCCGTTCTTGCCCCTGTTCCGCCGAAACATAGCAAACCCCAGCAATTCCCTCTGTCAGGCTATGCTACTGTATGATGTAATAATAAACCGCTCCAGGGGTTGCCTGGGTGGCTTAGTCGGTTAAAGCGTCCGACTTTCGCTTAGGTCATGATCTCGCGGTTTGTGGGTTCGAGCCCCGCGTCGGGCTCTGTGCTGACTGCCAGCTCAGAGCCTGGAGCCTGTTTCAGATTCTGTGTCTCCCTCTCTCTCTGACCCTCCCCTGCTCACGCTGTCTCTCTCTCTCTCCTAGAAATAAATTAAAAAAAAAAAACATTAAGAAAATAAAATAATAATAAACCGCTCCAAAATCCTGGTCATGTGGAACAGCCAAGGTTAATGTTTTGCACACACTACACCCTCAGCACTGACTGGCTGTGTCTTCTCACCTTACCCAGGGCCCACACACTGTAAGGGAGTGGCCACTTTCTGTTGGACTTCCTGCCCAAGACCGAGAGAGGGAACATGGTGAAGTGTTTCTTAAAGATTTTCCTGCAAGTGGCACAAATGACTTTTTAATCATATTTAATTGGCCAAAGGAAGTCATACAACAAATTTGATTTCAGTGGAATTATAATCTCCCACCAAGGTGGGGAATCAGATGTTGGTAAGCAGTTTAGTCTACCATCTATGTGTTTTTCGATGCTTAGGTTGGTACTCATTGGTAACAATAAGGCTTTGGCAGCAGACCTGGGATTGAAGGCTTTACCAGTTTGATATATTTTTCCATCTGTTTATGCACTCATTCATAACTATTTTTCCATCCACTTCTTCATGAGTTTCTCTAACCGACGTGTTTTCATCTAAGTCCTCTGCAAACAACCTGGGATACATACCACACAAATCTTGTCTTCAGAAGTTCATAGATTGAACGTCGGGCTCTGTGCTGACAGCTAGCTCAGAGCCTGGAGCCTGCTTCGGATTCTTTGTCTCCCTCTCTCTCTGACCCTCCCCTGCTCACACTGCCTCTCTCTCTCTCAGAAATAAATAAAACATTAAAAAGAAAAAATTGAAAATAAAAGAAGTTCATAGATGGAGATATATGAAAAAAATGCATTAAAAAGTAGACTATAGGGGTGCTTGGGTGGCTCAGTTTGTTAAGCGTCCAACTTTGGCTCTGGGGTCATGATCTCATGGTTTGGTTCATGACTTCGAGCTCCATGTTGGGCTCTGGGCTGATAGCTCAGAGCCTGGAGCCTGCTTCAATTCAGTGTCTCCCTCTCTCTGTTCCTCCCCCATTCACACTCTGTTTCTCTCTCTCAAAAATAAATCAATATTGGGGCGCCTGGGTGACTCTGTCGGTTAAGCATCCGACTTCAGCTCAGGTCATGTTCTCACGGTTCGTGAGTTCGAGCCCCTCGTTTGGCTCTGTGCTGACAGCCAGCTCAGAGCCTGGAGCCTCCTTCAGATTCTGTGTCCCCTCTTTCTCTGACCCTCCCCTGCTCATGCTCTCTCTCTCTCAGAAATAAAAAAAATTTTTTTAAATAAATAAGTATTAAAAACAGACAAAAACTATATTATAGAAAATTATAAACATATACAAGTATGAATAACATAATATAATGAATTCCCTTGAACCCATCACTCAGCTTCAACAATTATCAGTTCATTGCCAACGTCACTGATCTATATATCTCACTCCACCACCATCCTCCATATTAGTAGTTTTTTTTTAATTTGGAAATTTTATTGAGATAATTGTAGATTTACACAAAGCTGTAAGAAATGACACAGAGAAAGGTGCCTGGGTGGCTCAGTTGGTTAAGTAGTTGACTTTTGATTTTGGCTCAGGTCATGATCTCCTTCTGCTTCATGAGATTGAGACCTGCATCAGGCTCTGGACAGACAGTATGGAACCTATTTGAAAATCTCTCTCTTCCTCTCTTTCTGCCCTTCCCCCACCATGCTCATTCTCACTCAAAATAAATAAATAAACATTTAAAAAATCTAAAAAAAAAAAAAAAAAAGACACAGCGAATCTATGTATGCTTCACCAAGTTTCCCCGAGTGGGAATTTCTTGTAAAACTATAGTACAATATCACGACCAGAATATTGGGATTGATACAGTCTTCCGTCTTATTCAGATTTCTCCAGGTTTACCTGTATTCTTGTACTCATTTGTATGTATGTGTCTTGTCCATATCATTTTGAAACAAATATCAGACATTATGTAATTGCTCTCAGAATGATTATAGCTATATAGCTTTACAAAATAAGGACTCCTTTTGAAATACATTCCACAATATCATTCTCATATCTTAAAAATTTTAAACGTAATTCTTTAATACCATTAAACACTAAGATATTGAGATATTGTTCCAATTTCCATTTTTCCTAAGTGTCAATTTTAGTAACTTCTTTGAATATGGTCAACACCTTGTGATTGTTTGATATGTAATTTGACTCTTAAAATCTAATGTATACTTTCCTCCTCTCTTTCGCCCCCTCCCTCACCGTTACAAGTATGTCTTTTGTTCTTTATAGCTTCCTGTGGTCTGGATTTGAGTGATTGTACCCAACTGTTATATTTTAAAATGTTTCTCTGTCCTTTCTACTTTCTATAAACTGGCAATGATCAGATTCAGGTTCAATTATTATTATTAATTATTATTATTATTAGCAAGACTCTTCCATCAGGAGGCAATAGTATCTCTCTTTGTGACCTTGGTAATGATTGTCAATGCCTACGTTTGTTAATTAATTAGAAGTTATAAAATGGCAACATTGTAATTCTATTTAGTTACCTAGAAATAAAGGAAAGTAGGTATTTAAAAATAGTCAATTGAGTTCTCTAATACTATCCCAACAGTGACCAATTAGTTTAAATTTTTAAAGCATTATTATGCATTTGTGAGTGTAAATAAATTCCATGTATTTCAACCCACTGAAGTTGTTTCCCATTGAAGCTCAAAATGTCCTATTTTTGACCAGAGGGGGTCTCTCCAGCTTGGTTTCTGATCTGTTTTGACATCACTCTAGTAAGATCTGATAGTTTCCTAGGAACGTGGTATGGCAATCTTGTTTTAGGCTCACCTTGTGTATTTCCTGCTCCAGATCCAGAATCAGTCATTTCTCCAAGGAGCCCTGATTTCTTCTACAGGGAAATGAAATTTCAAGAGTACAATCTGTGCTTTAGGAATGCTCATTGCTATTGGGGTTTTCATTGGGTTTTTAGATCGTTTCAGTGAACTGTGCTATTTTTAACAGATAAAATACATCATGAATTTATACCAATACTTAGAATCAAATGTCAGGAATATAGGGCTTTCCCTTTATCTTTTCCCTATGACATTTGTATTTCTTCTATTCTGAGATTGATCTCATGATAATAGAATGAGAGTATCATAAAAACTTGCCTTGTCTTTACACACCCCAACAGAAAAACAATACCAGTACTCGTTCCAAAAATGTGGTGGATCTTCGGTATACAGTATACTAAAGATTCACAGTTAAAATTACTGTCTTTAAAGTTATTTGGAATAATTCTTCTCTGGGTGGCTCTGTCACCAATTGGATATGCTTTTGGAGATCTTTGATATTGTTACATTTCTTTATTTTTAACTTTTAGTCATTGCTTTTCATTTCACTTTACAATTCCATAAAATAATTTGTGATCCTAAATCAAATCTACAAAACAAGATATATTCAGGTAAGTCTAGCTTCTGTCTCTGTACTTTTCACCCTATTTCTTTCCTCCCTTATAGGTAGCCATTAAAAATTTATGGTTTATCTTTCATTGATTTTTTAATTGAAGCAAATATGTATAACTCCCCTTTTCAATAAACAGGAGCACATTATATGTACTTTTCTATTTCTTCTGAAAGCATATATTTTCTCTGAAGCATATATTTTGGGATCACTCCATAAGGGTGTATAGAGATATACTTCATTTCTTTTTTTTTTTTCCAGCTGTATACCAATAGCTTTACATAATACCTCCAGTTCCTCATTGTTAATTACAGTCTATTGGTTCTTTGCAATGAGCATTATTGAAATCAGTGAATAACCTCTTCTTCCTCTGCTCATCTCTCCCCCCAAGTAATAGCTTCTAATACCCAGTTAATAATTGTAAATCAACTAGTTGAGTTGAATTCTTAGGCACTCTCCTCGTCTCCCACCCATTTAAAAAAATTCAAGTATAATTAACATACAGTGTTATATTAGTTTCAGGTGTATAATGTAATGATTCAACGATTCTGTACATTACTCGGCGTTCATCATGATAAGTGTACTCTTCATCTCCATCACCTATTTCACCCATCCCAACCCACCTCCCCTCTGGCAACCACCAGTTTGTTCTCTATATTTGAGAATCTGCTTTTTAAATTTGTCTCTCCCACCCATTTTTTTATAGCTGTGCTGTCATACATATAGTCACTGCATTCTGTACATTCTGCCTTATAGTAGTCNCACAGGGCCCGACGCAGGGCTCAAACTCAGAGACCACGAGATCATGGCCTGAGCCAAAGTTGGATGCTTAACCGACTGAGCTTAACCCAGGTGCCCCTTCTTGAGTACTTTCTTGATAAGAACCATTTGTTAGCACTTATACCTGAAGGTTAGTTTGGCTAGATATAAAATCTTTGGCTCACATTGTTTTTCTTTTCATTTTTTTAATTTAACAGCTTTATTGAGATAAAATTCACATATTATAACATTTACTCTTCTGAAATGTATAATTCGATGGTTTTAATATATTCACCAAGTTGTGAAACCACCACCACTGTCTAGTTCAAGAACTCTGTCATTATCTTCTAAAGAAACCCTGTACATTTTAGCTGTAACTCCTCCCTGCAGCCCTGGCAATCACTCATCTACTTTTTGTCTCTGTAGATTTACTTATTTTAGATATTTAAATAAATGGAATCATACAAGTGTAGTATTTTAGGACTGGCTTCATTCACTCAGCACTCACCTCCTCTTTCTTTGAATATATGAACTGTTACCCCTTGTCTTCTGGCATATTGTTTGTACTGCTCTCAAAACATTTGATGACAATCTGATATTCTTTCCCTTATAAGTGACTTAGTTTTTGTGCTTTGATGCCCTGAGTCAATTTTTCCTTCAAAGTCAAGCTATTTTATTAGAACATGCCTCTATACTTGTTGTCCTGGGTTGATTGTACCCATATATAGGATGTGTCATTTTAAATGTGGTTTCAAACTTTAAAAAACAGTATTTTTGGATAGTCTTTTTAAGCTATAGTTTTAGGCTTTGTTCAGTTACTTTTCTTTGGATGTTTTTCTTCTAGCACTCTAATTATACATGTGCTGGATCATCTTTGACTATCATCTGCATTTGTCACTTTCTTGTTCAATTTCTCTTATTTATTTTTTTATTTAAAAATTCCTCCTTTACATCTCCTATTTCCTTTAAGGCATTATCTTTTGTGTTTCTTTACATCTTCTGTTTTTTTTTTCAGTGGGAATTTCCATTTCTGAAATGCTCTTTTGCCTTTGTTCCTAATTCTTTCCTGAGTGTTATCCCATTTTTTAGTATATCTTATTCTGATTTATATTGTTACCTCACATCTTCTATGATTGCTTCTAATCTGTTAGATCATTGGAGATATTAGGTTATAAATAGTGTCATCTCTTTCTTTCTCTATTTTATTAATTTTTTTTAACTTTAGAGAGAGAAAGTGAGAGTGCATGAGTGGGTGAGAGGGCCACTAGAGGGAGGGAAGAGAGAGACAGAGAGAGAGAGAATCTTAAGCAGTCTCTATGCTCAGAGCAGAGCCCAATGTGGGGCTCCATCCTACAACACTGGGATCATGACTTGAGCCAAAATCAAGAGTCAGATGCTCAACCAATTGAGCTACCCAGGCGTCCCTCATCTGTTTCTTTAAAAACATTTAATTTTTTATCATCCTTTCATGGTATGAAAGGACATTGTTCTGTGCTTATGTGGCTGTTTTCACAATAATTTTGTGCAGGACTTGTGCATAATCTTTTCCTGATGGTTGTTTCTACATGAAATGTATTCTCTGACACTCTTTGCAGGGGTGGTCAGGAAAGATTTTCTACCTTTTAGCTCTGGACTTCTCTCTTCTGTTGTTTTGTGAAGTGTTCAGAAGTCACGTCCTTATGAATTCTGACATCTCCTGTCTTCTTTTCCTTCCTCCACTTTTATCTGGATGTTTTTGTCCTTTATTCCTGTCTCCTCATCCTATTAACTTCGCCTCTATTCACAGAAGTTGTCATCAATGTGGAACTTTGTTTTATCTTTTTATTCATTTTAAAAATGTTTATTTATTTTTGAGAGAGAGAAAGAGAGAGACAGAGTGCAAGCAGGGGACAGGCAGAGAAAGAGGGAGACACAGGATCTGAAGCAGGCTCCAGGCTCTGAGCTGTCAACACAGAGCCTGACGCAGGGCTTGAACTCATAAACCACGAGATCATGGCCTGAGCTGAAGTCGGATGCCTAACCAACTGAGCCACCCAGGTGCCCCTGGAACTTTGTTTTAAAGAGAATGTTACATTGACCAGTTAATTTGGGGTGTTGATACGGCATAGATGGCTTAAGCCCTTCCAGCATTGTGTGAACCCCCTGGCATTCACTCACAGATTATGTTTGAAATCTCTCCTAGTGTCCGTTGTTATTCCTAAATTGACTTACTGTGTTTAAGGAACATGGGATGCTGTTTGGGAGTTCTTCTGGTCCCAGTCTCTCAGATGCCCCTCTGCTTCCCCCTCCTACCTTATACACAGATACACATGGATACCACACAGCATGAACAACAGTGGTCTATCGTCACAGAGTCTTATTATGGTGTTCGTGATGATATCTAGTCATCTGGTTGTATCACAGATATTGTCTGTGGAATTTTAGTTTTGCTATCCCAATTGCTCTGTATGTTTTTATGGAAAGGGATTCCAAATCTAGTATACCATAGTAGCCATCTTTTTTGACTCCAAAATGTGGTCTTAAAATTGCTAGAATGACGGTAAACACAGGATACCCCTGAGATGCAGAGGAAGGAGGATTTAGGGTGGTTTGGAGATTGGCTAGAAGAGGTAACTTCTATCTGAACTGACTCCCAGGAGGAGTCACTTGGGTAAATCAGGGAGGTTAATATATTCAAGCAAAGGAAGAGTGTGTGTGGGTGGTCAGGGCATTGAAAAGGCAGTTGCCTATGAGGATCTGAGAGGCCCTAGTACTTGTCATGTGCCAGGTGGGTGACTGGTGGATATGGGCCTATAGCACCTCCTTACTTTTGTACCAGATACTCTGTTTTCCTGAGTTGGCAGCCTCGTTTTCCAGGATGGATTGGCTTTTACATATCGTGAGTTCTCACCTTTCTGGTCCCTGGGTAATTTCTCATTATTCACTGCCATTTACAATTCTCTCAGTTTAGAGCCATTTGTGAAGTTAATTTCAGTGCTGTTTACTCTTTTCTTCCAAAACACTAATGATAATAAAACATTGAATGGAATTGAGTTTTGCAGCCATTTCTGGGAAATTCCACTGAGGCTCTCTCTTGTGCCAAATAATCATCTTTAATTGAACTATGTTATCCCCCATTTGGTCAGGGTGCATAAGGCTCTTGGGTCAAAGTTTGTGTTCATTTAATTTCAGCTTTTGACAAAGACTCCAGGAGGTATACTTTTATAAATCAACACAGCAGCTAAGCATGGAGACTAGAAGAGGGTTTATCCTTTTTATCATGATTGTGAATGTATCCTGAGAAAATACTTCTGGAAGAAAGAAACAAAAATTTGCATAAAAATGGTTGTTGAAGTATTAACCTTCATGTTATGCAATGGGAACAGCCCAAATCCATCAGGCATCGGAGAATTATTAGATAAATTAGGTGCCTCAACTGAATGAATGGAAAGTAGTTAATACATACGAGAATCTCAACTACTGGTAGCCACTGTTATTATTAGTAGTAGTAACATATTAGTAACTTTGGTGCTGTTAACCTCTGACATAGGAACAGGCTGCTTTTCCCACAACACTGATTATAACACCAGTTTACTAGAGAAAACATTTTTTGTCCTAAAATAATTATCAACAAATGAAATTAAGACTAAGAGTTGTAACTTAGAGAATGCTAGAATGTGGCTTATATAAATAAGAGTTTTTTGGGGCGCCTGGGTGGCTCAGTTGGTTGAGTTGAGTGTCTGACTCTTGATTTTGGCTCAGGTCATGATCTTGCAGTTGTGAGATCAAGCCCCAAGTTAGGCTCTGCACTGAGTGTGGGGCCTGCTTATGGTTCTCTCTCTGTCTCTTTCTGCTTCTCCCCTGCTCATGCTCGCTTTCTCTTTCTCTCTCTCAAATTAAAAAAAAAATTTAAAAATTAAAAAAAGAGCTTTGTAATAGAACTCTTCGAGGATGAAATAGCATAGGTATGTTCATAGCAGCGTTATTCATCAGAGCCCCAAATTGGAATCAACCCACATGTCCATCGGCTGATGATGACATCAATAAAATAAAGAATATCCATTGTTTGGCCATAGAAGGAAGTACTGATACATACGACAACATGGAGGAACCTCGAAAGCATTGTGCTCCGTGTAAGAAGCCAGGCGCAGAAGTTCACATTGTATGATTCCATTTATAGAAGGTCCCTGACTTCGGATGGCTTCACTTAGGGTTTTCCGACTTTATGATAGTGCGAAAGCTATAGGCATTCAGTAGAAACCATACTTAGAATTTTGAATCTGGATCTCACACCCGGCTGGTGATATACAGGACGGTCTTCTCTCCCAATGCTGGGCAGAGGCAGCCACAGCTCCCAGCCAGCCACGTGATCATGAGGGTCAACAACTTGGACACTGACAACCCTTCTGCACCCAGACTGCCATTCTGTGTCTCCGTGTCAGTACAGTATTCAATGAATTGCGTGAGACACACAACACTTTTTTTAAAAATAGGCTTTGTGTTAGCCTTTTTTCCGAACTGTAGACTAATGGAAGTATTCTGAGGACATATATGGTAGGCTAGGCTAAGCTAGGAAGTTTGATATGTTAGGTGTAGCAAATGCATTTTCAACTTGTGATGGGTTTATCGGAACGTGACCCATCATATGTCAAGAGAGATCTGTACATGAAATGCCCAGAATACACAAGTCCACGGAGACAGAAAGTAGGTTAGTGATTACGTAGGGCTAAGGGGGGGGGGGGGGGGGNGATGAAAATCTGCTAGAATTGATTGTTGCGAAGGTTGCAACAACTCTGTGACTATAAAAACCATTGAATTGTGCACTTTAAATTTGTGAATTGAATGGTATGTGAATTATATCTCTATAAAGCTGGTACCAAAAAAAGGATGAAATAATCAGACTACAAAAAATGTAATTATTTAAGTGGTCTCTATAATAGGCAATAATTCAACTTGTAGTAAGACCTAAAAGAATAGAATGCCTCGGTATTGATGTAGGTAATTCTTTCTTAATAAAATCCTGGCGCCTCATAACTGTTCTGTGGCTTTGGTATAGTTCTGATTTTAACCTCCCTCATCGTCACAATCTTCAGATAGTGAAAGCAGTTTTAGGAAACTGCTAAGGGCACCTGGGTGGCTCAGTTGGTTGGGCATCTGACTTCAGCTCAGGTCATAATCTCACAGTTCGTGGGTTCGAGCCCCATGTCAGGCTCTGTGCTGACAGGTCAGATCCTGGAGCCTGCTTCAGATTCTGCCTCCCTCTCTCTCTGCTCCTCCCCCACTCATTCTCTCTCTCTCTCAAAGATAAACATTAAAAAATAAAAAAAGGAAATTTACAAGAACCAGCAAACCACCCAAACTTTTATTATTTATTTTATTAAAATTGTTTTTTAATGTTTATTTATTTTCTTTGATAGAGACACAGAGTGTGAGCAGGAGAGGGGCAGAGAGCAAGGGAGACACAGAATCCAAAGCAGGCTCCAGGATCTGAGCTGTCAGCACAGGGCCTGACACGGGGCTTGAACCCATGAACTGTGTGATCATGACCTGAGCCAAAGTCAGACACTTAATCAACCGAGCCACCCAGGTGCTCCCCAGCCCCAACCTTTAAAACCAAGAGATTTTAAACTGTTTGGTTTCCTTATAAGTTTAGGAACCGTATCACTTAAAATTAGGTTTGGCTGAAAAATAACAGAACCCTCCAGACAATAAAGAATTAAACAAAATGGGAAGAAATTCATTCCCTCCCCCCCGCTCCACCCCAGAAAATATAGGTAAATATAGATAATGCTGGATGGACAAGGCAGTTACTTGATGACTGGGCCCAGACCCTTTCTAGCAGCTATTTTGCCATTTCAAAACCGTATTCAGCTAGTGGTCCATGGTGGCTGCTCAGGTCCTGCTGGCACATCAGCATTCCAGCTAGGAGTGGGAAAGACAAAGAGATAAAAAAGACACAGTTTTTCCATGTGTGGATTTGTTCTGGAAATTGGACGCAACTTTCTGCATGTGTCCCTTTGCTAAAGTTACTCAGCCACATGCCTTAATTAGCTGCCAGGGAGGCTAGGAAATGTTGCTTTTATTTTGAGTGACTCGGTGCCCCGCTAAAATTTCAAGGCAAGAATGGATATTAGGGGACTGGCATTTCTGATACAAAGCATCTCGGTTCCTCAATTTTCACACGCAGATGCAGGGGAGTCCGTATTCAGAATGCTTGGGTTTGGATCCTGTCTCTGACCTGGAAGATTACCGAACATCGGTGCAACCATTTCCTTTGTTACAAAGCGAGAATGACCATTCCTACCTCCTTAGACTGTGGAAATCAAACACGGTACTAGATGGTGAGAGGTTTCACAAACCACGAGGCAGTACCCCAGGGATAGATTTAGCCTGAGAAAGAGTATGACGCAGAGGTAGCACACAGTGGCTGTTTGCAAATGTCCAAAGGAATTCCGGGGGAAGACAGAAGGAGCTTTCTTTCCATCTCTGTCACTCCCAAGGGCAACCAGGTGCGTATCAGGTAAGCCCGTGTCCGTCATTCTAGAACAACCCCCATGCTACCCCTCCCTGGTAAATCGGCTTTATCTCTCTCCTCGCCTCCTTTCCTTCCCCATGTCTCGGACCCCGGGTAGACCGTTCGTAGATGGCTTGCTGGGATGCAGGATACTAGGCTGGAGAACAAAGTGTGGAAACACCGATGGACAAGTGTGTAAGGTGGGGCTACCAGGTTTCTTTTCACAACATGCACAGAGGAAAGGACTTGATCTCCCATCTTCCCTGGTCTGTATCCCCAGAGCCTCACCTGGTCGGGGCGCAGAGCCTGGTTTCAGTGAAGGTCTGCTGCGCGGTTGTTGGAGGGGAGCCTTGTTTTGACACCTCAGCCTGGCTCTGACTAGCTCTGACACCAGTGTCATTTCAGTCTTTGTGCTTCACTTCCTCCTCCATAACAGTGAAAACACGAAGTGTTCAGAGGATTCAGTTGCATAAAAACCCGTTGTTGGTGCCTTTGTTGGTTTCCTGAGGCTTCTGGAAAACACTTCACAGACGCGGGGGCTTCAAACACCAGAAACTTGGTCTCTCACTGCTCTGGAGGCCGGAGGTGCTGCGTTTTCCCTGGAGGCCGGAAGTGCTCCGTTTTCCCTGGAGGCCGGAAGTGCTGCGTTTTCTCTGGAGGCCGGAAGTGCTCCGTTTCCTTTGGAGGCCGGAAGTGCTGCGTTTTCTCTGGAGGCCGGAAGTGCTGCATTTTCTCTGGAGGCTGGAAGTGCTGCGTTTTCTCTGGAGGCCGGAAGTGCTGCGTTTTCTCTGGAGGCTCTCGGGGAGACTCCTTCCTTGCCTCTTCTGGCCTCTGGTGTCGGCTTCTTCCTTCGTGGCGTCCCTCACCCTGGTCTCTGGCTCCTTCTTCACATGGCCTTTCCTCTTCGTTGTGTCATGTTCCTCTTTTGTCTCTCTTAAGGACATCTGCCATTGAATGTAAGGCCCACCAGGTAATCCAGGATGGTCCCACCTCTCAAGGAGCCTTAACTAAATTACATCTTCAAAGGCTCTTTTCCCCAGTAAGGCTACATCCAGAGGCTCTGTGGTCCTGGACATCCATGGAATTGGACTTCTCTCTTTTTTTATAATTGCTAAAGATTTGTGGTTTTCTAAATTTAAAAAATTTAGTTAGTTAGCATATAGTGCAACAATGATTTCAGGAGTAGATTCCCTATGCCACTCACCCATTTAACCCATCCCCCCTCCCACAAACCCTCCAGCAACCCTCTGTTTGTTCTCTATATTTAAGAGTCTCTTATCTTTTGTCCCCCTCCCTGTTTGTACAGTATGTTTGCTTCCCTTCCCTTATGTGCATCTGTTTTATATCTTGAAGTCCTCATATGAGTGAAGTCATATGATATTTGTCTTTCTCTGACTGACTAATTTCGCTTAGCATAATACTCTCTAGTTCCATCCATGTAGTTGCAAATGGCAAGATTTCATTATTTTTTATTGCTGAGTAATATTTATATTTATTAATTATTTATATATTTATTTATATATATTTATATATATATTTATTTATATTATTTATATATATATATAAAATATATATACACCACCATCTTCTTTATTCATTCATCCATCAGTGGACATTTGGGCTCTTTCCATACTTTGGCTATTGTTGACAGTGCTTCTATAAACATTGGGGTGCATGTGCCCCTTCTAAACAGCATACCTGTATCCCTTGGATAAATAATTAGTAGTGCAATTGCTGGGCCGTAGGGTAGTTCTATTTTTAATTTTTTGAGGAACCTCCTTACTGTTTTCCAGTGGATTTCCCTTTTGGGAAAGGGAGTGCATCATTCAACTCATCAAGTGCCCTTCATCAAGTTTCTCTTACCAGCAGAAAAAGTCTAGCATCCTGTGAAATCCCAGGAGCATTACGTGCAACTTTTCACTGTAGAAGATATATAATTTAAAGTATTGCTGTTACTCTCCCATTTAACAAACATCTACTGTTCTGTGTCATGAGCTCTGCTGGTTTGTTCTTGGGGATACAGAGGTGAGGGTCACCCAAGCTCTTGGAAACTCAGTCAAGGAGAGTTGGCTTACTCATTCTGAGACTATGTTCTAGGAAATTTGTAGGAGGATAACATATATTTCCCTGCGGAAACCTTAGCAATTCACTTGCTTCTGTATTCTCCAAGTACTTAGTGAAGGCCTCCTATCTGCCAAGCTCTTTGCTAAGCCCTAGGGGAGACTCAAAGGCGGCCGAGATACAATATCTACCTTCAAGAAGCTTACAATGGAAAAAGGAGTTTGAAGTATATAAAAACAATGATCTCTCCTAGTAAAAGGATAAATAAAGTGAGGTTGGACTTTAGAACCCTATGGAATGAAAAGAACATGTAAACATTGGAAATAAAGACTCCCTAAGCTTGTACCTTCTTAAATACACCATGCAGCTTTTAAAAATATTCTTTGAAGGTTGAATACTCTCAGCTCAGAGACAATCAAGGGAGGGTTCATTCTTGAGAGTGCAGTTTTACAGAATGTTCTGACAGAGCGAATGCTTTTAAGGGGGAGGCAAACGTTGAAATGTATTTGGGGATTGAGGGAGGGGCAGGGTGTGGAAAGATACCAATTGTATTATTAATAAAATTGATCCAAGGTAGGCTAGTGGAAATAGAAGGAGGAATTACATCAATAAGACAAATAGTACCTCCTGTAACCTTGAACTCAATATTGATAGAAGGGTGGGTGGGGAGACTTAGGTAATCAATGAAGTTATCTCTAAAATCTCAAGGCGATTGATTGAAAGAGGGTAAAGAAAACAGGTAAAAACAATTTCAGCCTGTCATTATTGCAAATGAGGCCACATTGCCAATCAGCTGCTCTTAAAATCAGAATCTTACTACAAGCTTCAGGAGTGAAAAAAAAAAAAAAGGTGTCACACAGTCTGAAAATAGGTTAGGCTGCTCTGTTGTATTAATAGGAAGAGAATGATCTAGTTCATGTATTCTGAGTCATTCAACTTTTATGTAGGAAATGAAGGCAACCCCATTCGGGATGATGGGACTCTCACCCTCACCCCCTTAAATACTTACCCTCGCAGTTCAAGGAAAATGAAAACGTTTCGTCAATGTGCCCTGATGCTGAAGTGAAGTACGTGACGGAGGCTGGTGTAGTGCACCTTTCCTGACCACAGCTTCTGCTCCCCACTTCGCAAACTTCTCCATTCACTCTTGAAATTCTGAACCAAGACCCTATATAGACTCAAACCGTAGCTCTGTATCAACCTCTGTAGTCTTTCTTGAACCTAAAGTATTTCATCAATCTAGCACTTGGGATGATTAGGAAAATGTTGGACTTTTTTTTGTTTGTTTGTTTATTTACTTTGGAGAGAGAGAGAGAGAGAGAGAGTGCAAGCAGGAAAGGGGGAGAGAGAGAGGGAGACACAGAATCTGAAGCAGGCTCCAGGCTCTGAGCTGTCAGCACAGAGCCTGATATGGGGCTTGAACTCAGGACCACAAGATCATGACCTGAGCTGAAGTTGGACACTTAACTGACCGATCCCCCCAGGTGCCCTGGAAAAGGTTGGGCTCTTCTGTGTGTAAGCATGTGTGGTACCCCTTAGTTACTGGAAATTCTCAGAAAATGGGTCGAACCAATCATCAGATATTTTTAGGTAGGGATATATTCTGGGTTGCACCTGCCTGTCATTCATGTCTCCTGATGCCAGCAAATCCACCTTCATTTAAAAACAATTGCTAACATTTATTTATTTTTGAGAGACAGAGAGTGATAGAGTGTGAGCAGGGGAGGGGACGAGATGGAGGGAGACACAGAATCTGAAGCAGGCTCCAGGCTCTGAGCTGTCAGCACAGAGCCCGACGCAGGGCTTGAACTCATGGACCACCAGATCATGACCTGAGCTGAAGTTGGATGCTTAATTGACTGCACCACTCAGGTGCCCTTCACCCTCATTTTTTAAAAAATAGTTACCCATCCTCCACCATCAATTCATGTTTTACTTACAGTGCTTCTGTTGTGTGCTTCATACTATGAAAAGTATGAGGGATGTGGTGAGTCAGACAGACAAGATGCCTGTCCTGGTGGACTTGCTTATATGCTAGTAGGGAAAATTGGAAATAAGGTAAATATGTAATTTATGGAAGGTACAAATGTTATAAATAGAAATGAGGTATAGGATTTGGCTGGGAAGGATGGGAAAAGAAGATTATGTGGCAAGGAAGTTTTCTTTGAGGAAGTTCACTGAAGTCGAAAATTGAGTAGGTGAGAGAGCAAGCCATGTGATAGTTCTCGGGGCCAGTGTGCCAGGCAGAGGGAAAAGCAGATGCAAAGGCCCTGTGGTCGCAAATAGGTTGGTAGTTTCAAGACACAGCAAGAAGATCAGCATGGCTGAAGTAGAGTGAGCAAGGGTGCATGAAGGGAGAGCAAAGTAAGGAGGTGACAGCAGAGACTGTATCATGGAGGACCTTGTGGGTCATGGAAAAGAATTTGGATCTTATTCTGAGGGAACTTATGTGGGGGGGGGGGGTTGGGTAGGAGAGGGATTTATGTCCTTTACAGATGATTCAAGCTGCTGTGTGGAGAATAAGCTGTAGGGGAAAAATAGAGGGAGCCGGGGATTCAGTTAGAGGATACTACAACTGTGACAAGTGGTCGGATGTGGGATGTGTTTTGAAGGAGGGGCTAAAGGGACCGATGGATCAGACAATCGCAGAGGTAAAGAGAAATCAAGGATGACCCCTGTGTTTCTGTCTTGAGCAGCATGGTGGCTGGCAGTGCTGTTTAATGAAACTGGAAGGACTAGAGGAAGAGAGGGCTTGGGGTGGAAAATGAACAATTCTATTTTGGAAATTTACATTTGAAATGATTAATAGATGAGTAAGTGGAGATGAGTGAAGGAGGCAGTTTGAGACATGAGTCCGGACTTCTGGGGGAGAGGTCAGAGCTACAGGCATGTATTAGGAGTCTTCAGGGTATAGAAGACATTTAAAGCCGTAGGGCTCAATGAAGTCATTTAAGGAAGAATTATAGGCAAAAAAAAAAAAAAAATAGCAAGGACAAAGCTCAGAGGTCCTTCATGAAGTTCAAGGTGAGCTGACTTGCCCTGCAGCTCCAGGTGTAATCACGTAACCCAGAATGTCCATCAGGGCTAATCTTGTGACTTTTGTGATTATTAGGAGAAAGATGCTCTCTTATAGGCTGGACTTGAACTCAGGAATATTAAGTAAGCCTGGGATTTCTTTTTTATATATATATTTATTTATATTTGAGAGATAGAGACAGTGTGAACGGGGTAGGGGCAGACAGAGAGGGAGACAGAATCCGAAGCAGGATCCAGGCTCTCAGCCATCAGTGCTGAGCCTGATGTGGGGCTTGAACTCACAAACCGCGAGATCATGACCTGAGCCAAAGTCAAACACTTAACCAACTGAGCCACCCAGGCGCCCCAAGCCTGGGATTTCTGAAGGCCACCGGTTGAAGAGAGTCCACCTGAGAATGAAGCCAACACAAAGAAAAGCAGAGGCAATAGATGAAGAGAAACAGTCCCGATCACATAACCCAAAGTCCTGGATCCAGCCATACTTGAGCTCAGTTTACTTCTGCGTTTTGCTATTACATGAGTCAGTAATATCCCCCTTTCACTTAAGCCACTCAGGTTGGATTTTACGTCTCCTGCAGCTCTCCCCTACCCCCTACCATGTACCCTATGTAGGGTAACTGATGTGCCCAGTTTGCAGTTCTTAGTGACACAGCTGGGCTTTTCCAAGCCTGCCTGGTGGTCCAGGGCTCTCTTCCATTGCACCTTCCTGCCTTAGGGCTGCACTACTTGCCGCCACGTCTGTCTTCCACAGTTTCTGCGCCAGTCTACCTTAGATGAGTTTTTGATGAGTCTGGAGTGGTGTGTATTATGCACATGTATGTGTGTGGTGTCACTAGGTACTCCTCCTGGGAACATATAAGTGGAGCCTCCCCGCCCCCATCATACCCACTCTGGGAATGGAGAAGGTTCCAGAATGGCCACCAACAGCTGGTATGCCGCTGTAAATAGCTCCTGCTATGAGCACTGATGCCAAAGGCTAAGACCTCTGCTGCTTTCAGCAGCATATTGAGGACGGGAGGGCAAACATCTGAGACCCAAACTCTTAGTCTCTTGGCCTGAAAATGGCACTGGCTATATAGATTTCTATGAGGATAGCCAATGAGTTACCATCTCAACCATCACCCCATCCCATCCCAGGAAGTCTCCAAGGTCCAAATATTCATTCACCCACTTACCATTTATTGAGCTCCTTCTACGTTCCACAGAGTCAGCTGAGTACTGGAGGAATGGACGAGATTGGGAGCCTCTCCCGCAGGAACTTCGTCCTACGGGAGAGAAATACGCGAGCATAATGGCTGAGTGATAAACTCTAGGATGGAGTTAGATGCAAGGTGTTGGGGAGCAGAGAGAAAGGTTCTGCCTGAGTCATTCAGGGGCACCTTCATCGCGGTGGTGATCCTTAAACCGGGCTTACAAACTCAGATCTTTCCAGGAGCCAACAGGCAAAATAAATATTTAAAGTTACCAGATACGGGACAATTGGGAGAGAAGAGGCATCCCGCAAGTGCAGAATACCCACTCCCTCCAAAGGCATTTGGATTTAACCTCTTAAAGAACTGTATGGTGAATGGATAAAGAAGATGGTATATATATATCACAGAATACTACTCAGTGATCAAAATGAATGGAATCTTGACAGTTGTGACAACATGGATGGGACGAGAGTGTATTTTGCCAAGTGAAATAAGTCAGTCAGAGGAAAACAAATATTATATGATTTCACTCAGATGTAAAATTTAAGCAAGACATCAGATGAACATAGGAGAATGGAAGGAGAAAAAAGATAAAAATAGAGAGGGAGGCAAACCAGAAGAGGCTCTTAAATCCAGAGAACAAACTGAGGGTTGCTGGAGGGGAGGTGGATGGAGGGTTGGGCTAAATGGGTGATGGGCATTAAGAAGGGCACCTGCTGGGATGAGCCCTGGGTGTCATATGTAAGTGATAAATCACTGGGTTCTACTCTGGAAGCCCATGCTACACTGTATGTCAGCTAAATTGAATTTAAATATATAAATTATAAAAGAAGGAACACTGTTTGGGCAAAATACACCCACATGCAGGATGCTGTGGTTGCCAGCTTTCAACCTGCACCTTTGACCAGTGGGTAAGAAGGCTCCAGGCAGACGAGATAAAGCAGCACCCGAGGCAGTGGTTTAAAAAGCCCGAGGACAGGGGCGCCTGTTAAGTCAGTTAGTCAGTTAAGCGTCCGACTTTCGCTTGGATCATGATCTCACAGTTCGTGGGTTCGAGCCCCGCGTCGGGCTCTGTGATGACTGCCAGCTCAGAGCATGGAGCCTGTTTCAGAGTCTGTGACTCCCTCTCTCTCTGACCCTCCCCTGCTCACGCTGTCTCTCTCTCTCTCCTAGAAATAAAGAAAACATTAAAAAAAATTAAGAAAAAAAAAAAAAGCCCGAGGACAGGACCCTTGTCAGGGAGTACACAGATCTCCTAGGCTGACGCACAGGGCTGGCACAGTATGAAAGTTTCTTCTGGCTGGTTGCTCTCCTGGCCTTGATCTTGACCCTGTGACTCAGACTATCTTCATGCCTCTGGACTATCTCTCTCCTTCGGCCTGACAGTGATTTGATGCTCCACGTTTTAGCTGTGATGTTCGGGCTCCCACCCAAGTTATAGCTTCACTCTTAGTCTCAGTACACACTCTGAACCCTCCACTCACCTGCTTTCTGAAACCGTTCCCTCGAATTCTGAATCTGGCTGAATGTATCCATTATATTTCATGATCGCGCAGTGATCGCCAGTGTGGGTTTTGAATCAAACACTTGTGGGGCGCCTGGGTGGGTTAGTCGGTTAAGCGTCCGACTTTCGCTTAGGTCATGATCTCGCGGTTCGTGGGTTCGGGCCCCTCGTCTGGCTCTGTGCTGACTGCCAACTCGGAGCCTGGAGCCTATTTCGGAGTCTGTGTCTCCCTCTCTCTTTGACCCTCCCCTGCTCACGCTGTCTCTCTCTCTCTCTCTCTCTCCTAGAAATAAATAAAAATATTAAAAAAAAAAACACTTGCATTGAAATCTTCGGTCATCACTTACTAGCTGTGTAACGTCGGGGAAATTCCAAAACATATATATTTAATCTCTTTGAGCCTCAGTTGTGTTTTTCTTTTCTGTTAAATGGGCATAATAAGCCAGACTTTGTTTTATGTCTGTAAAGCACTTGGCATTGCTCTGAGGA
The DNA here is from genome assembly GCF_008692635.1 of Crocuta crocuta. Taxonomy (NCBI): domain Eukaryota; kingdom Metazoa; phylum Chordata; class Mammalia; order Carnivora; family Hyaenidae; genus Crocuta; species Crocuta crocuta. Next base: position 4,292,723 of record NW_027529624.1, read on the forward strand.
CGTGAATGAGCACTGACCTACCATCTGTTTTCACACTTGAGGTCTTCCACCAGGCTCCTCTTCTGGTCTCCATCTTTGCTCTGATTTCCACGTTCCTCTGCCGGTTGTCTCTCCCCGTCTCCCCGCCAGCTTTCCCAATCTTGCATTTCTCCCCACACCTGCCCTGCCTGCTTTCTCCGGTCCTGATGCTGCCGTGAGGAGAGCCGACCATGGATAAGATATTAAATAAGATATTAAATCTGTCCATCAGGAGCTATTTTGTGTGTGCTCAGCACGAGATGGAAAGGGCTCTGGATCATTCTGTTCAGACAAAAAAAAAAAAAAAAAAAAAATTCCATCTTTTCCCTCTGGTGACCTTCTCAGTCTCGCTGCCAGAGCTCTCTCTTATTTTCATTGACAAATATCGCTCCCTATCGGCAACAAGACATCCTGGGCTGTGTGTCAGTGGGAATTGGTGAACTTCTGAAGTCACTCAGCCTGCAGCCTTCTACCTTAGGAACACCCCCCATGGTGCTCCATAATTGCCTGGAAATGCATGGTGTCTCCCATCTTGTTGCTTAATTAAAATTCAGTTCTGTTCAACAGAGTCACAATGAAGAGGTGTTTTTTTTTTGTCTTCCTTTTGTCTGCTGTCATTTTTGGACCCCTGATCGTGACGCCTCCTTGCTTAATCAGGAAATAGTCCGAAATATTTTCATGAGCAGTGTGTCAGTGGTGCGACTCATTGAAAAGAAAGGTGCTGTGTTCTGTTGAGAACATATGAAGCACTAGTTTTTGTTAGCTGCTTCATTTGATGGAGATTTGGCAGGTCGTTTCATCCTCATTCATGCTGAGAAGGAACTGAGGCTCAGGGAGGTTAGGTAGCTCACCTCAGTCTGCACAGCTTGTCAGGGCAAGAACAAGAATTGAAAACACAGAGTCAGCTGTCTGCATCATGTCACGGGAGGAATGCTAAAGAAGGAGACGTAGGACAGGGCGCCTGGGAGGCTCAGTCGGTTAAGCAGCTGGTTCTTGATCTCAGCTCAGGTCTTGATTTCAGGGTCATGAGTTCAAGCCCTGTGTTGGGTTCCAACTGGTCATTAAGATGAAAGGAAAGGAGAGGAGAGGGGAGGGGAGGGGAGGAGAGGAAAGAAGGAAGGAAGGAAGGAAGGAAGGAAGGAAGGAAGGAAGGAAGGAAGGAAGGAAAAGGGTAGGTTGATGAAATTGCCCACATAAGGGATGAGTTCTCGAATATCTGAAGGCTTTTCAGGAGCAGTGTCTCTGAATTCTCTTGAGGAAGGTGGCTGTCTCCACAGCACTGGAATTGACCCCTTTCTCTCCTCAGTAGGATACCATGGGAGATGAATTTGGACTTGGAGTTAGCATTAGAAAATTATATAATTATTCCCCTGAACTGGTCTCTTCTCTGTAATTCCAGTGCTAAGTGAGCGTTGACCCTGGCTCCCCCTCCCCACCTCCTCCCTGTGTAATTATCTCTCCAGTTAAAGAGCAAAGGGCAGACCACCAATCCCGAGGTTCGGCTGAATTACAGCTAATCACACTGCGTGGAGGAATCCCACTCAGCTTTGACCTCATATCACTCTGCACACACAGGTCTTTCTCTGTGAGGCTGGCTGCTCAGAGCATCGCTGTGCCTAATCAGACGCGTCATACCTCCACCGAGGTAAATTGGGTTTATTGGAGAAGGGAAATCAAATTAAGTCTGTTTAGGAATTAATTGTGACTGTCTAGGCTTAATCTATCATATTATCCCATTGTGGTGTATAGGGATCAAAATCTGCTGACCCAGTTTAAAAAAGATACAGGGGCGCCTGGGTGGCTTAGTCGGTTAAGCGTCCGACTTTCGCTTAGGTCATGATCTCGCGGTTGGTGGGTTCGAGCCCCGCGTCGGGCTCTGTGCTGACTGCCAGCTCAGAGCCTGGAGCCTGTTTCAGTCTGTGACTCCCTCTCTCTCTGACCCTCCCCTGCTCACGCTGTCTCTCTCTCTCCCCTAGAAATCAATAAAACATTAAAAAAATTAAAAAAATAAAAAAGATACAAACTTTACAGCTAGGAAATAGGCATTGTGTTTTGGGAAGTGAAAAAACAGCAAAAGGAAAATGAAAATGTTGGAATTAAAAGGGATAGGATCCATCTATCAGCTGATTCACTGTAGAATAGAATGGGAAACAAAGTTACAGAGACCAAATATGCCTGACTTAGTCCGCTTGCAAATAAAGATGTGGTTGCTGGCAGATAATTAAGGGCTCAGTAAATATTTATTTAAATTTATTTTTAATATGTATTTTAATGACTTCTATTATTTTTTAAAAATGTTTAATGTTTTATTTATTTCTGAGAGAGAGAGACAGACAGACAGAGACAGCGTGAGCAGGGGAGCGTCAGAGAGAGAGGGAGATACAGAAGCTGAAACAGCCTCCAGGCTCTGAGCTAGCTATCAGCGCAGAGCCTGAACTTCTATTATTTTTTATACTTATTCACATTTATCTAAATTGATTGAAAAGTGAAGAAATGGGTGTATTGTCATCAACTTTGCCACCATGATCTGAAGGTCTTAACTGGGTCACAAGTGACCAGGTTACATGGTAGGTGCTCTCCATTCAAGTACGAAATAAGTATTTAATAGAGACCTACTCTATACAAGGAATTGTGCTAAGCACTAGGGACATGGGAGAGTCTCAGTGCGTCAACTAGCACACAGTCTCTGAGAGAACACAATGAACCAAGCAGTCATGATAAAGTAAACCTCTGTGACATGGGGAGTTTGGTGCAGGCTCATAGTGTGTCCAGTAAGAGCTGAGTCAGAGAACCTGGGGTCTGATCACAAAGCCTAACCTGACTTGGAAAACGTGGATGGAGGTTAAGGGGAGGAATGAATAAATGCTTAAGTCAGTTATTGATAGGGTTATTAAACAGTATGGTCCTAGTTTGCACTGTTTTTCCTGGTATAACTGCAGTAGGGCCTACTTCGACTTCCCCAAGTGCCCTAATTTGGATGATAAATTATACAATAACATTGGTTATTGAAAATTTCTGTGAGCTGCCGATGCGTTGAAGACAGAGGTAGCAACCAGCTTGTCTGACAGAGCACAGAGAGAGCTGCTGTTGGACCGGGATGGTCTGATTGAGAAACCTTGTGTTAAATAAACTCTAGGTTTTGACAAAGGTAAATAGAGTGAATCCCTGCTTCTTTACCTTGAGTATGTCAATCCTTTAAGAAACCTATAGTGGTGATACTCTTTATTTGGTGCGAGTCTTTGTTCCTGGTTTCCTAATAGGGTAAGAAAGAGAGAGAGAGAGAACAAACAGATTGTAGGTATTAGGTCAGTGGTCAGTGGAGATCAGCAAATCTGGCTTAAGTAAGCATCATTGGCCACCTGCAAGTTAGGATGTCTACAAAATAAAGGTAATTAGAAAGTTCCTTGTAATGCATCACCCAGCTGGAAACTAATGAGTGATGGAGACCCAGTGAAGAAGAGAGAGAGCCTAATTAGACTAAGTGGGAATTCCTTCTGGAACAGGAAAGCATCAAGAATCAGGGAGAAAATAAATTTCTTCCAGCAGCATTTGAAATCGGATGAATCCATTGATCTCTTTTAGTGCAATATATTTCTTTCGTAAAGGGGAAAAGACTTCCTCAGCATGCACACACATTAAGTGATATTCAGAGAGTAAAAAGAATGAAGAAATCTGGACAAAGGCTTAAAAGTTAATTTATTTATGAAAATAAATTTGCAGATAGGATACAGGGAGTAAGGAACTCTCCTTTCATGGTGAGTCAGTCTAGGCTTTTCCTTTCATATTTTCTCTTCTCCTTCCCACTGAAATTATTTCATGAATGAATACTGGAACCACTAGTCTTCTCAAAACATCAGGGGGTGATGGTGGTGAAGAATGTCTAATGTTTCCATATGATTTCAGAGCCCTGGCCATTTACCCGGCCATCCACCTATCCAACCATCCATCCGTCTGCATACCTATAATTCATTTATCCACCCATCACTCCATCTATTCATCCATCTACCCATCCATCCACTGAGGCACTACATGGTGTGATGGCTCCAGCTTCAAGTTTTGGTTCAGCCACTTGGGAGTAATATAACCTCAGACAAGTCACCTAACATCTAGAGGCCTCCATTTATTCATTTGCCAAATAAGCAAAACAATAGTACCTACCTTATCTCATTGTGAGAAGTTAATATGTACTCAGTAAATATAAGTTAAAAACTAATTCACTTGTTTATTTTAAAAAGTATTATGCGATTACTGTCTGCACTGTAGCTTTTTAGTCCCAAGACAAACAAGCCAAACATAATTGCTGCCTTCAAGGCGCTCAGATTCTAGGTAGGGAGGCTGATGTTTATATTGATATATGAAATTAAGATTTACTTTGTGCTAAAGTGAAGCTGTGAATTTAGCTGTTAAGGAAAGCATGAGGGACAATAACTCCACATGATTGGGAAGAGATGGGAAGCTGAGTAAGTTTTCACTGAGAAAATGGTCAAAATAAGATTAGTTAGAAAAGGGTAGGTAGACTATTAGCATAACCCATTTAAAACTTCAAGCTGACTTTGATTTAATCATTTAAGGTACACTGTTACCTCCTTTGAGTAAATTTGCTAAAGAATGAGGCTGAGTCTTATATAAGGTAGGTATTTTTTTTTATATTATTCATTCGTTGTATTGACCAAAGATTTATAAGGTGCCCAGCACAAATTCAGACGACAAAAATTAGGGATGAGAAGGTTGGCTCTTATTCTCAAGGAGCTCGTGTCTGGAAGAGCAGAGAAACAAGTATACTTATTATAGCAAAATGTGGTAAATGTCATGATATGCCAAAGGGGGCAAAATGGAAGGCTAAAGAATTCTCCAGGAGAACACCTATGGGTCATTGATTCCAGATGGAGCCAACTGAGCAAAGACAGGAATAAAGGGAAGAGAGCGCATTCTGCAGGGCAACTCAACTGTGTTGGAGTTAGTGGCATATTACAAGTGGGGATAAGAAGTCTCTTGGGTAGGGTCAGATCTCTTCGGACACTTTCAGGACCTTGGATTTTATCCAAAGGTAAAAGGAGCCATCAAGGGGTTTTAATAAGGAGCAGGACAGTCAAGTGTACACTTCGAAAAGATCAGTGTGGCTGCAGCGTTGAGGATGAAGTGTGTCACAAGAAACAGAGAAGGAAAAACAAGACCTTGGTAGGAGTCTGTGAGATCATTAATGAGAACCTCATCTAGGGAGGCAGTAGGAGAGTCAGAAAGAGATGAGCAGATTTCTGAAATACACTTGACCCTTGAACAACTGGGTTTGAACTGTGAGGGTCCACTTCTGCACAGAGTTTTTACACTACAGCCCTGTAAATGTATTTCTTCTTCTTCCTTGTGATTTTCTTGACATTTCCTTTCCTCTAGCTTTTTTTATTGTAAAAATACAGTATAAAAATACAACATACAAAAGAGGTGTTTATCGACTGTTTATGTTATCCGTAAGGCTTCGGGTCAACAGTAGGCTATTAATAGTTAAGTTTATGGAGAGTCAGAAATTATACTCAGAATTTCAACTGTATGTATGTGTGTGGGGGGATGGTCAGTGCCTGTAACCCCCGTGCTGTTCAAGGGCCGACTATACTTAGAATCTAAACTTGGTGTCTAGACGTCTTAGCCCAGAGCATCTCATTATACAGCTGCCTCTGCTGGAAGGCATAGGAGGGCTAGACCCCAAGGGCAGCCTGGTGCTAGACCCCAAGGTAGAATATTCTGTTCCTAAAGATCACCACCCTCTGAACTACCATGTTTCTGAATTCCTTGCCAACGATCCCTCTTTCTTCACAGGTTTTAGTTCCTGGAGGACAGAGTGCTTGTACTGTAAAACACAAATCACTAAAGTCCAGCTCTCAGATGTTTCTGAGCACACGCTGTGTTTTTCATTTTTTGCGGCCTAAGCTTCCATATTTCTTACTGAGTGGGCAGGGTGCATGTGGCTGAAACCTTGGTGCCTGTGTTCTTTTGGAAAGTACAAGTAAAGCAAAGGGTCTTAAATAATTTAGAACTGTCCTAAATTTTTCCAGCTGTCTCCCTTCTTCTACCTCTCCAAGGGATGCCAAAAAGCAGCCTCTAGCACTCTGAAATGTTCATATTTCTTGGAGCTCTGGGGGAAAAGGAGGAAAACCACGAATGTTCCCTCTTGAAATATTCCTTGTATCATATTTTCTTCTCCTCATACCCAACGGTGGCAGGTAATAGTCACAATTTTAGAGAAAAACGTGGTCTAGTGAAAAGATCTTGCATTTTTGCTATGGTTGCATTGAATCATAGACTGTTAGAGCTGAAATTTGAATTTAGAAGTAATCCACTTCTGAGATGAACACCTGTCACGAGCGCTGTAATTCTCCTTGCCCACATCCATCGCAGACATCGCGAATCCATCACTGTACTCTTTTGCTGTGCATGCAGGTGTAGCCTCAAATCCTGTCAATACAGCATTTAAGTGACTGCCAAGTGATTGCAGTTGGCATATTGAGACTCATTTTTCACCCCTGATCTGGTCACAGCAGTTGCAGAGGGGAAAGGAGCAGTGGAAATGACCTAGCACCATCCATCAGTAGATTTTCTTGCTAAGACCTGCCTGCAGGTGCTTTACTCTCAAACCAGGATGTAAGACCCTTCTAGTCCTGACTCTGAGTCTTTCTCTCCCATGTCTCCATGTCTCTGTGAACCCCAGAATCTCTATGTCTTTCTCTTTCTTTGGATCTCTGAGTATCTGTCTGCTTTCTGATGATCTCTGAGCTGCTGTCTCTCTCTGCACACCCTAGCCTCAGTGTTCCTCGGTTTTCCCATTGTGTAGCTTTGGATCTGGGAATGCTCTTGACCTGTCCATATGTGCGCTGGGAATTGTAGCTCCTGCTCTGCACTAGGGGACTTTTCGAATGTAGTTGCTAATGATGATGGGTAAGAAAGCTTAGGAAACATATAACTATGGGAAAACAGAAAGCAATAGTTTGAATTGTGATCATGAGAGCAAAATTTTTCTGGGACAACAGAAATGTTGAAGCACATTTGTGCATAGACAACCACCATTTAATTAGCCTCTGGAGAGACAGTGTGGTAGTGTGAAGAAGAACCAAAAAGCAAGGATGAAATGGGAATTCACTGTATTTAGAGGCCAGTGGTTACTTCCTCATGTTTGCCCTTTTTGTTTTGGTTTGTTTGGTGTGGGAAGGGAGGTATCCTCTTACAGCTTTACTCAGCTTCTAGGAAAATATCTGGCTCAGAAGCACATGACTGGAGCTTGGAGTTGGAGGAGTCTCAATGTATGATCACACTCAGCGAGGAGGGTTCCTGGGTCCTGTCTGCCTCCAAGCTCCTATCTATTTCACTGGATCAAAAGGGATGTCTATAAAAAGTATATAAGCTTCATATCCTATTACCTGGTTTCTGAGCCAAGGACCTACCTCAGTCTTTGACTCATGCCTTCTCTTAAGACAGTGAGCTGGCTTTTTCAGTGTACAAGTTTACTCAAAGGTGGATGGAAGAATCTCAACATGTGTCACCTAAACAAGCAGAGAGACCTTACTTTTACATCAAAGGACATTGAGGCACGCTGTGAGCAAAAGATGCTATCCCAGTGTGGTCTTCCTGGTCCAGCCAGATCACCACACTCTCCCTGAACACTCCTTTCTTCTCTCTCCTGGAGCTTTCCTGCGTCTCGGGGTGCAAGGTTTCCTTTTTAAGACAGGAAATCAGGGGTGTGATTCTATAGCATTGGTGGTTAAACTTGGCTACACAATGGAATGTCCTGGGGAGTTAAAAAAAATATTGATGTCTGGGTCTCACCCCATGAGTTCCCGATTTAGTTGGTATTGAGTGTAGCCTGAAGTAGGAGCAGCTTTAAAAATCTCCCTGGTGATTCTTACCTGCGGGTTCAAAACCACTGCTTTATAGTTCCCAGCCCTGATAAACCCCATCAGTTTCCTCCTTTGGATTCCTTTTATGATCTCCACCAAAATGAGAGCTCAAAGTGTCCCCTACCACTTGTATCATCTGTCAGTTCAAGCATGGGATGCAATTATCCCTGCACTTGCTAACAAGCAAGAAGCAGGTGGTGCAGTCAGTTATTGGCCGGATTTCACGCATTAGGAACATCTGTATTTACTGCTAGAGTTACCACATTGGGGGGCATTCTGATGATGTGAAACATCTCACTCACTGGAAGGTATTGTATTGTCAAAAGAGGAGGAAACATATCTAGTGGAAGAATTACAACCTTACCTTTTTCAAAAGTAAATTACTAGGGGGGCGCCTGGGTGGCTCAGTCGGTTAAGCCTTCAACTTCAGCTTAGGTCATGATCCCATGGTTTGTGGGTTCAAGCCCCGCATTGGGCTCTGGGCTGACAGCTCAGAGCCTGGAGCCTGCTTCGGATTCTGTGTCTCCCTGTCTATCTGCCCTTCCCCCACTTGTGCTCTGTCTCTCAAAAATAAATAAAACATTAGAAAAAATTTAAAGTGAATTACCAGAAGCTCTTTTACATGGAGAATTGGACAGTTGCCAAGGTATAAAGGCCCACCTGCAGGAAAGAGCACAGTGTGGGGGCTAGCTGAAGTCACTCCAAGTGGCAAATGTCAAGTTGGTATTTGGGTGCATACCTGCACTCACACTTGAAACACACCTTTATGACTACCACAAAGTTATTTAACTTCTCTGAGCCTGTCTTCTCCTCTGTAAGATGGGTTTAATCAAACCTACCTAACAAAATTATACTGAGCACTAAAATAAATTATGAATTTGAGGTTAATGGTACATATTAGTCCTAGAACTCTCAAAAGTCTGCAGGGAAATGTAAAATCTCAATTAAAAATCAGTAAGAATATGAACAGGCAATTTGTTGAAGAAAAATATATGTGGCCATTAAATAAAAAGAAACATAGCATTAGTAGTAATCAAATATTTCAATTAAGATGAGAATACTATTCTTTTATCTTAATAAATTGCCTATAACTTATGTTGTAGTGAGAAAGCCTCTCTTATACCATGTTAATGGGAGTATAAATTGACTTGGTCTTTTCAGAAGCAGTTTGGCAATATCAGAAACCTTTAAAAAGTTTTTTTTTAACCAGAATTTCTATTTCTCCAATCTATCTTAAGGAACTAAATAGGGTTGTTTATAGATGTTGACCTCAATGTTATTTATAATGTTACAATGTTATTTATAATAGTGAAAAATGGAAATACCCCAAAGTGTGTGAATAGTTAAATAAGTTATGCTGCATTTTCAAAATATAATAATGTCTCTATAAAATTTAATTTATAAAGATTATCTACTGACATAGGAAAAATCTCTTGGTAAGTGAAAAAGTGAGATAAATGTTATTTTCAATATTTTAATTTTGTTTTTAAAATATTTCATATTTTATTTATTGAAATGCCTTGTTTTGCTAGTATCAGACACTGACTCAATCTGGCTTAAATAATAAAGAAAATTTATAGGCTCATATAATAGAACATATCCAAAAACATGTCAGGCTTCTAAATTGGTTGATTTAGCAGTTCAATATTTGTATTAAAGATCCAGCTTCTTTGTAAATCTCTCTTCCACCATCCCGGATGTTCCCTATATCCTTAGGTTGAAAGTGTCATATCCAGTCAGTAATGTCCAGAAAAGAAGAGAGGTTATATCCCTTTCTTCTCTCCTCTACTCTCCTCCCTTCCTGCTTCTTCGGTTGAGTGAGGAAATTTTCTCACTGGCCCATCTGCAGAATTCCTCTCACATTTTATGGCCCTGAATTGGGAAGAGCTCATTCCTGACCCAGCCCTTGACCAGGGAAATGAGACTACACTTAGGCCAATTAGGATCTATTCCTGAACTCAGGGGTGTGAGTGTCCTGAGGCTCATGGCTTGTGAGTAGGCAGAAGGAGAAGTGGACAAATGGATACCAGAGAGGTAACCAACTGTCCACCGTGAGCATGGATCAATCCATGAAGATGCATACCTTCCAGCTGATCTGACCACCAGGAGGATGTTTGATGGAAAAATACTCTTAAGGCATGGAAGAAGTTTTCAGGTCATATATATACTTGGTGCCAAGATTTTGATTGAAGAACTGGTTCCATGTGGAACCCTTTTAGAACTCATGGGAGAGAATCAAATCAAATGAAGAGAGTCAACCAGTTAGGATGGGACCTCTGATGATCAGCCTTCTGAAATGGGGACAGAGACTGCATGACTCTTGTCATGAACCATGGCTGGTTCTTTTCATCTCTCTGTGTGATATGCCTGTTGCTTGTCCTTGGATATGGCTTGATCATGGTGATGGGCATACAGTCGAAGCTGTTTAAGAATGAGGAGGCATTAGNTCTTGATTTTGGCTCAGGTCATGACCTCACGGTTCATGGGATCAAGCCCCGCATTGGGCTCTGCACTGTCAGCACAGAGCCTGCTTGGGATTCTCTCTTTCCCTCTCTCTGTCCCTCCCTTTCTCTCTCTCTTTTTCTCTCAAAATAAATAAATGCACTTAAAAAAATTTACCTAGTAAACGAGGCTGAAGATATTCATGGCCCTATTTCCATGATGTCATGAAACAATGGTTCCAACAAACTCTCCTAAGATTCTGCAAACCAGATTTCTTTCTGAATCCTTTTCATTACTCTGGACTCCCAAAGAGTCCCAGAAACCCAAAGAGAGAGTCCAAAATGCATGAATTCGTTCTTTTTATTAACGTTTATTTATTTATTTTGAGAGAGATACAGTGTGAGTGGGAGAGGGGAAGAGAGAGAGGGAGAGAGAGAGAATCTCAGGCAGGCTCTGTGCTGTCAGCATGGAGCCTGATGCAGGGTTCGAACTCACAAACCATGAGTTCATGACCTGAGATGAAATCAAGTCAGATGCTTAACCGACTGAGCCACCCAGGTGCCCTTCTCATTCTTGATTTCAGTAAGCATTTCAGTGGTTTAGTCAGTTAAGAGTCCCATTTCAGGTCAGGTCATGACCTTACAGTTTATGGGTTTGAGCCCCATATTGAGCTCTGTGCTGACAGCTGGGACCTTGAGCCTGATTTGGATTCTGTGTCTCCCTCTCTCTCTGCTCCTCCCCACCTCCCCTCTCTCTTTCTATCTCAGATATAAATAAACATTATGGGGTGCCTGGGTGGCTCAGTCGTTTAAGTGTCTGACTTCAGCTCAAGTCATGATCTTGCCGTCTGTGAGTTTGACCCCCGCCTTGGGTTCTGTGCTGACAGCTCAGAGCCTGGAGCCTATTTCAGATTCTGTGTCTCCCTCTCTTTCTGCCCCTCTCCCACTCATGCTCTGTCTCTCTTGCTCTCAAAAATAAATAAAACATAAAAAAATAAAAATAAATAAATAAACATTAAAAAAAATTTTTAAAGCACTTAAACCGTATACTCATAACGGCGGCTAAAGGTATTAACTTCCATAGCTTGCTATAACAAGGTACCATAGGTTGGTTGGCTCAGAACAACAGAAATGTATTGTCTCACAGTTCTGGAGAGCAGAAGTCCAAAATCAAGGTGTTGGCAGGGCAATGCCCTCTCTTCAGGCTTTAAGGGAGGATCCTTCCTTGCTCCTTTGTAGCTCCTGCTATTTGCTGGCAATCCTTGGTATTCCTTGGCTTATAGAGGCTCCCTCCAATCTCTCTCTCTTCCTTCACATGGTGTTCTCCCCACATCTTTACATGATCTTCCTTCTGTGCATGTCTGTGTCTCTGTGTCCAAATTTCCCTCTCTTATAACAACATCAGTCATATTGGATTGGGTCCTACCCTAAGGACTTCATCTTAACTTGATTATATCTACAGTGACCCTAGTTCCAAATAAAGTCACATTTGCAGACACCAGGGGTTAGGACCTTAGCGTATCTTTTTAGGGGACATAGTTCAGCCCATAATACTAACAATACTATGTATTGGTACTGTTCTGCGTGCTCTGAAAATATACCCTGATATAGTTCTCACAAAAGTTCTGCGAGATAGTTATGATCATTCCTAAGTTATAGAGTTATAGAGGAGGAAGCTAAGTGTTGAAGAAGTTGGTTAACCAGTACAAGGTCGTACAGTTAGTAAGTGGCAGATTTGGAATTCAGACCCAAGTAGTCTTAGTTCGGAGGCTGATAATTAAACAACAGCGCCAAACTGGCTCTTTATGCATTTCCTCACTGTGTGAAGCGGGCTGTGTATGCCAGGGGCACAGAGTTGAATGAAGTCTAGTAAAGTGGCCAACACAAGCTAGGTGGTAGATGTGTGCTAAAAGGAAGGGAGAAACAAAGGAATGGCGAGAAGAAAGATATTAATTCTCTATCACTCATTTAGTCAGTTATTCTTTTGGGAATTATTTACTGGAGAGCTGCTAGACATGGAGATCCAGAAATGAATCAGAAAGATTATTTACCAAAGGGTCCTATGAATGAAATAAATTAAGTATATTGTAGAAGAGATTCCCCATCAATCCATTTGGTTATTCGACATGTTGGATATCCTCTGTGGTCCAGAACTTACAGGGTTCTCAAATGAATGATTGACATATTATTGACATATTGAATCATATCCGTGATAAATGATGAGTGGTCAATGAATGAATGAATGGTATCATTGAGGCAATTATATATCAACTTTAAGGAACCTAATGTCTAGTAGGAGAGGGAGAGATATTTCTAGAAAACATACAAAATACGCAGTAATACCCAATATGTACATGTGTTTATATCGTGACCGTTTCCAAATCCTCACAACACTAATGAAGAAAATACTATTATCTTCATCTCACCAAACTAAATAATAGGTTCACAGAGGGGCAGGGATATGCCCACAGCCACCCAGTTGGCACTTAGAGAGCCAAGACTCAAACCTAGGATGGCTACAAGTTCATAGCTCCTTGCATGGCTACTCTTTTCCCCTTAACCACAAAGCAAGATGGGATGAATACCACAAAAAGAATAAGAAAAGTCCATCAGAAGATCCTATTGGCTGGTGTAATAGCATGAAGCTCTGAATAGAAAGGACATTGGTCAGACACCTTTTGACCAATGTCAGATGTTAGGCATATAAATGGTTCCTTCTAATGCCAGGAATATCTGGCATATAACATGATGTTCAGATGAATTCCAACAAAGAGAATTTTTTAAAAAAACCTAGTGGAACAAAATGAAAGTTATGGGTTCTGGCCACGGGCTGGGCAGGATATACATTTATCAGAAGCTACTTGATGGAGCTGGATTAGGGAGACAGTGCCACGAAAGATAGATGTCATCGTGTTTACAAGAAGAACGAGAGCAAAACGTAAAGGACTTAATAAGTAGTACCTACAATATTCCAAGCACTGTGTTAATTGCATTGCTCTTGCAATCTCACATCATCTTTACAAGGGCCTGGAGGTCTGGTTTCATTTATGCCTATTTTGTGGAAGAGAACACCAAGGCCAGGAAAGTCTAAATTTCTTGCCCAGTGTCACACAGCCATATGCCACTGCAACAAGAGAGACTCCCCCAGTTCTGGAGGATATGGGGTGAGGTTGACAGACAGAAAGAGAACGACTGGCCCCAAAGCCCGGAACCTCCTGCCCTAATATTTCTTAATCTACACCAGTAGCCACAAGGGGATATAGACGGAGAGACAAAGACAGAAAAAGAACTGGGTCCTTTCACATCCAGAGGGAGGCCCAGCCCTCATGCCGCAGGGGTGAGGAAGAGGAAGAGAAACCTGGTGTGTCTACACTGACCTATTCACCCATTTAACAGTCGACCCTTTGAACACATAGCCCAGTTTGTGTCTTGCAATCTAATTCACCAGTTTGGCATTCTCCTGTTTAAGGAGGTGAAGGTATTTGTCCTAGATCTTGGCTCATCCCAAAATAGAGGAATGGCTGGGTCTAGGGGGTGGGGACCAAAGAGTGCTGAGCCGCACCAGAGGTCAACATGTGCACTGTCTCATCTATTGCCCACATCACCCCTGGCATATAGATATTATTGCTTCTGTATTACAGGTGAGAATCTGAGACATCCAAGAGGAGAAGCGCCCTGCCCAAGGTCAATGACTACTAATGGCAGATGTAGTATTAGAACCTATTTCTCCAAAGCCCTTATATGTGCCCCTTTGTATGGGCCCAAGGCTTATGAATGAGCAGGTAGGCAGCCTGCCTGCTGTTACAGTACTATGATCAGTAGGGGAGGATGACTTTGACTTTCCCCGGTAGTGCTCAAGTCCATGCTGGCTCTCAGCAAATCTGAGCCCCCACTGTTTCTTCTTTAGAGGATCCTAGCTGCTGATGGATGAGCCCCTGACCCAGGAGGGATCTGAGGTGGCAAAGAAAAGAGAAGTAGGTCACCCTATTGCCTGAGTCTCGAGATCTGCTTCAAAGATAACCGTGCTTATAGGTTACCACATTTCTGTTTGGTGCCAGGAGTTGTACACGGTGGCTGAGGCTCAGATTTAGGACTGGGGATCTTTTAGGAGTCTAGAAATTTTAAGTTCTAGGGGTGCCTGGGTGGCTCAGTCTGCTAAGTGTCTGACTCTTGATTTCAGCCCAGGTCATGATCTTGCAGTTCCTGGGATGAAGCCCCGCGTTAAGCTCTGTGCTGACAGCGGAGAACCTGTTTGGGATTCTCTCTCTCTCTCCCTCTCCCTCGGCCCCTCCATGCTTGTGCTCTGTCTATCCCTCTCAAAATAAATAAATAAACATTTCTTAAAAAGAAATTTTAGGTTCTAAGGAAGAGATGGAAGCATAATGAAGAGGCTGACAGAATGGAGGAGGCCAGAGGGGAAGAGTGGTGATGGCAAATGAGAGCCTTAGGTGTCTTTCCATAATAGAGAAAAGTGGAAAGGTGGGCTCCTGTTTCTGGTTGCATTGGCCTGCACATCCCCATCCTGTCTTCTGGCATCGAATCCCTTTCTACACTGTCTAAGTGATTAAGTGGGGGTGACCATCCCATTGGATCCAGAAATGGGCACATCAGTCAGGCTGGCCAATCACTAAAGTGCCCCCTGGCCAAGATGATTGGCTTAGACTCAAACACCTGATTTTAATCAGCATGAATTCCAGACATTTTGCAGGAATAATTGGAAATAATAGTTCTTTTTGCCCCCCACATGGGTTATTGCCAAATAATAATAATAATAATTTGAGTTAGAGGTGCAAGAATCTCCATGTGGGCAGGGCTTATTTAAGGACGAAGCCAATTGAGTAGGAAACAAGGTCAAGAGGTGGGGGGGGGGCAGTGGGAGGAGAAAGAGAAAGACAGCCCACTGTGTAAGTAGACGGACTCAACACCACTGAAATCAGCAACCATCCTTTACATGAATTAGTTACATGAATTAGTAAGTTCTCACTAGGTTGAAATTTCCTGTCAATTGCAACTGAAAATGGCCTGGGCTTGGACAACACATGCATGGTGTGTGGGAACAGCATGCCAGTTTCAAGATGCATGACCTTGGTGTTTTCCCTTTATCTCTGCTAAAACGCTAAAATGAAGAATAATTGATATTCAAGGTCACTTCCTCTAAGAATAATTGTAATGATGTGTAATATTCACTGAGCACTTGCTATCTCCCAGGCATTAAGCTAATATATTTGTACTATTTGTTACTCGTCACAGTCCTAGGGGATAGATCTGTTAATGATCTCCATTTTACAGGTGTGTGAACTGAAGTGCAAATAGGCAAGCGGTGCTCCCAAGGTTAGAGAGTTGATAAGTGGCTTAGCTAAGATATGAGCTCAGGGGTCTGTCCACTAAAACTGTGCTCTTAACCACTATGCAAAGAGAACAAAACATACTGGCGGATGCACAGCAGGTGGTGGGGTGAAACGAGCCCTGAATGGGAATCAGGAGACCCTCATTCTAGTCTCAGCCCTGCCATTAAGTTGTTCATCTCTGGACAAGTCATCTCCCCCCTCAGGGCCTTGTTTATTTTCATGTGTTCAGTGAGGGAGTTGACCCAGATGTTCTCTAAAAACCTATCTAGTTTTAACATTCTGTGATTCAGTGACAGAAGCTGTTATATAGATCGTGTTCATTTTCCTCTCCGGACAGTAGATGTATTCAGACCACTGGCTACTGGGCCCAGAACTATTCTCATTCAGACCACAGTTGGCAAAAGAGCAACCAACAGGCAACTTGGCCTTGACTGTACTTGTTTCAAAATCTAGGGCATTCATGATTTCAGGCCAATGGAGCACACGGTTCCAATGGGAATTGTTTTGGGAAAAAGAATAGAGTCAATCAGGGTTTTGGTTGCAAGCAACAGAAACCAACACTGGGTTTCTTACGTGTAAGAAGATTCGCTGGCAAGGTATGGGGAACTCACAGATGTAAGGGAGGCTGTGACTGGGCAGGGGAACGGGGAGAAGCTGGGGAGAGCTCAGGAGAACTCGACATAGGACCCCAACCATGCTTCCCAAGCAAGGGTCCACCACTCACCTGAGTCCAGGGAAGAGTGGCCAGTTGGGTCAGCTTGGCTCACAAGCCCATCCCTTGGCTGCTCTGCTCTGTGGCAGAGGGCCAGGAGATCCTGTAGATGGAGGATCCTGTAACAAGAGGCTCGCCAGGATGCACACCTCACCAAGTCACATGGGTACAGGTGTTCCCTAAAAGGTAGTCCAGTGCTCTTAGGAAAGGAATGACTCCTGGGCAATCAAAATGATAAACATCCTCTTCAAGGGTATAAATTTCAATGATACTTTAGAAATCTCAGTAGCAAATGTAGAAACATTTTTTTTTAAATACGACAAAAATCTTAGAGGTCTTTCTTATTTCCTTTCTTAATGTTTTTAATGTTTTATTTATTTTTGAGGGGGGGGAGGACAGAGGGAGAGAGAGAGAGACAGCACTAGCAGGGGAGGGGCAGAGAGAGAGGGAGACACAGAGACACAGAATCCGAAGCAGGCTTCAGGCTCTGAGCTGTCAGCACAGAGCCCAACAAGGGGCTCGAACCCATGAACTGCGAGATCATGACCTGAGTCAAAGTCGGACACTTAACCGACTGAGCCACCCAAGCACCCCAATTTCCCCTCTCTTTTATCTTCCCCTTTCTTTCTCCTTTCCATCCACAAATACTTTTGTGAACAATTTTTTATGCAGATGGATGTATTACATCAAGCCCCTATAGGCAGGCCTCCTGAATTGGAACCCCATCTCCACTACTGCTTCACTATGGAACTTTAGATAATTTACCAAACCTCCAGCTTTTTCGTAGGACCCGTAGCAAGTATCTTATAATATTTGGATATAGTTGTCATCACAAAGCAGTACAAAGAGTAAGATGGAAAGGTTGCCTTCCAGGAGTGTACCAGCTAGGAAAGGAGATGAAATTGCATTGATGTGTGTTTAGTCTGTGACTGCTGTATAAAAACATTAGCAAAATCACACTGGCGTGCAAAACAAGCATGTATTTTTCATTCATGCAGATGCTGGGTTGGCTGGGATTTGGCTGATCTAGGTTAGGCTGGGCTTGGTTTCAAGTGTAGTTTAGGTCCTTCTGATCCTCCTTGAAGGAACATCTACCTCTGGGATGTTCTCCCGGCAAAAGGCAGAAATGCATGAAGACAGGGGCACCCGAGTGGCTCAGCTGGTTGAGTGTCTGGCTTGGGCTCAGGTCATGATTTCACAGTTAGTGGATTCGAGCCCTGCGTCGGGCTCTGTGCTGACAGCTAGTTCAGAGCCTGGAGCCTGCTTTGGATTCTGTGTCTCCCTCTCTCTCTGACCCTCCCCTGCTCATGCTGTCTGTCTCTCTCTCTCTCAAAAATAAATAAAACATTAAAAAATTAAAAAAAAAAAAAGAAAGAAACGCAAGTAGACAGGCCCAGCTGTGCAAATCCATTTCAAGCTTGTCTTGTGTCACATTCTGTAACAATCCCATTGGCCAAAGCAAGTCACATGTCAAAGTTCAAGGCCAAGTACTCCTGACCACACCAAGAATGCATATCTATATTATCACAGGATAGTAAAAGGCTTAGGGCTGGTAATTCAGCCTCCATCAGGTTTATTTATTTAACATCAAGTAGAAAGTTAGAGATGTGATAGGAGAGATACAGATAGAAGGTCAAAATAACTCAAAAGTCGAAGACCTCACTTTGAACTGGGAGAGAATTCAAGGGAAATATTGTGGGAAAGGATGTGATTGAGATCAGTCTTGCAAGATGATGAAGAGGTGGATACCCAGGCATTGGAGAAGAGAAGGAAAATCCAGGCAGAGAAAATAATAGCAGCAACAGACACAACTGGGAATAATGAGAAGTTTGACTTGGCCGGGTTTGTGGAGGGAATTTCCAGTCATCGGGGAAAGTTGAGACCAGTGAGGGCCCTAATCAGTTTGTGGACTGAACAAGGACTTGTGGCTTGGAGGGACTAGAAGGTTCCTTTCAGATTTTCAGGAGCAAGTGACCATCAATAACTTTTACCAATTAGGGGGAAACTTGATCGATGATCCATACAGGCAAATCCAACATGGAGAAAGACAGCAAGTCCCTACAGAGGAGAGTAATGTCTGGAGCCTTCAGCCAGCCTGGTGACAGCATTAACCATCCGGCACAAATAAACAGAAAGAAACTGTGATGAAGAAGCCTATTTATTTTACTTGCTCAGAAGAGGCTGGTGCCCTTTTCAGTTGAAAAGGAGACCTAATCAGAGAAGTTTGTGGATTTAACAAGCAGAAGAAAGACAAAGAGATTTAGAGTTAGATTGTGAAGCTAAGTCTCAAATCTGTCATTTATTGACTGGGTGACCTTGGGCACGGTATTTCACCTTGTATGGGCCTCAGTGTCCTCGTCCATAAAATGGGGGGTTAATAATACCTAGGGCTTTCATAATGATCAAATATGACAATATGTGATGTAGAGTAAAAAGGTATTTGTGGGAGAGGAGGGAGCCAATACATCAGGTGAGGCTTGGATTCAGGAGTGAGACAAGAACACAGCACAGGTGAGGTGTCAGTACCACCCGTGTCTCAACCACTTTGGCTCTAGAGAGGTCAACACTCCCGATGGTGTTTCCCGACCCCCACAGTGCCCCTTAGCTTAACTGTCCCTGGATCCACCAGTTGTGGTGCTGGGCTCCTAGAGGCTGGGTTGTGGCTAATGTGATGCCATCCTGGAGGCAGTAGTTAGAGCTCCGGCTGCCCAACTCCCTAAGAGCCTTACTGTTACCGAGGCTCCCTCGATGAGCCAGTTCTGCAGGGCTGTCCTAGAATCTTCTAGAATGAATTCTTCGTCATTTCCTGCCTAGAACTTACTTCTCCAGACTTTCTAACGATTTTATAAGCATTTGATTCCCTGCCTCTGATACGAAAGAAAGAAGGAAAAGAAAGAAAGAAAGGAAGGAAGGGAGGGAGGGAGGAAGGAAGGAAGGAATGAAGGAAGGAAGGAAGAAGATTAAAGCAGCATTAGTTTTTGTTACCTACAGTTGAGCCCTGACTGGCACACTGCAGTGGCTGTATCTCTGGCAGCACTAAAGGCTTTCATTTGCACAATCCTCTGGTCTTTTCCAGCTCTAATTTCCAACAGCCTCCTGAACACCTCTCTTTGGACCATCTGCCATTACCAAATGGTGTCCCTTCTTGTTGGTTTCCCATTCCCAACCCAACCTAAATACTGTTGTCAGCTTTATCTTCTCAAAAGCAAAGTGTTATTCACATACCTTGTGATTTCGATGTTAAAATGGTGGAGAGAGATATTGTTTCCTCTTTCTTCTCTTGGAGCTTACTCTCAAAGCAAGAAGAATTATGTGGAAAGAGATGAAAGCTCCATTTCTGATGAAACCAGAAGATATCTGCAACCCCAGACAGTAATATATATAGAAAGGAAGGACCAGGGGCACCTGGGTGGCTCAGTTGGTTGAGCATCCAACTTCGGCTCAGGTCATGATCTCACGGTTCATGGGTTTGAGCCCCGCATCGGGCTCTGTGCTGACAGCTAGCTCAGAGCCTGGAGCCTGTTTCAGATTCTGACCCTCCCCTGCTCATACTGCCTCTCTCTCTCTCAAAAATAAATAAATTTTAAAAATTAAAAAAAAAAAGAAAAGAAAGGCAAAAAGAAAAGAAAGGCCAAATGCAGTGAATAGCAGGGAAGGTGAGGTAAAAGCTGATCACAGCTGCAGATCTCAAGAGAACGTAGTCAAACATGTTTCTCCCAAGTAAAGGCACATCCTAAGGGTAAATGCAATGAGCGTCCTTATTTGGAGCAATAGATACAGGTGTGTGGATTCATGGCAGAAGTTTCCCTGGACCTAGTTAAGCCTGAAGGAGAAGCAGAGAAGACAGGACCAAATGAGAAATTCACACGGCAGATTATAAATCCTGTAGGCAGCCTACAGGTGGGGTATGGGAGGCAAGACACAGCCCAGTGCTTTTTGCCTGAGCAAGTTAAAGGGTAGAATGACATTTACTGGGATGTGAGAGGGCAGAGATGAAAACCTACTGGGAAAGGTCAAAATGGGTGGTGAGGAAGTACTATAAAGGGGAGTTTACTATAAAGTAAATGAGTTTTACTATAAAGGGGAGCAGAGCAATGGGGTAACAGCTGCAGGAAGATGGGGTTGAGGAGAGCAAGGGTTAATTTTATGTGTCAACTTGACTGGATCATGGTGTGCCCAGATATGTGGTTAAACATTACTTCAGGATGTATCTGTGAGTGTGTTCCTGGATGAGATGAGCATTTGAATTCATAGACTAAGTAAAGGCAGTTGCCCTCCCCAATGTGGGTGGGCTTCATCTGATCTGTTGAGGGGCTAGATAGAACAAAAAGGTGGAGGAAGGGGGAATTTGCTTTCTTGGCCTGACTGAGTGGAGACATCCGTCTTCTCCTTCCTTGAACTGGGGCTCTGATCATTGGTGCTGCCCATTCTTAGACCTTCAAACTTGGACTAGAACCTACATCATTGATTCTCCTGGTCCTTTGGTTTTGGGATTTGGATTGGAACTACACCACTGGCTTTCCCTACTTGCAGGGTCTCCAGCTTGCAGATGGCAGACTGTGGGACTTCTCAGCCTCCCTAGTTACATGAGCCCATTCCTCATATTATATCTCTTAAAAGATGTAGATACAGATTTTTTTTTTTTTTGTAATATACGAGAACTTTATTTTTAAAACTTTTAAACTAGTAATCAGTAGAGAGGAATCTTCTCTAACTTGATCTTGTCTTTGTTGAAATGTCCTTGGCTTTTTAAAAATCATCTCGTTCAAAAGCTCTGCTTGTGTTGTTAGTCAATTCTTTCTGTTTATAGATACAGATATATTGATTGGATCTGCTTCTCTGGAGTATCCCAACAATACAAGGAGCATGGGCATGCGAGTGTGCTGATGGTAGTTACTAGAAGAGAGATATCGATAAGGTGGGGGAACAGGGAGGCAAATGCAAGAGCAGTATTCTTGTAGAGGGGAGACAGGAGGGAGTCCGCCGCACAGGAGAAGGACTAGACTTTTAATAGGAGCATGTGTATTTTTGGCAACAGATGGGAACGCAGTATGTGGAATTAGATGTGGCGGGTTCATGTATGTGGTGGGGGAACAAGTCGGGGTTCTCATCACTTCTGTGTTTTCAAAGTCACAGAAGGCATTATTATCAGCTGAGATTAAAGTAGGGAAGAACATGTGGAAGACTTGAGAACAGAGAAAATGAACAACTAGTTTCTAGAAGAGAGAATGAAGGGGCAAAGGAAAAGAATTATTATGCTG
The DNA here is from genome assembly GCF_008692635.1 of Crocuta crocuta. Taxonomy (NCBI): domain Eukaryota; kingdom Metazoa; phylum Chordata; class Mammalia; order Carnivora; family Hyaenidae; genus Crocuta; species Crocuta crocuta. The sequence goes on from NW_027529624.1 coordinate 4,314,386, forward strand.
TTGGATATTCCTAAAGGACCCATATGAATTTGATGGCCACAGGGCCAAAGTAAGCCCAGGCAAAGTGTGTGCGTGTGTGCATGTGCATGTGTGTGCATATGCATATCTTATGAACATGTCCTCTTGTTTGGGTAGGAAGTATTTAACCAAGATTATTTTATTTCCCCAGGCTAATGATGTCTTGAAGGGAGAAAAAAGGAGAGTATTTGAAGATGTATGTAGGGGAACATAAAGTAGGAGCTCAGTAAGTAGGGCAATAAGGATTATGAAATGGGATGCAGTAAAGTGTTGGTGGAATCAGTATATTGAAGGTCCTAGTTGGATTAAAAAATCGTTGGTGTTGGGAGAAGAGGAAGAATGCCTGGACACTTCAAAGGAGATAGGGCCTAGGATGCACAAAACCATTGAGGGGGGAGTACAATCAGGAGTAATGATAAGATCAAACGTGATTAGGGGCGCCTGGGTGGCTTAGTCGGTTGAGCGTCCGACTTTCGCTTAGGTCATGATCTCACGGCTCGTGGGTTCGAGCCCCACGTCGGGCTCTGTGCTGACTGCCAGCTCAGAGCCTGGAGCCTGTTTCAGTCTGTGACTCCCTCTCTCTCTGACTCTCCCCTGCTCACGCTGTCTCTCTCTCTCTCTCCTAGAAATAAATAAAAATATTAAAAAAAAAACTTTTAAAAAAAGATCAAACGTGATTATAAGAATGAGAGCCTGAGTTAAATGGACGATGAGATCATTGAACTAGAAGACAGAAGGAAACCTAGAGAATATGGTATCGGGAGATTTTACATAGAGATACTGAAGTAATTGAGGAATAGCATCAGAGAGTGTTGAGGTGACCCAGGTGCTAAAATATTTGACGGATGAGGAGGATTGATCTAAGCTTCTGGAGACAAGGGCAGGAAGAGGTGGGGTAGTGAGTGATGTAATCTAATGGTATAAGCTTCAAAGCCAAGGTTTTTCAGGGAGAAAGGAGTGAAAATTCTTTGAAAAAAAGCACTGATGAGTAGGCAGGCAAACACCATGCCTCTAGGTCCAGTGGTGCAGAGGGATTTGGGGGGAATCAGCCAGCTCTGGAAACCTCTGTAGGAGATGAATGGTCTGTCTTTAGTTAGGGCCAGGCTTCACTTAATGGGGGAACATGAAGGAATAACTCAGAGAAGAGGTGAGAATATAGGGATTTTGCTGATAATAGACTATGAGTTCCAGAGGACAGAGAATAGAGTTTTCCAGAAATGAAGCAAGGTAGGCGAGTGGTTAAATTAAAAAGAATACGTCACCAGCTGGGATTGAGAGTCCAAATGATAAGTGCTATCCAGAGAGTCTTACACATCTGGTGGTTCTGACAAATAGAAATATAGGTGTGATGAGGTTGGTCTTGAGCATTCCTTGGGCAGTTTGTGGCGGTGAGGTTGTGGCTATCTTTTTTGTGTGTGAGTGTGAGTTAGTTGGAGGGTTATATGCTTTTAAAGATCAAGCCAATCTCTGGGGCTTTGCCATTTTTTCTATAAAGTATTACCATAAAGCACATTTTTGAAAAGACATACTTTATCACTATGTAAAAAATAAAACCTCTGTAAAATTAGTCTAAAGTAGACATAAAATTGTCAGGGGAAATAATATAAAACAACAGAAAAGTTTAAATGTGGTCTGGCAGAGCTCAGGGAAAAAACAGAGAGAAAGATAAAAATAAAACCATCACAGGAATGAAGATTTTTACAAGAGGAGGCACATTAGTAAAGACTTACACATGGCTGAAAACATAATGAATGATGTGGAAGAGAGATTAAGAAAAGTGAGTTAAGTGAAATGTCCCTGGACAGTGGATGAGAATGGATTAGAAATAAAACAATAGTGATGGAATGTGGATAAAGGGGATACAACATATACATAATGGCTGTTCTGCTTTTTTTTCTTTTAGTTTCCTTTTAACACAATGAGAGAATACATCTTTTTAAACAGTAGGATGGGGGCATCTGGTTGGATCAATCGGTTGAGCATCTGACTTCAGCTCAGGTCATGATCTTATGTTCATCGGTTCAAGCCCTGCATCAGGCACTGTGCTGACAGCTCAAAGCCTGAAGCCTGCTTTGGATTCGGTGTCTCTCACTGTCTCTGCCTGTCTCCTGATCGCACTTTCTCTTTCTCTCAAAAAATAAAATAAAACATTAAAAAACTTTTTTTAAATAGTGGGATATAAAAATAATCAAAACATAAGTCATGAAAAGTTTCTAGAAATTACACACACACACACACACACACACACACACACACCCTGGAGATATTGGCCTGGAATGATCAACCGTATAATAACTAGGCCACCAGATTTTGGAGGTCAAGAGTCAATACTTAAGGCAACCATGAAAAGTGTCATGTCATTCAAGAGGCCTTGGGTTTTTTCTCCATAGCGATTTTCAGAGCAAGAAAGCAGTGAAGCAATAGTTATAACCCACCCAGCCATCCAATTGGGAAAAATAAATGTGATATACATATAATGATATATTTTTTTCCCCAATTGAATGGTTGTTTGTATATAGAGACAGAGGACTGATAGTCTTGAACATGCAGTCACTTAGAAGGCATTTCCCCAGAGTCCTTGAAGAAGCTACTGGAGTATGCCCTTCATGACAGCAAACGGCATCAAAGAAACAGGACACGGGAGGAGTGGGAGACTCATCTAACTATGGAACTAAAAACTAAAGGAAACCTGATGGTTGTGGTCACAGCACAAAACCGTGTAAGCTTTCACGGGATAGAAATGATTTCATTAGGTGAGGTTGGAAGAAGAGGGCAGAAGGGTGGAAGGTGATGATCCATATGCTGCCTTTTGAAGTTTTCCTACCCAAGGTCGAAAGGTATTATTTAAAGCTGATAAATCATGCAACAGAAATCTACTCAAAGGTCTAATAATCAACTAAAACTGGGTAGCAGTGGGGAAAAAAAGAGGGCACAGGAGGAAGAGAAAATAGACTTTTGTCCTAGTTCATACTTGGGGGGTTGAAAGACACTGGCCAAGGAATAGAGAATTCAGTATCATACATAGTTAGAGTTCTAAAAAACAACTGCTAGAATAACAAAACAAAACAAAAATCAAACTTTAAAAAAATATGTGCAAGTAAACATGACCGCACATTAAAAAAAAAAAAAAAAAGGAAAAAAGGAAACCTTAAGTGATGAAGACAAAGAATGGTATTGAATACAATTGTTTTAGGATAGGCTGTGCTGGTCCTGTTCTCAATGTTTCTTTCCACATGGAAAGTTTGCTCCACTCCCCCTGACCTCTCTCTCTGGCTTCTTCAAACACCCTGCCCCAGGGGAGGCGAAGGGATTTATCTATTTGGTAAATTTAGAAGCAAATGGATCACGCTCATTTCAGCTCTTATTGGTTTCTCCTTGGGACTGAGCTGCCCTTAGGGTAAATGAGTTCTAAGCTGCTCCTTGAGGCAGTGCATCTTATCTTTGCTCAGAGCCCCAGGCCAATCTTGGCAGGTTTGTCTGTGTCTGAGAAGGTGAGTCCCTTCAATTCTGGGGTTCAGTTTTAGAGAGCATACAAATCCAACCTAGTCTTCATCAATAATAAAAACGATATTTTAGCTTGATATTCTTGCCTCTCAAAGTACTCTTTCCTACACAGGTGTGGGAGGGGATGCTGTTTATCGGACCCTTACAGAAGACCCGAACTGGGGCATGGGGGGTGGTTTCAGTTGGTTGAGCTCTGACTCTTGATTTTGGCTCCGGTCATGATCTCATGGTTCCTGAGATCGAGCCCCGCGTTGGACTCTGTGCTGACATCACAGAGCCTGCTGGATTCTCTCTCTACCTCTCCCCACGTCGCTCATTTGCCTGCGTGCTCTGTTTCTCTCTCTCTCACTCTTTCTCAAGATGGATAAATAAACTATAAAAAACAAAAACAAAAGACCCTAACCAGCAATGATAATTTGAGGTTTCTGAGGCGCCCGACTCAATGAGGGAATATTCCTAATGCACTTAGGACACTGTCTGGCACATTGTGGGTCCTTCCTAATTGCAGTGCGGTGAAGAAGTGGCAGATGTCAGCACCTCGGAGGAAAAGGACAGCCAGTCAGACTCTGGTGTGGCAGAGAGCAAAGACATGGAAGAGCAAGAACTATACATGAGCCATTGGTCCATCTGTGGACAGAGCAAAGAGACAGGGATTTTGCAGAGGAAAAGAATGATCCAGATAGGGCAGAGGTCGGTGGAGATGAGAGACCCAGGGGACACGGAGGGATGGACCTGGGGCCATCTTGCTTTCTTCTGGCTTCTCAGTTACTGGCTCCCAACCCTTGCGGGGCCCCACGGCATTCTACCCCTTTGGGTTGTGTAACTCACCCACGTCTCCCCTTAATAACCCCTACCCCCTCCCCACTTCTATTTTTGCTGCTTAGGCTCATTTGAAGTGGGTTGTTTTTACCTTCAGCCAAAGACTAACACATGAGATGCTAAGGTCCAGAGCAGCTGGAGGACGCTTTCTAAGTTTATAGAATTTTTGAGAATTTTGAGTCTGGGCAAACAGCCAGAATACTCTATGGGAAGAGCAAGGGCACTTTTTCTGGCAAGGAAACAGCCCCTGGGTTTTCCTCGGCTAATGGTGGTGGGTGGGTCTGCAGTTCAGATGCCACAGGGACCATCAGACTTGGAGAGAAGCCACGGGCAGCCAGGGATGTTAAACAAAAATGCAAAGGCTAATACATAGCAGTTAAAATCCCTAACTGCCCAGCCTGTGACTCACCAGCAAAGTGTGGAGCTCCTGAATGTGAACCAGTTGGGTACGACATTAATTCCACTGTGTAATTCTCTGAATTCTACAGCCTCACAGATGGAGTCCAAAAACTGAAATAATAGCCTGTTCCATTCTGATGCGAGTCCTCATTTGCCTGCGTCCTGCTTTCCCAGGAGCCCAGGGAGACTGATGACAGACCCTGGACTTCTGTGGACTTGGAACTAATAAGTACAGCAAGCGTGTATTCTGGGATGGAGGTAGCCAGGAAGCCGGTAATCAGATGGGAGGAGCGTTCACCCCACAAGCCGGGACTGAGATGAGCTTCTGCATGGGGGGGTGTGTGTAAATAATTCCAGTTAATAAATATATCCAAACCCTTGATGGATAAAATGTGGTTGTAGCTTAGCACTCACAACAGGGTCTGGTACATAGCAAGGAGTGCAGCAAAGAATTTGTTGAATATTGAATGACGTCTGTTGAGCCTCTCCTACTTGTTCTTATATTACACGCTTCTCTCTTTGGTAGCATTTAGCACAATAATGTTCCCACTTACCTAAGTATTAATTTGATCAACGTCCATATTCCCAACTAGAGAAGAAGGCAGATGAAGGGGGAGTGTTTACATTTGCTCCTTATTGTTTCCCAAGTGCCTAGCACTGGGTCTGCACGTTGTTTGGCCTTAATAAATATTTGCGAGATGGATAAACAACGTCTTGATTTGCAAAGTGTATGCTTGGCAAATACTCGGCTCAGAAGGCTGAGTGTTTAATTTGGAGGGAGGTCAACGTCCCTGCCCAGGACCATTTGAGTGATTTCTTGGCAAGGCCCCGAGTTTTCTCTCTTCTCTCCTGCCCGGATGCTAAGGGACTGGCACTTTAGTATTTGGCCTATTCTTTCTCTCCTGCTTGGAATGAAGGAGTTGGTCTTTATGAAATCAGGATCTGCCAAAACTAAATGTATCAATACCAACGACAAGAGAGTGGTTATGTAGGACCACAGGGATGCAATTTATAGCAGGGATACTGCACAGATCACCTGTGGGGACAGCCATCTGGGGTGCTGTCTTGCCTCTGTGGACCTTACCCTTTGCTGACACTCTTGTATCGGTCTTTCCTGACAGCTTCGCTGGTTTTTCTGTCCAGCTTCGCTGCAGAGGACACCAAAAGGCTGGGCTTCTGCTGCTGCCTGCAGCACAGTGCCCAACCCCAGCAACGGGCCCTGTCTCCTTGGAGCCGCGGCTGAGGTTTCTGCTCCAGCAGGATGGGGTTCTCTGCTTTCTTCACTTTTTTGGTTCCTCTCCTTCTTCATTCCTGACCCAGATGGGACAGGTGCATGGTGTGACATATTGAATTCATGCTCGGAAGGGTGACCAACAGGAGCATAAGTGAGGCTTTCTGTCTTGTCGGTGCTTGTTCTGTGTCCTCATGGGACTTGATGATGGAGATGCAGGGGCGGTGGCTGAGACATCTGGCCTGAACACAAAGGACCACATCAGAATGAAGTTGCCCCCGCCCAGGGAAGTGGTTGAAGAGCAAGGAGGGAGATTGAGATGTTGTGTACCATTGGGTGTTCCTGGAGTGAAGACTCAGCAGTGATTGCAGGGTGACTCGCTTTCCCCAGAACCCCTTCATTTCAAAGTGGCAAAGCTTAATTGAGCAACAACAAAAAGTTTAGGAAAGAAAAAGAAGGCCCGATTACTGGGGAGTCCCAGGGTGGAGGGAAGCATTTAGGCCTGACTGGATCCAGGCACTTGGAAAATATCATCAGGAATCAGTCTTTCTTTCTTGGTTCTGCTTTCTTCTAGAAAGGCTTCATCCTGGGATGCCTGGGTACCTCAATCAGTTAAGTGTCTGACTTTCGATCTCAGCTTAAGTCATGATCTCATGGTTTGTGAGATCGAGTCCCATATTGGGCTCTGCACTGACAACACAGAGCTTGTTTGGGATTCTCTGTCTCTCTCTCTCTCTCAAGTAAATAAATAAATAAATACGTAAATAAACTTTAAAAAATTATTTTAAAAAAGAAGAAAGGCTTCACTCTTAGGCAGGCTTTCTATGTGGGGTCACAATACGGCTGCTGGTAATTTGAGGCTGACATCATTAAGTTGCTGAATTTATCAAATAAAAATATAAGGAGTTCAGTTAGATTTGAATTTCTGATAACTTGATACATTTGAAAAATATTATATGTTGCATGCATAAGTATATCCCATGCAATGTTTGGCATATACTTATACCAAAAAAAAAATGTATTAAGCATTCTGTATTTTATGGGGCAACCCTAAGATATCATCCTCATAACCAATAGCTTCAGAGGAAAGAACATGACTCCCTTTCTCATTTAGTCTATTTTTAAAATGATTCCAAATGACTAGCCTAGGAGAAATATTCATCCCTATGGTTGGTGAATTTGGTCCGTGTAATGAAAAACTCCAGTGGGAAGAGGCAGTTGTCAGCCAGTAATTATTTGTTAAATACTATTTTGTGCCAGGCCTCATTCTAGGTGCTGGGGGTTCAGCTGTGAATAAGACAGAGACACCTTGGCTGCAAGTAGCTTACTTTCTACCGTGGGAGTGTGAAGACAATGAATATATACACTTCTGAGTAAATAGATAGTTTCATGTAGAGATAATATGGAGAAGATAAAATAAAGTGCTTATGGAGGGAAGTGTCTGGCACTGTTATGGGTTGAATTATGTCTGCCCAATGATACGTTGAAATCTTAACCCCCAGTGTCTATGAAATGCAACCTCATTTGGAAAGAGGGTCTTTGCAGATGTAATGAAGAGGTCATACTGTATTAAGGTGGGTCCTATCTTATGAGTGCAATGTGGACATGGACACAGAGTCCATGTCCCAATGCCATGTGGGATGCAGGCAGAGACTGATGTGATTTAGACTTTTAGCCTTCAGATCTGTGAGAGAATACATTTCTGTTGTTTTAAGCTACCCACTGTGGTCATTGATTTCTTCGGCAGCCCAGGAAACTTAACCTGGGGCAGAGGGTCAGTGGAGGGGTCAGGGAAGACCTCTGTGAGGAAGTGACTTTGGGGTTGAGGCCGGAAGGATAAGCAGAGACAGCTGTGGGGACATCTAGGGAAGGGCAGTTATAGAAGGACCAGAAGTTGCAGAGTCCTGTGATCAGGCATGGTGGCACATCAGAGCCCTGTGGCAGGAGCAGAGATGAAGGGGAATGGGGAGGGGGGTACTCAGGTGACTGGGAAGCTCCCTGAGGCTGGAGAGGCTGGGGGCAGCAAAGCTCAGTTTGTACCCTAGCTCTGCCACTTCCTCACTGTGGATCCTGTTTCTTAGCCTCTTAGAATGCAAATCTGAGTTTCTTCAAAATAAAATGGCCATGCAGATGCTTTTGAATCCAAGAGCTAGCTCCTAGGCCTTCTTGGCTTGCTGTTTCTGTGACCTTGGATTTTCTGTGAAATTTTATTCCCATTCTAAACCCACATGGACTTTCATTGCCTATTGTTATCATTTGCAATCTGTCTTGACCATACTTCCTAAAATGCTTTTTGCCTCACAGACTGGTGTTCTGCCCAAATTCCCTTGGCCTTGAACAATATCCTTGTCTATTCCTGGTTTTGCTTTTTCTGCCTCCTTCTGGGTGCAGATAGCTTACCGTCCTAAGCTGGGCTCCACGAATGAGCAAGGACAATGCGCTAGTAATTTAGAGCTGGGAATTAGTCTTGAGCAAACAGATTTGCACTGAGACATCCATCTCTTCTCTTAGGACTCAGTAGCTTGCAAATGCACAAGGCTAGGGTTAGGGGAGAAATAGCACTGACCTTGATACATGAGGATGATCTCATGACCTTGTCCACATAAGCATCATATTGCAGTCAACTGGACCAGATTCATGGAGAAACCTCTTCTCTGATGCTGAATCAGAGTGGCTTTTCCCTAATCTTGTGGTTCTCAAATTTGCACAAATATCAGAATCATCTGGAGGATATTATGGCACAAATTGTTATGGCACAAATGGCTGTACCCCCTCCCTACCCCCTTAGAATTTCTGACCAGTAAGTCTTAGGTGGGGCCTGAGAATCTGCATCTCTAACAGGTTCCTAGGTGGTGCTGAAGCTGCTGGGCTGAGGACCACACTTCCCGCTGCCCTGAATTAACACAGAAAGTTGAGTGCCAGAAAACCGTCAGACCCACAGGGAGTGAGGAAGAAAGCCTCCAGGAAGATGGGACTCAGTCATTCAGAAAGCGAGTCCCAGCGGGGAAATCAATGCACCCAAGTCCTCTGGATGCTTATAATTTGGAAAACAGAATGGAAGAAGAACTAAGAAAGGCTGTGTATAGGAGACAACATTTGTACTGAAGAGGTGTAGTGAGGGGAAAGATAGGAAAAGACATTTTAAGGGCTAGGATCAGAGTGGGTGAAGAAGGCGTGGACTCAGGGAGGGGTGAGGGACTGGTGTCAATCTTGTAGTTTGATTAGGACTTCTCATGTTTTGACCATAAGCTATAGCAAGACACGCATTTTACATTGTACACTCAATATGATGAACACTTTTCATTGCTCTTATGCCTCTATCCATTTATATTTATCTGCTACAGACCTTCATGAAAGTTACCTTTCTGTGTTCAGTGCACCCTGTATTTTCTATCCTCTTCCACACTGTTCTATAGTATATGGGGACAGTATTGCATAGTGGTAAGGAACATGGCCTCTGATGGCATGGCTGCCCGGGTTCAAGCCTACCTTAATCACCTTGGGCAACTTTAATCTCACCATGTGCGGGTATCATGCCTGTAAAACAGGGATGGCAATAGTGCCTACATGAATCTGCATGAAGGATTGAGAACAGAGCCTGCTGTATGGTCAAAGTCACGTAAGTGTTTGCTCTTTTGCTGTGAACCACATTAAACATGCTGGTCACAACACACTCCATTGATTTCAGGACTGCCTTAATGAGCCACGGCCTGTAGCTTAGAGACCTATAGAGTGGAGGTGTGGAAGAGGGGGTAAAGGAGAAGGATGGATACAGTGGTTTGGATCCATAGCAGGGAAGCTCGCCAATGCCAGAGAAAGACTCTGGACGTTGGTCATTGGGCAGCTGGGAACCTCTAACAGTTTTATCTGGACAGTGATGTGATCAGATCCGTGTGGAGGACCGTGAATCTGGCTGGAAGTTGAAAGCCATCTAGGAGTGAAAATGGGGTGGAGTGGAGATAGACTGTGGTCCTGGTGAGAAGCGATGTGGAGTCCCCGAGGGCAGAGCAGTGGGAATGAGGAGGGGGAAGGCATAGGAGCCCAGGAGGCCACACGCGGTGAGCCTTCACCACTACAGCTGAACTGCCGCTTGAAGCCAGCATTTGAAGATCCATATCTCCCTTGTCACCTCGACTACGAGAAACTTAAGTGGGGGGACTTAGCTTCCTCTGAAGATGTAAATGAAATGGGAAGGAATTCTAATACAAAAAAGAAAGTTCTTTATAGCCCAGCAAGGGCTAATCTTGGGTCCACTCCTCAGCAGGTCCTTAGGGCTGGCAGCCATATTCAAGTGAGATAAAATTCCTCAAAGGCCTAGGAAAGTAACTGAAGTTTCTCCAGATGCTGAAGAATAATCCTCAGAGATTAAAGCAGCATCTGTGACCAAACCTTCACAAAAGATCTTAAGTCTGAATTCAAGTTGCTAATTAGATCCTTGTTTATAATGTTAGATTCTTTCAGAGGCTTAGTGGGGGGTAGGGAACATTTGTGGGCAGGGGGGATTGATGCATAAGAAAGCTGGTAATTAATCTTCTCCAAGGCTTAATCATATCCTGACAATTTAAATGTTGATATGAGTTTCAAGTTGGTCTTCTCAGGAGCCCGTGATGAGGCAGGAGGGAGCAAACCCTGAATTCAGGCAGAGGACACATAATGCCTTTCTGCCAGTCAGCCCTGCTCTGAGCACTCAGCAGTGGCCATTATCAGATGCTTCTGGAGCCTTTGAGAAGGCCATAGCATGGTCCAGACACTGTGCTGCAGGCCTCTAAGAGCACGCTGTCCCAAACGCATTCTAATGAAATTTTTAAGTCACAATTTTTTGTCTTCACTCTGAGATCTTCTTATTTTGGTCACTTTTTGACACTTGTTCATTCTTCACCCTGGGTCCTTCGCCATAAAAACAGCAAAGACTGAGTGCTTACTACGTACCTGGTTCTGTTCTAATTTCTTCACTTGCATCACCTCATTGATGGCTCACAAAATCTTCTGAAATACATTCTAGTATCCCATTCTATTTGAAGGACAAGGAAACAGGTATTCCTGACCAATGGGATTTTTCCCAGGTTACAGAGCACCTGCCTGCTGGACCTAGGATTCAGACCTAGGTAGTGAGGACGCAGAAACTCATTCTCTTCTGACTCTTGTGCAGATGGGCTTTGACTTCAAATGGCTCCCCTCCAGGTCTCCTCTGGTTTATGAGGTCCCCTACTACTTGGCCACTTTAGCTTGTAAATGGAAGGCTGATGGTTCTACATCCGGAGGTGACAGGGTCATTCCAGGACATAGCTCCAGGTCAGTCCCCTGGAGCTTTTTGAGGATTGGGACACAGGGAATGTCTTCCAACATGGTTGCACCCAGGGGGTTGGAGGCATATCCTCTCAGGATGAGTCCCAGCAAACTCGGGTAGGCAAGATTAGAATATGGATTTAGAATATGGATAATTCCATATTCCATGTTTCTATGGATAATTTTTGAGAATTGAATAGACTGTTGAAAGTTCAATGGATGTAAACCAAAGTCATAGGCTCTTAGAAACCCTCCCATTCATTCATTCATTCATTCATTTATTCATTTGTCATTCATACACCTAACACACATATGTTTATCATTTACCATGTGCTAGAAACTACTAGGTACTATGGAAACATGGATGAGTAAGACTTCATTCCTGCCCTCTGGTGCTTAGTCTAGAGGGAGAGAGACACTGTAAAAATAAAAAGTGAATAAATACAAAAATCACAAATTATACCAAATGCAATGAAGCATCCTTTTTCATTATTAATAATGGTGCCTCATTTTTGTGGCTTTGTAAAGAGATAAGGTGGCTCATATTATATTTTCCATTACATTTGCTAATGGTTTTATCATCTGTTTTTGGATAAAAATGTTTTAAAAATGTTTACTTGGTGTGTATGAGGAAAAGTTTCCATAAGGAGCCCCAGCGGTTCATGACTCCAGTCTTAGGTCAGACATGGTCACTCAGTGGATAATAGTGAGATGAAGCCCTTCCAGGGGAAAGAGCCTACAGCTCGGCCTAGCTCACCAGTCCCTCTGGGACACAGAGGCAACCAGGTTCTGAGAACGTAAAAATGGATAAAAATCAGAATGAAAAGCTCTCTTTTCTTTGATGTTTCTCACGTATCTCACATTTTCTCACAAAAGCCCTGTGACACAGGCATGATTTCCCATCAAGGGGGTTTGGGGTTTCATGATGTGAAGGACTTTCCAGAAGTTGCCCAGCTGGAAAGTGGTGGTACCAGGGTAAAAAAAAATCCAGGGCTTCCTGACTGGAAAATCAAATACTTATATTATGGAGTTTTCTCTTTAGTTGAGAAGAAAATATAGAAGAGCATGGAATGAAATCACCCCAAGTTTTGAGTTTGGAGAACACTATCCAGGTGCTAGGTTGTCTCATGCCATGAATGTCAGGAGCTACCATCTGCATTGTGTTTTCTGCTTGACAGTTTCTTTCTCATTTTATGATCCTTTCACATCACATGCAGTGTTTTGCATTGCACCCTAGCTCTCCTATTTCCTTCCTTCTCTTAGCATCCCATCACCCCCATTCCTTCCATTCCATTCCACTCCACTCCATCCATCAATCCAACCATCCACCCATCTATCCACCCATCCCACTCCACTCCATCTATCCATCCATCCGCCCACCCACCCCAGTCCACTCCATCCATCCACTCATCCATCCATCCTAACCCAACTCATTTTATCCCACCTCTTTCTGTTCTTTTCTATTCCATCCCATCCCATCCCATCCCATCCCATCCCATCCCATCCCATCCCATCCCATCCCATCCCATCCCATTCTATTCCATGTCATCCTATTCCTCTTCTTTCTATCCTTTCCATTCTGTTCCACACCACTGAACCCCATCTCATTGCATTTAAAAAATATGACTGCATTAGGAAGCAGAATGATAAATGGAAAGATTGCAAGGCAGAGAGCCAGAAAGGGAGCACTCTAGTTCCTGTAGTACCACTGAATTATGTAAGACCTTAAGAAATCCACTTCCCCTCTCCACATACCTCAATTCTGCATCTGAAGAGTGAGAGATTTTGGTTAGATCTGTGTTTTCAGTCCTAGCTGCATTAGAACCATTTGGGGGGAACTTTAAAGAGATGCAGAACCTGTCCCTTCCCATCCTCTCACACAAAGAGCCCCCAGTTGTTTGTATTTGGTCTGTCTAAGGTAGATCCTAGACTTTAGGGTTTTTTAAAAATCATCCAAAGATAGATCTAATCTATAGCCAAAGTTGAGAACCACTTACATGGTCACAAAGCTTTCACTACTATCTAGTCAAAACAAATTTATTGTGCACTAACTATATAATTGGTATTATACCAGGAATGCAGTGCATTCAAAATCGAATCTACAAAGATCTGGTCCACAAAATGTTTTTGTCTAATCACCAAAGATTAAAAATGGAAACAGTGTAGAAATCACAAGTTCTAGAAGTGGCTCAGGTAAAATGTGTAATTTAAGAGGATGTAAAATGTGTAATTTTCAGGTCTCTGCTTTTGTTCTGTGTGTCTTTGCGCAAGCCATTTAACATCTCTGGGATTTTCTTATCTTCAGAATGTAAATGATATTATTCCTCCAAATAGACCTTGGGTTAGCTAGAATAATAAGCAGCAGCCCTTACCCTGTCTTGAGGGACTTGAAATTTAACTGCTGGTGGGGTGGTAGTGATTTCCCTTTGGGAAACTGTGAACAAGTCACACACTTTATTTAAGAAATCTTTGTGTGCCAATATCCTCGGGTGTTGTTCTAGCCTGGTACTGAGTCTTACACACCACCCTGGCATCTTGCAAGAGGCAGGGTTTCTATGGTCCATCCATTTTGTTTGGGTTGCATGAAGATAGGAACATTTGGGCTTTGCTGGGCCATCTTACTATAGCTAAAGTGACGGTTGAGCTCATGGGTAAGCTCCACTGTTTCAATTGTAAGAACAGCTTATTACAGTCCTGAACTGTCGGTCCACCTGGACGAATTCAAATAAGTGCTTTTAACACTTAGTTTTTTGAGGGGAGAGGTTAGAGGGAGAGGAAGAAGGAGAATCCCAAGCAGGTTCCATGCCCACTGCAGAGCTCAATCTCATGACTGTGATATCATGACCAGAGTTGAATCAAGAGTCAGATGCTCAACCAACTAAACTATTCAGGTGCGCTTTAACACTTACTATGTTTTTAAGACTGAAGTCATTTATTAGAGGAGTCATAAGTGGCTAGTTCTCCCTCATCTCCAATCCTTGGTTCCAGGACATGCTACTCACATGAGCTACGATATCTCTGCAGGTAAAGGTGTGGCTGGAGGTTCTTAGCGATCATGATGAGTGCTCCAGAACAGTAGCTTATGTAAGGAAAGAATAGAGTCAAGTCAGGTCCAACTCACTTTGCAAACAAGCAACGTTTACCTTATGAGTCTCACCTGTGACCATATTCAACCACCTAATATCTTCTTGCATCTTTTGGCAAATGCAATGGGGACTTAATTCTTACCTGCCCATCTATCCCAAATTTGCCCTATCAGAAATGAGGACTTACTTATTTTTTTCTTCTTTTTAAACTGTTTATTTTGAAATAGTTTCAAAATATGGCAAGAATAGTACAAAGAAATCCTTCCCTCAGATTTCCCAATTGTCAATAAGCTTTATCATTTCATTTCTATACCTATACCTACATCTCTGTATCTTTACCTATGTAACTAGTGGCTATATCATTCTATATCATTATCGATCTATCATCTATCTATCTATCTATCTATCTATCTATCTATCTATCTATCATCTATCTATCATTTCTGAATAATTTTGAGAGCAAGTCGCAAACTTTATGCCCCTGCTCCTTTACCCCAGATATTTGAGTGTGTATTTCCTAAAAACAGACATTCTCTTATATAACCAGAGTACAACGATCAAAATCAGGAAATTAACATTGATTTAATAATATTAGCTAGTCTATAGAACTTAGATTTCATCAGTAGTTCTTATAATGACCTTTATGGCAAAAAAAAAAAATGTTTGCTGGTCTAGAATCCCATCTAGAATCCTACGGTGCATTCAGTTGCTGCTATCTTTTTGGTGTCTTTTAATTTGGAATCATTGCTCACTCTTTGTACCATGACCTTGTTATTATTGAAGAGAACAGGCCAGCTGTTAGCAGAATATCCCTCAAGTTGAGTTTGTCTGATGTTTTCTCACAATTCGATTCAGGTTATGAATTTTTGGCAGGAATATCACAGAAGTGATGCTGTGTCCTTCTCGGTGTGTCATGTTGGGAGGCTTATGATGTTGCTGTGTCCCATTACTGGAGGGAGGCTTAGTTCTTAATGGCTCAAATCCATTTTTTTCCCTCAGTGCAACACGCAGCAACAGCATCACTGCACACGGTTTTGCAATCAACCATTGCTAATAATTCCAGGCTCGCTTTGGCTTTCTTAAAACACTTTGTCCAGCCTCTAACATAGCTTGAAGCTTACTGTTTTCTTTACCTTCCAATGAGGGATAATTATAGCCAGACTTTTAAGAGACCTGGTTCTCCTGCTCTGCTTGTCTTATAAGGAGACAGCAAATGAGAAAATGGGTTGCGAACTGTGATGAGTAATAGACACCTAAGGGACCATGATTGTGATGAGGATTATTTTCTTGGATTTCTCCAGGAACAAGGATTTCAGGTGGGGACTGGGCGGGAGCTGTCCAGGGTCCTGAGCTCCAGGGAAGACTCGCTTTTATTTCCTTTCCCAGGTTCATGCTCACTTTTTCTTCTGCCTATGATCCTAGAACCTCCCAGTCTTCAGGAGTCCTCAGGGTTTGTCCTCACTTCACCCCCACCAATCAGGGGAGCCTGGCTGAGTCAGCAAGTTTTTCAGCCTTGCTGTTTCCACCCGTGTCCAGGTTGTTAATATATATGCCTGCACTGTGTGCTGCTGGCCTCCAAGTGCTGGAAGGCACGAAAATATTAACTTCTGTTCATGCAGAGAATTTGCTATTAACTCCAATGCTTCATTTAAAAAAAAAACTTCATTCACAGAAACCTGACAAGATTTTTACAGCTTTTTACAGCTTATCAACTTGGTTCAAAAATCTTAGAGGTTATTTTACCTTTTCTCTCCCTGTATTTCCAGAATTGTTTAAAATACATCTTCCCCCATTCAAAATAAATCATCCTCATGGTAGAAAATTGGGAAAGGTCAGAAAAGCATAAAGATGAAAATAATTTCTTTCAGTTTTAACTCCCTGAAGCATCTACTCCCAACCTTTTTGGATATGATTCAAGTCTTTTTCTTTTCTTTTCTTTGCTGGATTTTTACAGAATTAGATTTGTCAGTATTTACAATTTTGAATGCACCCTTTCTTCACAATGAACGAACTCTGCCTCCACTTTGGGGTCCCATTCAGTTCTCTGCTCATCTGTGAAATTACCTGCTGGTCCCAAGAACATGGGAGATACACACCAACCTGACCCCCGCCTCAGACAGAGCAGGAACATGCTATGTTGGTGGGTTTATAAATGGGACAGTGGAAGTCAGAACACTGGGCAGGAGCCTCTTTGGGGTGAGATATCTCTGTCTTAGAGCCCCTGCACCCCTACTTACTAGTTTTGTGCTGCCTGACAAAGTCTCCTAATGGTTCCAAGGCTCAGTTTCTTTCATAGTAAAATAGGGATAATGATATCCACCTCTGAAAGTGGTTTTATAGATCAAAAGATACAATACATGTAGCCTACTCCACACATAATATATACTCAGTTAATAGTAGTTCAATACCCTTCTTTAGCTGTAGAAGAAATCTCTCTCTCTCTCTCTCTCTCTCTCTTTCTCTCTCTTTCCTTCAAGGAACCTATGCCCCTTCTTATTAAAATGTCTCGGGGCGCCTGGGTGGCTCAGTCAGTTAAGCGTCCGACTTCGGCTCAGGTCATGATCCACAGTTGGTGGGTTCAGGCCCCACGTTGGGCTCTGTGCTGACAGCTAGCTCAGAGCCTGGAGCCTGTTTCAGATTCTGTGTCTCCCTCTCTCTCTGACCACTCCTGCTCATGCTGTCTCTATCTCTCTCTCTCAGAAAATAAATAAAACATTAAAAAGATAAAGTAAAATAAAATAAAATATCTTGATATTCCTCCAGAAAAGCCCTCCTGGTCTAGTCAGTGTGTATGGTCCAGGCATAGCTGACATCCCCCCTGGCCTCGGGGAAAGGCATAAAATCCCGTGAGTGAGGCCATGGCCATTCACCATGTAGTAGCCCCTTCAACAGTAGTTGGTTCAGTGCTATGGACTGAATGTTTGGGACTCCACCAAGTTATATGGGGTGCTAAATCCTTACGTGATAGTATTTGTAAGTGAGGTCCTTTGGGAGGTAATTAAGTTTAGATGAGGTCATGAAGATGGGGAACCCCATACTGAAATTAGTGTCCTTGTAAGAAGAGGAGAAGAGACTAGAGTTCTCTCTCTCTCTCTCTCTCTCTCTCTCTCTCTCTCCTCTCCCCCCCCCCCCTTTCTCCCTACTGCATGAGGACACAGAGAGAAGGCAGCAGTCTGAAAACCAGAAAGAGGGCTCTAACCAGACACCACCGTGCTGGCACCTTGATCTTGGACTTCCAGCCTCCAGAATTGCAAGAAAGAAATGTCTGTTGTTTAAGCCACCCAGTCTGTGGTGTTCTGTTAGAGCAGCCTGAGCAGACTAAGACCCTGGGCTTGTGACCCATTCTGGGCATCAGTGAAATGCAATTATAGAACTTTTGTTGTTTCTTTTGGAAAGAAGCTGTCTTCCCACTTGATTTGAAGCTGGGATCACACAAGCACCGAGTTCCTAGAAGCGTCTGCCCTCTGTCCCCACCCTCCCACAGTGTGGAGAAGACTGAAAATTAAGCCTCTATAACAGGAAGCAGAGTCGAGGGACAGAGAGACTGATTTCTTTCCACATTGTGTAACCAACTGGATCCAGCTTTGCTTAAAGCTAGAATACCCTACTTTTTCTTTGAATGAGCCATAAACAGTTTACCACGCCCTCCCGCCCCTCTTTGAAAGGTGGTTTGAGTTGAGGTCTGTCATTGGCAATCAAAAGACATTTGACCAAGATACTTTCCTGGCCTCTGCTTTCCAAAACTTGAAGATCCTATTAATCCCTTCTTTGAAGCAGATTTAGCTGTGTCAAGGGTGGTCTATTCAGGAGCCCACACGTGCCAAGTGGTTAATATTCACTCAGGGAACCTTGCAGCCTGAATCTGAATGCACATCTTCAACAAATGGGGGAGAAACATACAGATGTTTGCAAAATCACAATGTATGTTAACCCAAGCTGCCCTGGACAGCTTGGTCCACTGGCTTGGAGAGCAAAAGTTCATGTGCAGTATGCAGTTTGACTTCCCTTTTATGGTTTACTCCTAATTGGTGTGGAAGCAGTCTTTGTACTCATCAAATAGCCCCCTCCACCCATTTTTTTCCTCTCTCCTAAGGACACCCCTTCTGCTTCACTTTTAAATCTTATCCTCTTATAATTAGAATAGACATACTCTGAAAACTAGTGAGACCGTAACTTCACTTGCTCTGATAAAACCCTGCGATGATATAGTTTTCCAATCAGAACCTTGTTTTTAAGCCATTCAATCCCTTCTTATTTGAGGTTGACTAATTATACAGAAGTGACTTTCCATAGAGTACTACTGTATTTATACATTCTTCTTAAGAACTCATTTCAAGTCTCCCAAAGGGGCCTTATTTTTGTTTCTTAACATACAATTGATATGGTTCTATCACTTCATTTTGTATTACTGATGTAATATACTTACACATACAACTGAACCAAATAGAAGGCATTTTAAATCTAGATGTGTAGCAGTTGAGGCATAAGGCTTTTGGGGGGCAGATATTATTAATAGGATTATGGAGTCTGTTGTTGGTTCAGTACTGAGCAATGCCATCACCACAGAGGGGGTGTGTGGCCACCCAATACTCTCCATTCCCTTCAGAAGATGGGTAACTGGATACTCTTTGCCATTTGCTTTGAGTCCGAATAGCTAATTCTGGGTCAACAGTAAGCGTTCCATTTGCTATCCTGCATCTCTTATTACCTTAACCTAATTAGAAATTATATAAGTTGATAAAATGTGCATGTAAAAGGAAATAGAGCAGTGTTTCCATAAAAACGAAATCTGTTAAATCTGTTGAAGACTTGAAAAGCCAAGTCGTTTACAACGGCTGCCCAGATATGTGAGAGATCATTGTAAAGCGGCTGGAAAACAATCATAAAAATGGAGACTGAGCCTTCACTCATACTGCTTCAATTGGTCTCTACATCCTCATCCTGTTTTAAGGGATTTGAAACTAGAAATTGCAAGGGAAAGGAGGTTTGTACAAGAAGATTGGGATTTCCAATTTGCAAGCCCGTACTGAAAGAAAGATGTGCGCTCTACAGCAAAAGGGAAACAAAGGTGCGTTGATATGTTTTAGATTGAAACAAAATCTTTAAGGGGCGCATCTTTCATTTTTAAAGATTTCTCTTCTTTCAACTCACTGGTTCTAATCATTCCGGATAACAGAGCTTTTAGAGCAGCTCGTGGCACCAGCAGCCAGCCTCCAGGCGCCCTTGCAGACAATCTCTCAGCCAGTGAAGACTGACAGGCAGACTCCTGCCTTTCTGCTGGAGCGCCCTTCCCCTCCTCCTTTCCCTTCCTCTCTCATCTTTCCCCACACTGTCATTCTTCCCTAGCAATTGTCAAGCTCTCAACCTCCTTTTACATCTCAGGATTCGTGCATCTGTTTCTACTGCTAGTAGCAGGACATGGAAAGCCATGATGACAAAGTGGGGTTAGGGAAAGATGTGAGAACCATCTGCCCTTGGATCCCCCTTGACTTTTTACTGTCCGTGTTTCTTCAGTAGCCTAAAGTAGTTTTAAGAAAAAGAAAAGAAATGAAAAGAAAACAGAAAAAAAATCAGATATCTTGTCCTGTATGGGTTAATATTGTACCAGCAGTCCTCATCCAGGCTACATATAAGATTCCAGTTTTTACACTACCATAATTTTTAATCTGATAAGAGTGGCTGTGGCTATTTCTTGCTCTACATAGACATTTTCTATTAAATTTGAAAGCATTGTGCCCAATAATGGCTTTGAAATCCTTAGGTTTTATTTCCTTATCAGAGGGAACAAGGAGACAGACTTTCCTGCTATCTGTCTACCTATGTGTCTAGTAATCTGACTGTATGGATGCATATATGTGTGTATGTATGTATGTATGTGTCTGTATGTATGCCCACCTTCTGTAAAATGTAGTGTCTGACACATAGTAAATGCCTGACAAATGCCAGTCATTTTTATTATCAATTGTGAATGTAATCAGTTGATAGCAATAGTATCATTGCTAACAATCATTGCTATCAACTAATACCGGTAACAGTGTTATCAATTGATAATTGGTAATGTTATATAGCTGATACTTTGGTCCAATCTGTTACTGGGGTTTTGGGGCTTTGTCTTTTGGCCAGCTTCAGCTTCCAGTGTCTTCCTACTCTTTAATCTATGTTTTTTTCACCCTGATCCCTAACTCCAGGCTGCTCTGATCTCTGATCTCCATGGCTTCCTGTCTCCTGGACTTGGATCCTCCAAGAGATTTCTACTTCTCTGCTTTTCTCTGAATCCAGGCCAAACACACACACACACACACACACACACACACACACACACACACACACTCCTGTCCTCCCTGCCCCTTTCCTCCACTCTTCTGCCCTCTAGACCAACAGGAATCTTTGGCGACAAAGTCTGAATATATCACAACTTGCCCATGTATGTGTGACAAGTATTCACACTCGGGTCCCCCTGGGGTGGCTGTTGGGTTATGCATGGAACTAAAAAGGATGATATTGACAATAGAGAGTTGCAAGCATTTCAGCTCCGTAGCTCTGGCTTCTTCTGCTGCTGCCCAGAACACCCAGCACTTGGTTCACTGAGGCTGTATTTTCCATCTACATCTCTGTTGAACCCACTTTGTCTTTCGAAGGCTGCTCCTTGCAGATCCACTTCTGCCCGTGCAGTGCCAGTGACTTAAAATGGCTCACTGCTTCTCACATGCTCTGGCCCCTGCCTGCCATTCCATCTTCAGCTCTCGAGATCCCTCACACATACACCCCTCCTCAATTCCTTGCCCCCTGCGTTGTTCTCCAGCAACAATGAGTTGCTTGCAGATCCCAGGGTAAGCCTCACTGCCTCCTAGGGGCTTCCCTTTGCCTAGAACACTCTCCTCTTTTTTACCTTGCCTTTTCAACCTATCCCCAGTCTCCTTGACCCGAAATCCTACTTACCCTTCAAGTCTCACTTTAGATGGGGATTTTCCCAGAAACCCTTCTCGGTTCCCCCAAAGCCTGGTGTCCTGCTTTGCTGCAAGCACATTCCTCAGTATTACAGAGTATTTGTCTTTTCACTTATTGGTCTCCCCCATTAGATAATAATTTCCAGCAAATTAAGAGCCATGTTTATCATTGTGTCTCCCTTGCATAGCGTGGGAGCCTGATACAAATTCATGGAAAATGAATGAGAGGCTACAACTAAGCCCTGTGCTGGGCTTGCTGTGGTCGCTCCAAGTGAGATCCAACCCAGTGGGCCAGCCCCACTCTAATGAATGGGGGATGACTGCCCAAATCAGGGCAGAGGCACCTCTCAGCTCCAGCAAATTTGTCCATCTGGGAGAGGCTCCATCAGCAGGTCCAGCTCACCCATTCCAGAAAGGCATTCATACAAAGTCAGAGACTGAGCACCTTACCAGTGACTGGCGCCTGGATTTGGCACAATAAGGAGAGAGGGAGAGAAACAGACCTCATCACTACAAGGGTATTAGGCTTTGAGACAGCAAATTTTAGGGAATTAAGAAATCTAATCAGCCTGGTGCACTAGGAGGGAATCTGCAAACTCCCGGGTGTGGAAAAAAGCCTGAGTATCCTGAGGGAGATCCTAATTAAAGCACAGCCGATTACAATTCCTCTGAAAAAGGAAAATGAAAGGACTAAGAAACATCTGCTGTGGATTCGTGAAGGACTGCTCAAGGATGCAGAGTGTGAGCAAAAGAAATTCTTGACAGCGCTGAAGAGGCACAGAGCATGTCTGTTCTCCACTGGGCAAAGCCGGTGGGCGATGGGCCTGGTACACAAAGACGGTGGTTTAGGATGGTTTGGGCCAATGGGGCAAAAGAGGAGAGACCACGGTTTGTTGGACATGATCGGGGAAGGCAAGACCCCCTGTGTGGACAAGAAGGCCTCAATGACCCCTCCAACTCTCTTCAAGTTGCTTGGCAACCAGTGAGATATGTCTGAGCCCTGGCCTTTAGTGGGAGGAGTTATGCCTGACACCGATTTCCCAAGATCCCCTGTGCTGGACATCTGGACATTCCAGGGCTCCTCTAAATGTCTGGCAGCTAGGCTCAATCTGCTTGGCATCTGAACCTAAAATGTTTATTCTTTCTCTGAGGCCACTCTCAGGCTCACCCCATAAAAAGGCTGAGCAGCAGGTGGGGTTCCCTTTCCTGGAGCCCAGACCCACAGCTTGTCCAGCTGTGTCCAGGTCTAAGCACACTTGGCTGTAGGATGCAGAGATTTTGGGAAAGCTATGAGCTAGTGCCCTTCTGCCTGTGCATTAAGTGACACCCTGGGCTTTGCCCCAGGCCCTATCTCCGATAGATCTCCAAAGAGAAGACATTTGGACCTGATTAGAGTTAAGCAGTCAGATATCCTCAGTGTAACCTTGAACTGGCTAAGCTGGAAGAGCACTCAAGGGTCCTACAGCCCCACCTCCCACAAATACAGGAGCATACAAAGTAAACACCCAGGTAAGATTTAAACAACAACTTTAAACAAATAGTGATTTGGTTGGAATTTCCAAAGGGTGGTTCAGGAAATACACACAATTGAAATACAGAGAAGGGTGTAAACCATGGCCTGGTCTACATTAAGGCAAAACTTCCAAAAGTCAACAAGAGTCAGGGGAGCCCTCTGGGAGTGAAGGACAGGACATGAAAATTCTAAGACAGAGAGAGCTTCTCAGACCCGACAAATGGGTGGAGCTTGCTTACCTCAATGATGTGGTTACATCTCTAACTGTTCAGTAATCTGATGTATAACAAACTACCCCAAAACGTAGTGGCCTAAAACCACCATTTTATGGTAGTCTCCAGTGACATCTTTGCTCGGGAATTTAGGCAGGGCTCAGCTGGATGATTCGTCTGCTGCACGTTGCACCAGCTAGAGCCTGCTCATGGTGTTCAGCTGATGATGACTGAGCTGTAGGGCTTGTTCACATGCCTGGTGCCTTGATGATGAGGGTAGGAAGGATGGTCTTAGGTCACTCTCTTCCATGTAGTCTCAGCGTCTGCCTCTCCAAATGTTCTCTCATGTAGAGCAGTCACACTTCTTACATAGCTCTCGGGGCTACCAGACCGTGTTCCAGGAGACCCACACAGAAGCTGTACAACTTCTTATGTCATAGCCCCAGACACCTGCCATGTCACTTTTGTCACATCCCATTAGTTAAGGGAGACCTTAAAATTGGTATGGATTCAAGAAGAGGGAAATCTGACCCAGTTTTCAAGCATTCATTTCCATGACAAATATTTACAGACCACCTACCCAGTGCCTACCCATTTGCCAGCTACTAATGGTGGTTGCAGAAGTGAATTGCTCATGTTCCTAAACTGGGGAAGTTCACGTCTATGTGGTGAGATAAAGGCTAGAAAAGGCAGGAACTAAATGGCAGAATGCCATAGAAAAAAGGAAGCCTCCCTCAGAGGTTGGAAAGCTGTGGCCTGTGGGCCAAATCCAACCTGATACTTGTTTTTATAAATAAAATCTTAGAGAACATGGCCATGCTTATTTACTCACATGCTGTCTACGGCTGCTTTTGCACTACAAGGGCAGAGTTGATGAATAGTGGCAACAGAAATCCTGTGATTGGCAAATCCTAAGATATTTACTCTCTGGTCTTAACAGAAAATGTTGGCTGACTCCTGAGCTAATTTAAGAAGTGTGGTTGACTGCTAGGAATCATAAACCCACATTTGGGGCAATTGCTCAGAATTCTTGAATATGTTTGGATACCGATCCTTGATTTTCCCCTTACTTTCATTTTCAAATATATTTTTAGTTTCCTTATATTGCGTATGTTTCATATTATGTATATTCTATACAATTTTATTTATCAGAGACTTCTTTATGAAAACTCTGTATTAGGTCTTGCTTGTGAAAAATTTACAGCCTAATGGTGGAAAAACCAGATATAGATATAACTATAATACAAAGCAGAAAACCAGGCAGGAATGTGGAAAAGGAATAAGGCTGAGATTAACCATGTGCCAGGTTTTATGTATACTAGTCATTTAAATGCCACCATAACCCAATGAAATACCCATTAACAGACCATTTTATAAAGGTAGAATTTAAGGCTCAGAGAAACAAAATAACCTCCTTAACCAAGGTTAGTTAGTAGGTGGTAGAATTGAAATTCAATTACAGATTCATCATGGAAACTATCCACTGAGGTTTTATTTACTTACTTATCTTCTACTACTATATTTTCTATTTCCACAATGTATATTTGGTTCTTTTAAAAAATCTGTTGGTAACTTTTTCATAGTTATTATACTATTGATGCTCTTTTGTCCCTTTTCTCTTTGAGTATTTTAAACATATTTAAGTGGAGACTGTATCCCCACTCTGGCCTCGGCTCCAAAATTGTCAGAAATCTGGGCAAAGTGTAGTATACTGAAGGGTAGAAAGGTGACTGAATTTCACTTAACACTGAGTTCCATGCAGAATAGTGGCTGTTATTTTTTGTTTATTATTATTATCCTTGGTTCTTCCATGGGGTGTGACTCTGACATTTGCTCCATCAGCTGGGTCACATTGACATTTATTCCTCATATAGTTTGTAGTTTTTCACTGCAAGCTTGTCTTCAGTGACATTTGTTTTCTTTTGTGAATCCTACATGTCCTGACTTATGCAAACATCCTATTGAGGATTTTACCGTTGGCCTCTACAGAAGAACTACAGGATTAACCTGTTCTAGAACAGTCTTTTTGTACATTTCCCAGTTTGGGGTGGACAGTGTTCATTTGGATGCCATGCTTCATGGCAAGGTTTGGAGCTTCCATCCATTACTCAGTGTTGATTTTCTCTTCCTGTAGCTCAGGCGATCGGCAGATTCCATTGCTCTTCTCCAAGCAGTGGAAGGGAGTAAAGATCATATGTTTGGTTGTTGTTGTTTTTTTTTTTTGCTTTTTGTTTTTGATTTCCATGTGCCGATCAATTTTATCTCCTTCTGTGCCATCTTTTGAATTGAGATCTTTTAAATTATGTTTTTATGACAACACATGTTCATGTTAGCTACTTCATTTCTTTTTGCAGTTCTCCTCGATGGTTCAACATGTGTACTTAACTTAAAACCGCCGAAAAATTGTCTTTATTTTCTTCCTGAACAATAAAAGGATCACAGGATGTTTTTATGCTGCTTACCCTCCAATAATAAAATGATGTCCAATTTTAGTTCTATTTAGATTTCACAAATAGAACATCTGATTTATTTACATATTCCTACATTGTTGAGATTCACACACGTTAATTTTCCCCCCTCACCCTCCTTCCTTGAATCCCATGCCTTTCTTGAGGTTCATTTTTCTTCTTTTCAAAATACATACTTTATGAAATTCTCTTGGTAGTACTTTTTTTTGTTTCTGTCAGAACATGTCTTTGTTTCACTGTTGTTCTAAAAAAAAATGGTTTCTCAGAATACATATTCCAGATTGACAAAGATTTTCTTTCACTACTTTTAAGATATTATTCTTTTGACTTTTGGTTTCCATTTTTGTGGACGGTGGATGAGAGGTCAGCTTACAGTCCATAGCCCCTTTGATAGTGATGTGCATTTCTGTTTCCTGGGATTCATTATATAGAGTGCACTTATGAAATTGTGTCTTTCAGTGATTCTGAACATTTCTATGATGGTAATCTTCATATGACTTCCATCTTTTAGTCTTTTTATTGGCCCCTTGTGGACACTAGTTGCTTATTTGTTACACCTCCCTGCTCTATCCTCTCTGAGTCCTTTTTCCTATTTCCTGCCTCCTGTATTTCTGGACTACAACCTTGGTAATTAATTAAACCTATTTTCCAGTTCAGCAAGCCTTTCTTCATCTCTATGTAATCTGCCACTTAATCCATTCATAGTGTTTCTAATTTTATTTTATTTGTTTATTGTTTCTAAAAGTTCCATTTCATTGTTTTTCAATATTTCCTGGTCCATTGTGATAGGTTTAGGGGGGTGAGGGGAAATGGTGTTCTGTCATACTTTCAATACCCTACTGTATTTCTTTAAATATATTTTTTACACTTGTTTTTATTTTCCTTTGTCAGTTCCAACACTGAGAATCTTTATGAGTCTAGTTCTATAATTTGAGGTTTTGTTGTTGTTCATGATTTTAATCTTAATCATAGTGACTTGCTTCTGTATGTTATGTAATTTGTTACTGTGAATGCATATTCCATAGAATGTCATTCCTCAGGGGCCTCTAAGAGGAGGATTTGACTTCTATTCTGCTGGGACCCTGAGGGCACTACTACCATATTGGACTACTTTTAGCTACATTTTTGGTTGGGGATATTTTTTGAACTATGTATCAGATATGAATTCTGGACCCAAACCCACATGCAGATAGACTTATGGGTAAGGGCACTATTTTAAAATTTATTTATTTTTAGAGAGGGTGGGAGAAAGAGAGAGCATGGGGGGGCGGGTAGGGGATAGGAAGGAGTGGGAGAGAGTGACTTCCAGGCAGTCTCCATGCCCAACATGGAGCCCAATGTGGGGCTCAGTACCACGACAGTGAGAGCATGACCTGAGCTGAAGTCACAAGTCGAACCCTTAACCGACTGAGCCAGCCAGGAGCCCCAAAGGGAAAGATTCTTGAGGAAGCTTTAAACCTTTTTACCCAGAGAGAAACAAACAGTCCAACCTTGCTTTTTGGAGAGCAAGTCTTTAGAAAAAATTTTGTTCTTTCTAAATCACTTTTGTGAGTCTTATCTTTACACAGGGGTTCCAAATTCAACTCCCTTGGCTCCCTTGCCCCCCACTGCAAGCCCTTCATTTTGTCTGTTGTCCCCTGGCTGCATGGATTGTTAAAACCTAAGTTCTTGGTTGCCAAGAATCGACAGTCCTAGCCTAAGTGATACGTTTGCTTCAGACCCTCATCATTTCCCCATCATTTCTAACTTCTGTTGAATTTCCTCATTTGTTTATACTTTATTCAGAGTTTTTACGAATTCTGTGCCAGGAAGGTGTCTCTGGTCACCTAGGAAGTGAGGTCTCTGTTCCTGTTCCTGATTGGATATCAAAACCCAAAGCCCAATTTGGATGTTGACCTCAGCTCCTGCTCACCTCTTGGCTTTTTCACAGCTGAGAATCCTCCTGATTGCTTTCAAATGCTACTGCATTTTGTTTGGGTTGTCATTATTTTTATCCAAGAATTCTATATGAGAGGCGGTGAAGGACAGTTGTTAAGAGCACAGCGTCTCACACTGGACTGACAGGCTGTCCTCACTCTGCCGCTGTCCGGCTGGGACAATGTGGACAAGTAATTTAACCTCTCTGTGCCTTCGATCTCCTCAGTGATCCCTGTGATCTCACAGTCCCTGTGATTTGTGCTATATAATTGTTAATGAGTATCAAGAGGGTATATTTAGACCAGGATCCAGTTCCTGCTTCACTTCAGGTTTTCTGAAGTAGACCTGAGACCTGACTCATCCCAAAGCCCATGCTCTTTCCATCACACGATGATGCCTACCCAGGCCTGGGAGAGGGGCTCTGTGAGTCTGGTAGGACGGGACCGAGACCTGCTTGTTAAATTGTGGGTATAAGGTAGAGAGAAGCTTGATGGTTAAATAATGAAATGCCACTTCCTAAAATTAGGGGAATAAAAGTGAGAACAAAACGCTGTGTAGATTTGGAGGTGTTTATGTAATGGACCCCTCACTTGGGTGATAAAAACAGGTCTTCATGTTTGTGGCAGGGTGGACCTATGGGTGGTGTTAATTGCCCCCCAATTTGGGTTCACTTAGGTTGGAGGGAGGGCAGAATCTCAGGAGATCAGCACACGGGCTCTTGTGTCTTTGGTAAAGATGTGCCTAGTGCCTCACACCTCAGGACAGCTCAGTGTATACTTGCTAATCCGATAAGAAACACCATTTGAACCTATTTCTCTTTTCCAGGGACCAGATGACATTTTTTTCTATACTCAGATTCTTGAGGTTAGCTAGAAGAACATAGGCAGATTTAGATGAACTGGCCTGTGAAATTCACCTGCGTGTAGAAAAGAACTCTGCTGCTCAGTTTCCTCTGTGGTTACCGTACAGGAAATGTAAACTAAGGAGCAGACAACAAAGGCATCCAGTTGGGAGACATCTCCTATTGGGTGACACCAGGGAGGCATTGGGTAACGCTCTATTTTAGATTTTTAATTAGTTATCTGAGAGAGAGGCTCGGTAGTTGCTATAGGCACTTGCACTCGTGTTTCACCAGGAAGGATGGCAAACGGCTCCAAAGAGGAATGGAACAAAAGGGGGCGGACCCATGGGTGGGAGTGACAGCAAACGAGGGAGGGGAGGGGGGCAGCTGCCTTCTATCAGCTGCGGTCAACATGCAACCCTCCATGAATAAGCACTTGGTGAGGCAGAGTATTCCTTCTTCAAGATACCTGGTCTACCAGTTGGTTCCAGCTCTCTGAACTCACCTCCACCTTGTTTGCATGGTATTTGTATCACTCATGTCCGAAGGAGCATTGCCCAGTGTTGAGTTTTTTGGAGTCAGCAAATTGGGTTTAATGGCAATCTCAGGAATGTAATTTTGGATAAATCGCCACCTCCCTGATTGTTTTATCTATACAATCATGTGGATTGTGGCCAGGATGAGGCCGAGGTGAGTGAGGAGCCAAGTGGGTAAAGTTTAAGGGGGTATTTTCTCTCTGGATCATGTGGGTGCATGGATGCCACTGGCTCCGTCCTGAGAATGAGTGCCTCCTTAAATGTTTAGCCCTAGGTACCTAACTTCCTCACCTTCGTAGTCCCCCAGCCTTGGTGCTGATCATATCTATGCCAGAAGGCTGCAGTTACAATTAAATAAACCCACACACAGGAAGTGCCGAGGAGGCCCAATCAGTTAAGCGTCCAACTTTGGCTCAGGTCATGAACTTGCGATCTGTGTGAATTTGAGCCCTGTGTTGGCCTCTGTGCTGACAGCTCAGAGCCTAGAGCCTGTTTCAGATTCTCTGTCTCCCTCGCTTTCTGCCCCTCCCCCACTCATGCACTGCCTCTCTTACTCTCAAAAACAAATAAAACATAAACACACACACACACACACACACACAGTACTTAGCAGAGTGCCCAATCCACAGGAACTGTGAATATTTGGGGCCCTCCCTTTCTTAGCTCCAGTGTGCCAGTCTCAC
The DNA here is from genome assembly GCF_008692635.1 of Crocuta crocuta. Lineage (NCBI taxonomy): Eukaryota > Metazoa > Chordata > Mammalia > Carnivora > Hyaenidae > Crocuta > Crocuta crocuta. Next base: position 4,343,846 of record NW_027529624.1, read on the forward strand.
CAGGCTCTGGAAAGAGATCCTAGGAATCTGTTAGAAATTTCCAGCCTCTTGAAGGCGGAAAAACATCATCCTAGAGAAAACAGATGCTTGTCCTTCTGAGAACAAAGATGAAAGCAGGCTCACAGCATGGGCCCTCTGAGTAGCTGACATTTGTAAACAAGAATATACATTGTTGGATATAGAAAAGGGATATTTCATTATATGTTTTTATCTAGTAGAAACTACTTACGGCAAACACAGACTGCTCCCGCTCGGTAGCCAGTCCCCTCCCTCTTCTTTCTTCTGAGAGAGACCACTTCTCACAACAGAAGCTGAAATGGTAGGTAGGTGCTTACATCCTTAGACTCCCTTGCAGCTATGGTAGGAGTGCAGAAACCCATCTGAGGGTGTTTCTGGAGAGAGTTTTCTTCCCTAATGAAGAAAGATGCCTCCTTGTCACATGACGGGTAGGTGGCCCTGAGCTGTATTTTTGAACATAGTGTCTGTTAATATCATAGCATCACTCTGCAGAATAATGCAATTTTCTGAGTTGGAATCAAACTTGGAAATTAAGCGTTAGTCCCTAGGAAACAACATTAACTCAGAGCTTATTTTTCTTTATACTTTCGTTTTTGCTTTATTTCCTGCTCCAGTTTTGGAATCCTTCTTAAGAGAGAGTCTGTCCTACTGTAACTGGTCAAGACAGAGAAGAGTTTTGACAGCAGTGGGTAGCATGATGGTGGTTACAGGAGACCAACCAGGTCTGGAGCCACCAGCAAGGATGGAAGGGGAATGAAGAGGGAAAGGTTTGGGCCAGTTGTGGGCTGGCCTGAGTCTTTTTCCTTTACTCCCTTTGAGTGTGAGGCTGGTAATTGCACTGCCAAACAGCTTCGGAGGGCAGCCCTTGGCAACGCCATTAAACAAACACTAGGGAGTATGTCAAGCACACGCTGGAAGCAGTTGCGGACACCTGCATATGAACAACATGAGAGATGGTGAAAATTAATAGCACGGTGCTTTCATCTGAGGGTGCAAGGTGGACTATGAGAGGAAATAGTCAACAAAGCCCTTGCTGGATGAAGTCAATTACAGAAGGTTACAAGGAAAAGGTGAATTTAGAGCCAGGAATCGAGAAAATCACAGAATTATGTTTGAGCCACAAAAGGATATGAGTGATCTTCACATTCAGTGTTTCTTAATGTAAATGGTACATTAGAGGTAAGCGACCCTTTTCTGAAAAAGGCCCAATAGCAAACATCTTTTCCTCTGTGGGTCACCAACCTCTGTTGCAACTGCTCAGCTCTGCCATCATAGCACGGAAGCAGTCATAGACCATGAATAAATGAATGGGCATGGCCGTGTTCCAATAAAACTTTATTAACAAAAATCGATGGTGGACCAGGTTGACCCATGGGATCTGGTTGGCCAGCTCATGCTCTAGGATTACAGGAAGATGGAGGTGTAGCAGCTACACTATGCCACGCACTATCTGGACCATAGGAATATACTGACATTTTCTGGGGATTTTATTGTTTCCCTTCTCCTGTTTTTTCAATTCCTTCTTTTTTACCTCAGTCACTACCATCATCAGCCCCCTACATTAAGCATTTTCTATAGGTCAGACCCAATTTTAGGAGCTTTGTATATGTATTGTTTTTAAGCTTCAAACAATCCCTCAATATGGGTTTTATTTTGGTGACTAAGGAAATTGGAGATCCACTTTTTGCCCAAAGTTCTGGAGCTCATAGATCCTGGAGCTAGAATGTAAGCTTAGATCTTTCATATTTCAAAGTACCTGCCTATTCTAAGATGCATTATCGATTCAGAAGAGGGAATCTGGAGACACACTGCCTGGAAGTGAATTCTGACTGTGTGACTTTGGACACGTTTTTAATCTGCTCTGTGTCTCATTTTCCCCATCTATAAAACAGGGACAACAAAAGTATGGACTTCATGGGTTAGGTGATGAGACTTAGCTAATGTAAGTAAATCTTGTAAGGACAATGCCAGGCATATAGTGTGTGCTACGTAAGGATTAACTATAATTGTTTTTATTAACAGGAGGTCTAGACAGGTGGAGCAGAAAATCACAGTACCTTGGCTAGAATATCACAGGGGCTCTTACAGCCATTGTAAGGAAACGCTCCCTCACTGCAGGCAGTTTTGCTCCCTGGGGGGCATTTGAAAATGTCTGGATACATTTTTTATTGTTATCACTGGGGGAAAGGGGACAGTTCCTGGCATCTAGTGGGTAAGATCCAGGATGCTTCTAAATATTCTACAATGTACAGGGCAGCACCCTCCTCCCCTCAACAAAGAATTATCCTGCCCTAGATTTCAGTCATGCCAAGGTTTAGGAACACTGTTGTAATATTTTGAATAATGAAAAAGAACAGGTGCACCTTGGAATGATGTATTTGGGCTGAACCCAAGAATTGTTTTGGGAAAAAATAAGATAAGAGCCCCTATCTCTACGGTCCACGTCCTGAGTTCTTTCTCCTCCATTATATTGCCCAAGGGACAAGAGCAGTGCCAACCCAGGCTATGGGAGCTGTACGCATAAAAGTCTAGAAGCAGAGAAAATAGACCGTAAACTTTTGGCCTGGGACAGACACGCTAATTCATTTGATGTAGACAGTCTTAGTGTGGGGGTGTCATGAGAGGCAAGGAAGGGACGTGGGAAGGGTCCCTGGTGAAGAGCTCAGAGTTGGTAAAAGAGGCAATAGGGAGCCATGCTGGGCATTTGAGCAGAGGAATGATGCCTCGTTATTAGGAGCAGGGAGTTTCTGAGCAGAACTGGAGTCTGATGGATGAGCTGACAAGTGATACTTTTTCTGGAAGATCCACAGCTCCAGACAAGGTAGACAACAGGGAAGGGGTGATTCAGAGACCTGGTGGAGGGGCCTCTGTGGAGTCTGTACATGGCATGTGCTTGGCCTTCAATCAGAGACAAATGGGGCTAAAGGCCTCTGGCCATGCGTGAAAACCTTCTTCTGCACAGCCCTGAGTGATCCGGTCCCTGCTAATGAGGTTTTCTGGAGGGCTGTTAAAGATCATTAAAAAGCAGTTTTTGCAAACTCAATATTAGTTTTTAAGTAGTTAGCAGGGGTGAGCCCTTACACTCAGTGTTAACCAAAGCAAGTGATGAGTTGCCACTTAGGAAACAGAGGGAGGTAGTGCTAATCCTTCAGGGCCCATGGGCGGCGGAGGGCACTTCCGAACCAGTGCTTCACCGTTTATTTCCAGGAGTCACAAAATGCTTTTTGAACACTCTCTCCATTCCTAGAACTGTGCTAATCATTACAGAAATAATACTGGTGGTGATACTAGTAATCATAATTATAAAAATGGAAATTTACTGGGCACTGACCATAGATTAGGAACTGTGTGAAGTCCTTCATAGAAACAGAAAACATTCCCCCTAATCCTGCAACTCAGCTGTGAAGTCAGTATTACTAACCCCATTTCACACAAGATGATAAAAACAAACTTGAGGTCCTTAGAATCTCATGATCTAATAGGAGAAAACACTTAAACAAATGGTCATTAGGTCATATAAGATTAGAAATAGGTCAGGAGCTCTTTTACTTTCATTCCAGAGAAAACTCCTTTATTTCTCACAAAATACTATAAGTTGCTACTAAAATCCCCATTTTCCAGATTGGGAAAGTGAGGCAGACCACTTCTTTTAAGTTTTTTTTAATGTTTATTTATTTTTTTGAGAGAGAGAGACAGGGAGAGAGAGGGAGAGGCAGAGAGAGAAGGAGACACAGAATCCAAAGAAGGCTCCAGGCTTTAAGTGGTCAGCAAAGAGCGTGACACAGGGCTTGAACCCATGGACTGTAAGATCATGACCTAAGCTGAAGCTGGTTGCTCAACTGACTGAGCCACTCAGGCGCCCCAAGCACTTCTAAGGAAACTTGCCTAAAGTTAGATAACAAATCAGAGGAAGAACAGGATGCAAGCTCAGGTATTGAGTTAGTTAATCCAACCAACACTCATTTTATTCATTTATCTAATGACTTGACAAAAATATTGATCTCAGAGATGTGTTGCAAGGATCCAACCGACCAAATTGCCCTAAAATATTTAGCTGAGCACCTGGCACATATTGTGTGCTCCATAACCCTTCATCTGGGTGTTTTGTTCACACCTTTATCCTCAGTGCATAAAACTTTCTGGACGCCAAACAGGCAATCAATAGAAATTTGTTGAATAGAAATTTGTGTGAAAATGTCGGCTATCAAATTAGCCATTGTTGTTACTGTGGAAGGATGAAGGGTGACTTTACATCCCAGTGTCTGGAAGAGTTTGATCCAGCTCCGAGGAATAAGGCAAAGACAAGGTGGGGAATCTTGTCTGACATATAATCGTAGGATTGCTAAGACACTACACGTGCAAGCCACATCCCAAGCTTGGGAAAGTTCTCTTGAGGTGTCTGGGTAAAGAGACATGTGTGTAATGGAAGCGGTTGCCAAGGAAGCCAACATATCCCCAGCCAAGGAGGTGGCCATCTGGGGAAAAAGAAACCTTGTGCTAAGAACAAGGCCAGGCTTCCTCCGCAGCAGACCTGTGTCCTCAGGAGAAAGGCAGCCATGAGAGGGAAGAATAGACAGTTTTGTTAGGAAATAGGGAGGCCATGGCAAAAGTTCAGGGCAAAGAGTTTTAAGGGGGTGGGGATCATTCACAGTGTCACACACTGCAAAAATCTATCTCAGGGCTTGGCTGGACGAGGGCTACCTCACAATGCCTGGTCCCACATAGGCATAGGCACCTGTTGAGTGAACTTGCTGAAGCTCAGAGTTAAGTGAGCATCCAGGACTTGGACTCCAGTGTCTACCCCAAACTTGGACCACTGTACTCTCCAGAAGTCACCTCTTAACCCTTCCAAGCTTCGCCTCACATATCTCCTGAGTGTATCTGTGTTCATGCCCTCAGTTCTTCCTGGGGTACCCATCCTCCACTCATGTTGGCCAAAATGTCTGCAGTTTTTTTTTTAAGCATCCAGTAATCTTTCACCATAAGTCACATCTAATTCTTCCCAGCTATGCATCATCACATATTTTCTCTTTATTTTCTCCTCCATAATTGTAACATTGAGCTCATTCTACTTTTTATTACACGACTAATTGTTGCTTTTTTGGCCCACTTGGGGCCCTTTAGGGCAGGATGGTTCTCTATATTGTGGTGTTCCCCCTTGACACTTACCGCCATGCTTTCAACACAACACAGGATCAATAACCCTTGTTAGGTTGAAATAAGACATAAACAGGGTGTATTTCTCTCCACGTATTACCTCTAAACTGGTCCCTCCAGATTTCTGTTGTCTATAGAGCCAAAGTTTTCATAAAATTTACAGGAGAATCTAAAAATGCCCTTGGGCAAACAGGCGCCCAAAAGAATAGAAAAAGCTAAATGTACATCAGCAGGGCACTAGTTGAATAAACCTTGAGATATCCACATAGCTGTTACAGGAAATATGTTTATGGACAACAGTGGAGTGGTCTCTGGGATATATTCTGGTTCAAAGCAAGTAAATTAAGCAAAGTGGAAAAAAGCATGCGTAATTTTAGAATACGGGGACAAGGATATAAATTACATATACATATATACACACAAATATATAGATACACACATATATATGTGTATGTATATATGTATATATAGGAAGATAAACCATATGGTAGGAAGATAAACCCAAAAACAGATAAGAAAGGTTACGCATACCTATAAGGGCAATGAAGAAACAATATGAGGGAAACAAGGTGAACCCTTGAACCAAGAAGACATTTTACGTAATTACAAAGCAAAATCAAATCTAGGAAACAGCAGTCTCCAAAGATTGAAAGCAAAGTGAAATAAATGAATGTGTGTGTTCAACAATCAAATTAGAGAAGAGTTGTTTCAAATGACTTCAAAACACAGTAGTCTGACTACATCTCTAACGGCATATACTCTACGGATGGAAACACTGGTAAAATAAACGTGGACATCTGCAGTGACCTACTGTTGGCGTGGGATTAATGAGTTCTTTTTCCTTTTTAAGTTTATTTATTTATTTTGAGAGCATGAAAAAGTGCCAAGGGGGGAGGGGCAGAGAGAGAGAGAATCCCAAGCAGGTTCTGTGCTGTCAGCACAGAGCCCAGTGCAGGGCTCAATGTCACAAACTGTGAAATCATGACCTGAGCCGAAATCAAGAGTTGGTTGCTCAACCGACTGAGCCACCCAGGCTCCCCTAGTGGGGTTCTCCTGACATTGTGTGTGTATGCCATGAGACAGATTAAGCACCTGTGTTAATATTGTCAAGGACCAGAATTATTAGTGTGGTGGAAATTATATGAAGGCATCAGACTGAAGAGATTAACTCAAGGCTTCTTAGTCCTGAATTTGATTTGGAAGTTCGAGTGTGGCTCGCAATGAATTTCCTCCTATGAAAAATCACAAAACCTTGTTTTTGAGCTTGGCCCACTTGGAAGACCTAGATACAATGACTATCCTTGCAGCAGTGAGCGCCCTGAGTCCCCTCTAGTATATTCTAGATTGTGTTCATTTTTTTTAAAAAGTCTGCCTTTTTCCACTGATATATGAGCTCCTGTTGTAGTTCCGTGAGGCACTCAATAAATATATGTTGGATGAACAAAAGCATGGTATGGAAAGCTAAGTGGTCTGGCCACAGATGCATCACTTAATGTCTCTGGACACTTAACAGATTCATATTAACCTAAGTGCAGTTTCTGAAACATGAGAAAGCTTCAGAGTCCCCACGAAGAGTAAAACTATCTTATTCTGTTCTCTTCCCTCACGTCAGTGTATCATTCCTGCCCAACCACCTTTCTTGTTCTCAATTCATTTTCCCCAAGATTTTTAGTTATCTTAGGGGATTCCTGACTTGCACTTCATAAGAAGGGCGGGAGGCTCATCGCTGAAGCTAGAGGAGGAATGGAGTCTCCTCATATTCTCTTTCTGATCGGTAACAGTCACTAGCTCTCACTGCAAAGAGAAAAGGCCCAGGCTCAGTTGATTCTTGTCTATGCAGTTTCCACTACCGCCACCCCCAGGTCCTGCACACCAGTGTTTGCAATCCATTAGTGGATGGAAGCACCAAGTTACTCGGATGTGACCAGGATTCACAAAAAATATAATAAAAAGAATAGGTGTCCAAATTGTGTCAGGAAGTTTCAGTAAGTATTGTTTCCTGAGACTTTTGTTTCGATTAAGTGTGTGTCATTTGTGGGCTTGTGTGTCAGGTCTGATGTGAAAAGTGTTTGGTGCAAATATTCATTCTCTCTAGCGTTCTTCTTCCCTTCCTCTCTCCTTCTCCCCCTCCTTTTCCTCCCTCTCCTCCTTTTCCCTCTGTCTCTGTCTCTCTCTCTTCTGAATACTGGAGGAACTTGTTAAGAAAGGATATCTGATTCTTCACTTCTCAGATCTCTTCACAGTGCTTCTTGTCATAGTTCAAGCCAACACCTGACCTAAATGTCAGTGTACACAAGGTGCTTCTGGGGAGATTGATGAGTGGTGCTTCCCAGGCCCCATGCACCCTAGGGACACTGACCAGATAGATCTGAGTTGATCCTCAACATCAGATTTGTAGCTGGCTTCCTGGAGAAACTGATGTAGAGTCAAGACCACATTTGACAGATACCCAGTATGCAATAGGGAGTGATTGAATCTGTGCAGGTATTTATCGACGTCAACAAAATGTGTCTGACTTGCTCAGTGGTCCCCGTTCTTACTGGGACCACGAGTGGCTTGAGGTTGACATATCTCATGTCTGAAGAGATGGAGAAGACTCTTTACATTGAAGCAGCTTCCTCTTTTCATGGAATTACCCATTCATCATTTCATCATCCTTTAAGGAAATTCTACTCTCACCGGCTCATGGAGGACTCATTCCCAGGCTTTGTCTCATGTAACAGTGTCGTGGCACCGCCTTCAAAGAAACCGTGCTGCTTGATTGCCCAGTAATTGTCCAGCAATTTGATAAAACCTCTTGTGAAAAGCAGAGCCCACAGACCACCTGGAAGATTCTATCAAGAAGGTGGGATGCGAACCCCTGGGGGTTGTTCTCAACCTTGGCCAGCCTCTGAGGTGGCACAACAGATGTTTTCTTGTTTCCTCTGCATGCAAAAGTACGTTCTGATAATAAAGCAGAGAACCAATGTGGAAAAATCATCTACCTATTTTTAGGCTTAGAGCTTAGCAGTGCGTGTGGTGGGGCTATTTGAGATAATGGCTGGGGAGCACTTCCAGATCCTCAAAAGAAAAGCGTTTCTCAAATACCTTATACTGGTAATGTGTTGAATAGGTTACACCTGCTTCATTGGTTTATAGTCTTATTAGTGCCCTGGAATTCTTCACTTCTTTGATTAACGATTGCTTCCTTATAGATATGTGTTACCACTCGAAACACCAGGAAGTGAAGGGGATTCAGCATTCCCAACACTCATCTTGGACCTCAGATAATGGAAACGTATGTCATTCACTATTAATATATGTCAGAAACCATTGTTAGCAGATACACACATGTTGAATCATGTAATTCAACCAAAGACCTAGAGCAAGTACCATTAGTTACCCTATTTTTGAGCTAAGGACATTGAGCACAATGAGGTTATGTGACTTACTCAGAGTCACAGAACTTGTAGTCATGGGGTTAGGGGTTGAATCCAGGCAATCTGGCTGCAGAGTCTGTGCTACTAACTACTGTGCCACATTTCATCTCAAAAGAGTTTACAGTCTAGTTAGAGAAGAGGGGAGACTTTTCTCTGCAGTAAATAAAGTAGCAAGTACTGTTTTGAAAGGAGGAGTGGAAATGGTACATACATAGCATGGATGAAGCACGTCATTAACCAGTGTCAAGGTTTCCAAACTAGAATATGTATAATTTATTCCAGTGGTTTTATGGTACCATCCTGATACGGTGATTAATAATAGATCATAGGTATTTACAAATGTGTCAGCTTCTGCTCACATTTCTGATGGGTGGATCTTTTGGATTCGCTAGATTCAGTGAATCTCAGTAGCATTTGCCCATATATTTGCATCCAGTCAAAAGTTCATTTGGTCAGGGAAGGCTTGGTAGAGGCTAGCTGGTACCGGCTGATGCCAGGAGGTACTCGAATGGCTGGGGGTTTGCTGGCTAGGGGCAACAGGGGTAACTGTGCAACATGTGTATAATCACCCAGGGGGCTAGCTCAGGAATTTTCCCATAGCAGGCTAGCCCAGCTTACTCAAATGATGGCTTATTCAAGAGGACCAAGAGAGAGAAAACCCCAGTGGTAAGCCTTTTGAAGAAGAATCTTTGGCTACCTTTCCAATCTACCATAGTCTGCCCTCTGCAAAATTGTTTACATTCCACTCACACACAAAATATGCTTGTCCCATCTCTGGGTCCTCTACGATATCGTCCAATTATAGCATCAGGATTAAAGTCTAGGATCGCCTGATGTACATCAAGTCCAGATGTGGATAAGGTTTCCTGGGCGTGGCTCTTTGAATGTGGGTTCCCTTCATCTTGAGACCTTGAACTAGTAAAGTTATCTGACCCCAAGCCCCCCAAATACCTTAGTAATACAGGGAAGGACAGCCATACAAGTGAAACTAATGAGATGCACATGGCAATCCTGACCCAGAGCAATTCTGAAAGCTCTCCAGACAGATGCTGCCCTGCCCCCCTACTGTGGACAAAGGAAATGTTCCTTCATGAGGACTCAGTTTAGCTCCTTGATAGGGACTTTGAATCTATTCTTTTTTAAGGATCAATTATCTAGGTTCTTACACCTACCTTTTGAGATATACTTCCTTTTCCATAAGAAATAGCCTGGGTTGGCAGTGAATAGCTTTTTCTGCTCACTTTATGCCTATATAGAATCCAGAGCCTAGAGGTCTTTTTGCAGCCTGAGCAATATCAGTCTTACCCGGTTAAAGCTGATGACTCTTTTACTGATACAAGTCCAACAACACTTTGTGGGTTTTCTAGGTATCAAATTATAACTTCGCTCCATTTGACCACAGTTTGTCCGTACTCTGGGACAACTTCCCTAAGATTCTGATAAGCCCCTTTCTCTAACTAAGAATGTCTCATAGGCAGCTCATTAAGTCTTTTCATCAGGTTTACAGTTTTTCGGAGCCACTTCTTAATTTATCTTTACCTTGAGGTTGTGACTTACTTTGAGAATCTTTTACTTGCTCAAGACTCAGACTGAGAAAAAGATTTATGTTATCATCTAGAAAATTCTGACCCTTCTATGCCTTTTAAATTCTGCTTACAAAACTGGACAATTCTTCCTTTATCCTCTCTTTTTTTGTATCTTTACAGAGACACTTAAAGAAGCCAACTGATTCAACATTATGCTTGGAAATTATTTTGCCAAGGTCCAGAAGCTTAAGTACATTTCCTATATGTAATAATATATAGCACATATATATTACCACTGATGACAGTGTTGCTGATTGCCTCACTGCTCAATAACACAGGTCAGCATTTTTTCCTACCTCTCTTGCTGTCCCATTACTGTTTTTCCAGTTTCCACTAATAATTTGCTCACCATTTTTGTCCCTTTCATTAACATTTTCTTGGCCTCTTCTCCAGGCTGTATCCATTAGTCCTAAACCCAAATGCCACTTTTATAAGATTTTACTAATGGCAGCATCCAGCCTCTAGGTATCAATTCCTGTACCAGTTATCTTTTGCTGTGTAACAATACCTTCCAAAATTTACTGGCTTAAAATAACAGCCATTTGTTCAGCTTCTGATTCTGTGGGTCAGTTGGTTGTTGTGGTTTGGGCCAGCTTGGCTGAGCTCTGCTAGGCTTGCTCTTGAGCCTGTTGTCAGCTGACAGATTGGTGACTGAGTGACTAATCTATGACCTCACATACACACCTGGAAGCTGGCAGACTTTGAGTTGGGGCAATAGAGGGGACTTGGCGAAGTGTCTTTCATCATCTAACTAGCTAGCCCAGGCTGCTTCTCATGGTAGCAGAGTTTTAAGACTAGATAGAGCAAGCTGCAGTCCATAAGCACCTTTCAAGTCTCTGCTTGCATTTTATGTGGTCCCATTGGTCAGTCAAGGTGTATAGTCAAGGCCAAGGCAGGATGGGAGGAAATAAGCAAGGCTGAGGTTACAGGGAGGATAACCATGCACGGATTTGTAAACAGTCCACCATAATAATACGGAGAGATGGAAAGATGGAAAGATTTACCTAAAATCTTATCTGAAGGGGAGCCTGGGTGGCTCAGTCAGTTAAGCATCCTGCTTCAGCTCAGGTCAAGATCTCACTGTCCATGAGTTTAAGCCCCACGTTGGGCTCTGTGCTGACAGCTCAGAGCCTGGAGCTGCTTTGGATCCTGTGGCTCCCTCTCTCTCTGCCCCTCCACGTTCATGCTCTGTCTTTCTCTCAAAAATAAACATTAAAAAAAAAAATAAAATCCTATCTGAAGGGCATTGTCACTGTCAGATGTATTTATTTTTTCTTGTACATTTTTAAAGTTTATTTATTTTGGGAGAGAGAGAGAAAGAGAGAAAGCACACACATGAGTGAGAGAGGAGAGAGAGAATTCCATGCAGGCTGTCAGTGCAAAGCCCAATGTGAGGCTCAGTCCCACGAACTGCAAGATCATGACCTGAGCTGAAATCAAGAGTTAGACACTCAACCCACTGAGCCACCCAGATGCCCCACTGTCAGAGATTTATCTCAGTGCCTAGATGGGGGCAACCAGTTGAAGAGTGACCTCTTTGAAATCTTGTCCAGTGGCTCAGCAGATGGTTCCACTCACTGTCACCTACTCTTGGAAGACAAGACAGACAAAGCAATGGAACCCTAGTAACCTGAGATTTAACACGATGTTTGGATGCAGAATATTTGAGTCACTATTCCATTAAGGACACCCTGGGGAGTGACTGGCCCAGAGACTTACTTTCTCTCATGTAAACACACAGAGCTGATTTCAGTTACATGGAAGGGTTGAGAATTACAGCCACCTAGCTGGACCGTGTAACCTGTCTATCCATGAAGGAACACAATTGACAAGGACAGTGGAGGCAGAGGTCACATGTTTGCAGTGAAGGCAGATCATGCACCCTCTTGGCACCTAAAGCTGGATTCAGAAATGAAAATCCTTACGGATGCAGTATCAGAAGTGGCAGCAAATGATAAATGAAATCAAAGCCAGTATACTTCAAATATAATGGAAAGATAATAGATGTTGATGGGGATGAAGGTCCTACTCTGGAAGCCGACAAATCTACAAATCACTACAAACATTGTGTCTCTGGGTAAATGTGTTCTCTGTTCCAAACAAATAAATGGCCTGGAAGCTAACTTTTAGGTAGAATAGAGTCCTAAATTGGTGAAAGTCTGTCCTTAAATGTTCTTCTCCCAAGGAATGAGATATTAAATTGTTCCTCTCCGAAACAATGGGATGCGTAATTATTTCTCTTCCAAATAGTCTCATGCTCAATTGTTCCTCTCAAGCAATGAAACATTCAATCAGTCCTCTCCCAAACAATGGAGTGAGCTCAATTGTTCCTCTCCCGAGCGGCGAACCATTCAATTATTCAGGCGAACACAGCTAAGTTTCCATTTCTAGCAGTACAAAGCAAAGCTGTGACCAGGGCAATGTTTTGGGCCCAACTTGCTTAGTTGGAGTCAGGCAAGTTCATGATTATTATCACAATCCTTTGGATGGTTTCAAAACTTTCTGAATAAGAGATTTCGTTGTCTTCCTTCCACCACCCCCACCAGAAGAACCTCTTAGATTTTCATGTTCTTTTGCCAGCCACACAGAGTTGATAAGAATGGCCTCTCCGTGTAACAGATGAGCTTGTGGCTGCCATTAGTGACATGTCACAGTCAAGGTAAAACTGAACAAAACATATCTGATCTCAGCTCTGTAGTAACAGAGCTGAGTTAGTACCACCCGTGCCTACAGGAGATTCCCATCCTAGTTGTCTGGGGAAATGCATCACGAGGGCATCAGCTGAGTAGTTGCCTCTTGCCCTCTGAGGCAGGGGAGTTCTACTCTGCCTGGAGAATCGGAAAGGCTGTACAAAGATGACAATCCACTTGGTGCTTGAAAAATGAGAAATAGTTTGACAAAGGCAGAAGACTAGGAAGAATAGGCCCAGGTAGAGAGAAAATCATACACATGGTCTGAACATGCACGGCATGGGATGGGACAAGCTGTAGCCTCCTCATGTTCCGAGATCCCACACCTGGAGCAGGGTGGGGCCACGTGAGTCTGAACTGTGAAGGACATGCAGTGACAGTCGCTGGAGATTTGCTTTTCTCCTGAAACCCTCCAATCACACAGAAGCCAAGAGAGGGGGCGTGATGGACACAACAGAGCTCAGAGATGAGTACTGTCTTAAAGATGTTGAACTGAGCCCTGATTACACAGGACATGGGGGAGTTCCCTGATGTCGCCGGAACTGATTTGCACACACAAAAGTGTCAAGTTTATCCATAAGTGACAAGAACCTACTCTCTTGCCTGACTCCTCTTCCCTTGAATTTCTAGTCTCCAGGTCTCTGTTGCTTCTCGAAATTCTTCTGCATGCAGGGAGTGAGACAGAAGCTGCCAGGCATGCCCATGTTAGGGGACCGTTGATCTGTCTTGGACATGCAGATGAAATTTGTGGGGACGGAGAGGGGGGGCTGCCTCCTGGAAGGAGGATGGCATCTCCAGTTAACGAGGAAGTGTAAACAGGAGCATGTTTGCAACCCATAAACACTTAAAATCATCATTTGGGGGTGACACTCATAAAAAATAATACACATCCTTCGTCAAAATGGGGACAAGCAGAGACATGAAGACAAGTGAACATAGACTATCCTATAATATCCTCACTCAGAACTCACCAGGTTACCACTTCCGTGGTCTTGATTGCATTCTTGCATTCTTTACTATGCACAGACAGGGATACGTAGATCTTTTTTAAATTTTCATTTTGTTTTAATGTTTACTTATTTTCAAGAAAGAGAGAGACAGAATGTGAGCTGGGGAGGGGCAGAGAGAGAGAGACACACACAGAATCCAAAGCAGGCTCCAGGCTCCAAGCTGTCAGTACAGAGCCCAACGCAGGGCTCAAACTCATGAACTGAGAGATCAAGACCAGAGCTGAAGTTGGGTGCTTAACTGACTGAGCCACCCAGGTGCCCCAGGTATATGTGGATCTTAAAAAAAATATTTCAAGTCAAATTGAGATTACAATGATAGTGCCTGGTTTTGTATTCTGCATTTTCATTTCACCTCCTCTCGTATTTTCACATGTAAATATACTTTGGAAATATGTGGGATATTTATTTGTGAATCAAATATTACTGACATCATGCTTATGTGGGCCATTTTACACATATTAACTCATTTATCTCCCACAGAGATTCCATGAGGTATGTACTCCCCCCTCCCCATTTCTTTAATCGTGGTAAAATATATGTAACATTTACCATTTTAACTGTTTTTAAGTGTATGGTACTGTAGCACAAGGTACATTTGGATTGTTGTTACCACCACCCAACCACCCCTAGACTTTTCCCTTTTATAGTTTTTAATACAATTTTTTAAGTTCATTTATCTTTTTTTTTGAGAGACATAGAGAGTGAGCAGAGGAGGGGCAGAGAAAGCGAGAGGGAGACAGAGAATCCCAAGTAGGCTCTGCGATATCAGCTCAGAGCCCGATGTGGGGCTCAAACTCATGAACTGTGAAATCATAACCTGTGCTGAAACCAAGAGTTGGACACTTAACTGACCGAGCCACCCAGGTGCCCCTCAAGACTTTTCTGTCTTCCAAACCAAAACTGCACCCATTAAACACTAAGCCCTCATTTCCCTCCCCACTGCAGCCCCTAGCAACCACCATTCTACTTTCTTTCTATGAATCTGATAAATTCTAGGTGCCCCGTATTTGTCCTTTTGTGACTGGCTTACTTCGCTGACCATAATGTCTTCAAGGTTCATTCACATTGTAGCACATGTCAACATTTCCTTTATTTAAAGCCTGAATAGTATTCCATTGTATGGTTATGCCCCAGTAGAAACATGTTTTTAAGTTTATTTATTTTGAGGGGGAGAGAGAAAGTAAAAGAGAGGGATACAGAGAGAGAATCCCAAGCAGGCTCCATGCTGTCAGTGCAGAGCTCAAGGCAGGGCTTGAACTCACGAACCGTGAGATCACGATCTGAGCTGAAATCACGAGTTGAAAGCTTAACTGAATGAGCTATGTGGACACCCCTGGATATATCCCATTTTTTAAATCAATTTGTAGATGAATGGACACTTGAATTGCTTCCACATTTTGGCCACTGTGAATAACACTGCTATGAACACAGATGTACAAATACCTTTTGAGTCCCTGCTTTCAATTCTTGTGGTACACATCCAGAAGCGAATTGCTGAGTCATTGGATAATTATATTTTTAATTTTCAGAACAAATTTAAAATTTACTTTTAACATTTTCTTCCCAGTTATTCGACATATTGCTATTTTGTATTAGAGTTCTTTAGAGAAACAAAATCAATGTGTGATCAATCGATCAATCAACCGATATACGAGACAGAGAGAGAGAGGGAAAAAAAGATTTTTTGTAAGGAATCGGCTCACACAATTATGGAGGCTGACAAGTCCTAAGATCTGTAGGTAGCAAACTGAGGACCCAGGAGAACCAATATTTCAGTTGAGTCTAAAGGCAAGAAGAATTTAGTGTCTCAGCTCGGAGTCTGGTAGTAGGAATTCTCTCTTATCTGGGTGGAAATGGCAGCCTTTTTTGTTGTTGTTGTTCTATTCATGCCTTTAGTTGACTGGATGAAGCTCACATTAGAAGGGCAATTTAGTCAGTCTAAACTCACCCCAAAACACGCTCACAGAAACACCTAGGATAGTATTTGACCAAGTGTCTGCACTCGTGACCCAATCAAGTTGATGTAAAATTAATCATCTCCTATTTTGAGACAGGTAATATTATGAAAGCCATTTTCCAGATGGGGAAGCTGAGGCAGAGGGAGATTAAGCAATCTGCCCATTGTCATACAGTTAGCAATCAACACAGCTGGGATCTAACTCATCTAGGTTAGACTCATCCCTGCTCTTGGCCTCTGACCATTTTGAATGTATAAAATGCATTAAAATATGCATAGCTCCTCTCTCTACTGTGTTGGACATTTCACCATGAAAACCTACACAGCCTCAGACAACATTGTGTATATACATGTGTTTCTATTTTGTTAGGAATAATTTCTTTTTTAAAAGAAATTTTTTAAATGTTTATTTATTCTCGAGACAGACAGAGTATGAACCTGGGAGGGGCTGAGAGAGGGAAACACAGAATCTGAAGCAGGCTCCAGGCTCTGAGCTGTCAGCACAGAGCCCGATGAGGGGCTCGAACCCACAAATTATGAGATCATGACCTGAGCCAAAGTGGGACACATAACCCACTGAGCCACCCAGGTGCCCCTGGATTAATTTCAAAAACTAGAATTAAGAAGAGAAAGGGATTGGGGCACCTGGGTGGCTTAGTCGGTTAAGCGTCTGACTTTCGCTTAGGTCATGATCTCGCGGTTCGTGGGTTCCAGGCCCGCGTCGGGCTCTGTGCTGACTGCCAGCTCAGAGCCTGGAGCCAATTTCAGAGTCTGTATCTCCCTCCCTCTCTGACCCTCCCCTGCTCACGCTGTCTCTCTCTCTCTCCTAGAAATAAATAAAAAATATTAAAAAAAAAAAGAAGAGAAAGGGGCATGAACATTTTAAGGATCCTGATACGGACATTATTGCTATCTCAAATGGTTTTACTAATTAATCTTCCACCAGCTATAAATGGTGGCACTGATTTCACTATGCCTTTATCCACCCTGAGTATTGGTTATTTAAATGTATCATTGACAGTTTAATTGATTAATATGATTTCAATTTTTATCCTTTGAACGATTAGTGAAGTTAAACATTTTCTTCCCCGTGTTGGACAAATGTAGTAAAAGTAAAAGGCAACTTCTGATGATAAACCTCCTTAGGATGAACCCATGTGCCCAGGGCACATTCCTAACGAGGTTTTGTCGCTTGGTGATGAATGGTAACTTGTAGGCTGGTGTGTTAGTCATAGGTGGTCGTGGTTCAGTATTTTCTAGACCAGTGCTACTCAGGTGTGGTCTGTGGACCAGCAGCACCAGCAGTACCTGAGAGCATGTTAAAAATGCGAATCCCACTGAATAAGAATCTCTAGGGCAGAGCCCAAGACAAGGTCTGGATTTTTTAAAAAATATTTATTTATTTTTGAGAAAGACAGAGTGCTAGTGGGGGAGGGGCAGAGAGAGAGGGAGACACAGAATCCTAAGCAGGCTCCAGGCTCCGAGCTTTCACCACAGAGCCCAACGTGGGGCTCGAACCCATGACCCGCGAGATCGTGACCTGAGCCGAAGTCGGACGCTTAACTGACTGAGCCACCCAGGGGCCCGACAAGGTCTGGATTTTAACTCTCCACATACTACTTGGCAAAAAAAATGAACAAACTACCGGCAAGTGCTATGTCATGGATGAACTTAAAAAACATGATGCTCAGTGAGAGAAACCAGACACAAGGGAACAGCACTGTGTGATTCTATTCCTATGCAATGTCCAGAAAAGGCAAATTTATACAGACAGACGGGGTATTAGTGGTTGCTAGGGGTGGAGGGTGGGACTCGGAATCAATCGTCAATGGGTATGAGGGATCTCACTGGGGGAGGGGGGAAGACAACATTCTAAAATCGGATGGAAATGCACCTAAAATTATGATGTTCAGTAAAGTTACTAAAAATCATTGAATTGTACAGTGGAAATGGGTGAATTTTATGATATGTAAAATATACCTCAGAAAAGCTGTTAAAAAGCCACACAAGCTGTCCAAGTGATCCTGATGCTTTACTGTGATTTAGATGCCCTGACCTGGACTCACTGATCTACACAGTGTTTCCTAAACCTGGTTGAAGATAAGCCTCACCCGAAGTGCTCAGTAAAAACAAAAACCCCAACCCAACCCAACCAAGACCAAAATAGATTCCTGGGCCCCCACCTAAACCTTACTGAATTATGGTTTCCATCGGATGGGCACAGATGGACTTAGCAACTCTTGTCATTCATTGGACACTGTTGGGAAAACACTGGAGACTTTAAAACAATCATTTTCAACCTTGGCCATACAAGGCAACCCTAGCTATTAAAAATACAGGTACCCATGGGGCGCCTGGGTGGCTTAATCGGTTAAGCGTCCGACTTTCGCTTAGGTCATGATTCGCGGTTCGTGGGTTCGAGCCCCGCGTCGGGCTCTGTGCTGACTGCCAGCTCAGAGCCTGGAGCCTATTTCAGTCTGTGACTCCCTCTCTCTCTGACCCTCCCCTGCTCACGCTGTCTCTCTCTCTCCTAGAAATAAATAAAACATAAAAAAAAATACAGGTACCCACAGAAGTTCTAATTTGGGGGAACATTGGGAGTTTTAAATTCTGCCCAGCTGATTCTAGTATGCAGCCAGCTTGGGGACCACTGCTAATGGTCATTACTTCTGGATCTTTCCATCTCTTGGGTCTGCTACCCCTGGGATAGACTCCATCCTCATGGCTAATCCTCAGAATCTAGGGTGGCTACTCAAATTCCAGCCATCACATCTGTACTTCAGGAAAAAAGGTGGAAATAAAGGAGACAAAGGACAAGCATATCCTTTTCCTTTCAAGAAGCAGGTACCAGGAGCACCTGGGTAGCTCAGTTGGTTAAGTGTCTGACTTCAGCTCAGGTCATGATCTCACAGTTTGTGGGTTTGAGCCTGTGTCAGGCTCTGAGCTGTCAGCTTTGGATTCTGTGTCTCCCTCTCTGTCTGCCCCTCCCTGGCTCACACTCTGTCTTCATCTCTCTCTCTCCAAAATAAATAAAAATCAACAACAAAAATTAAGCACACAAACAAAAAAGAAGCGGTTACCAACTACTTTATATCTTTTTTGGACTGAACTTAGTCACATGGCCACACCTTTCCTCAAGGAAGGTTAGGAAATTTAAAGTCATTTAGTTGGGTAGTATTTGCTGCATTTTCTTCCTTTTCTCACTCAGCGACGCCTTTTGGAAAGTTTTCCAAGTCCTCGGGTAGCTTTAACTCATTTTCTGTAATGGACTACCTAATATTCCATGGTAGGAATGCGCCACAGTTTACTCAGCCATTTCTCTATTGACAGACATTCATTTTCCTTTCCAGTACACTGTGCCTTAGAACAGTAGTGAAATGGAAGCCCTAGAATTCATGTCCTCTTGTATTTAAGCTTTTATTTCTATAGGCATATACCCTGAATGGAAATGGCTGGATTGAAGGAAATACGTATTACAAAATTTAATAGATGCTGAACACATCGTTTTCTACAAACGCCATGGCCTTCTTATTTCCACCAACAATACGTAAAAGAACACTTCTCCATTCATCACCACAGGTAACTCCCATATTAATTAGGCAGGAGCCATAATAACTTAGTTTGATACTTAGTATTCCTCTTTTATCGTGGCTGTTTCTGGGCACTTATTCTTTCATATGGTATTGAAATTCATATGGAGATAGAAAACTTTTCAATGCAATAAAATAGAGAATCCACGTGTTGATCCCAAAATATTTGAGACATTCAATCAGTAGAAGAAAGAAAGGTAATTTAAAAGGGATTGATTATGTACCTGGGAGAAGAAAAGAATGGATTGTTACGGCAGGCTGTTTTAGGCTGCCATAACAATACACCGTAGATTGGGTGGCTTATTCAACAGAGATTTATTTCTTCACAGTACTGGAGGCTAAAAAGTCCAAGATAAAGGTTCTGGAAGGGCTTGGTTTCTGGCGGGGATTCTCTTCCTGTCCTGTAGACAGCCACCTTCTCACTAGATCCTCACATGGTAAAGTGACAGATCCTTTCTCTCATGTTTCTTATAAGGGCACTAATCCTATAGTGTCAGGATCCCATTCTTAGGACCTCATTTAACCCGAATTACTCCATATATGGGCCCCACTTTCAAATATGTTACATTGGGGTTTAGAGCTTCAACATACAAATTTGGGGGGGGCACAATTCAGTCCATAGAAAACACTAAGTATAATAATAGATTGCATGTAGATTAAAGTTTTAAACATAGATGAATATATATATCTTTTTAACTTATTTTTGAGACAGAAAGAGGCAGAGCACAAGTGGGGGAGGGGCAGAGAGAGAGACACACACACAGAATCTGAAACCGGCTTCAGCTCTGAGCTGTCAGCACAGAATCCAACGTGGGATTCTGAACTGTGTGTGAACCCATGAACTGTGAGACCATGACCTGAGCCAAAATCGGACACTTAACTGACTGAGCCACCCAGATGCCTCTAGAAGAATATATTTAAATACACATATATGAATGAATGAAGGAAGGAAAATCTTATAAAATGTCCAGAGAACTACATGTACGACCTGATCTTGAGAACTTCCTAACCATAGTTATAGGTCCAGATGCTTTAAAAGATAAAAGTATTGGACTATATAAAAATTTAAAACTGTATGATAAAAGATGCCATAACATAATCAGTGGACAGAATTAATAAGTAATAGATCTGAAAAAGTTTAATATTGCTAATAGATCAAGACATGATATCTATAAAATAGAAACGTGCTTAAAATGTGACAAGGAAAAGATAACAGGAAAATGGATTTGAAAGGGCAGTTCAATACTTCACTCTCTTTTTAAAAATTTTTAAATGTGTTTTTTATTTATTTTTGAGAAAGAGATAGAGCATGAGCAGGGGAGTGGCAGAGAGAGGAAGGCACAGAATCTGAAGCAGGCTTCAGGCTCTTAGCTGTCAGCACAGAGCCCAATGAGAAGCCTGAACCCATGAACCATGAGATCATGACTTGAGCCGAAGTCAGATGCTTAACTGACTGAGCCATCCAGGTGCCCCTTTCACTCTTTTTTTTTATTGAGATCTAACATCCAGTAAAGAACTCAGTGAATATTTATCCACGTATACAGCTTTTTTGCTCCCATACTGATCAAAACAGAGAATACCATCAACAAAAGATTCCTTCCCACCTTTTCCAGTCAATACCAGCACCCCAGAGGTAATTTTTGTTCTGATTTTTATTAATCATAGAATAATTTGGTCTGGGGGTGCCTGGGTCGTTTAGTCAGTTGAGCGTCTGACTTAGTTTTGGCTCCTATCACGATCTCACCATTCGTGGGCTCGAGTCCTTCACCAGGCTCTATGCTGATAGTGCAGAGGTTGCTTGGGATTCTCTCTCTCTCCGTCTCACTCTGTCCTTCCTCCACTTGAGTGATCTCTCTCTCAAAATAAATAAGTTTTAAAAACTTAAAAAAAGAGAGAAGAATTTGTTCTATTCTTGAATGTCTAGGAATGGAATCATATAGTATGTACTTGTATCCATCAGGGTCCAACCAGAAGATGGAAACTACTGGCTTCTTTCCTTTAACCTAATGCCTGTGAGGTTCATTCATGTTATTGTCTTCTTGGATGGTCTGTTCTTTTTTTTTGTTGTTTATTATTCCATACCAAATATACCAAATTTTATCACTTTCTCTGTTGTTGAACATTTTGATCATTTCTAAGATTTGGCTATTATGAATAAGTGCTATAAAAATTAATGTACATCTCTTTTGGTGAGCATATGCACTCGTTTCTTTTGTGTACATAGATAGCAGTGAAATTTCTTGGTCATTTATGACCCTTGCCAAAATCTGGAATTGTCTTTTTAGTTTTAGCTATTCTCATGGGGGTGAGCCACTGTCCCATTGTGATTTTAATTTGCATTTGCCCAATGTTGAATACTGTTACATGGGCTTACTGGCCAGTTGTATATTGTCATTTGTGAACTGCCTATTCAATTTTTTTGCCCATTTTTAAATTGGGTTGTTTGACATTTAAAAAAAAATGTACTTTCTGGTTATGAGTCCTCATCAGACCCATATATTGATGATTCTTCCTAGTCTGTGGCTTGCCTATTTACTTTCTTAATCATTTCTTTTGATGAATAGTAATTGTTAATTTTAATGAAGTACAAGTTATCTATTTTTTATTTATGATTATAGTTTTCTATTTTTTAAAATTTCACAGACCTAGGGTCATAAAAATATTCTCCTGTGTTTCCAAATAGAAACTTTATATTTTTGCCTTTGATACCTAAGAATGTGATCACCTCAAATGAACTTATGAAGAGGGATAGGAGTC